>NC_139669.1:15087385-15222385 GCF_951799395.1 Argentina silus
ATGTCATGTCAGAGGAATGCGCTCGGAGGAGGCAGCGTTTAATCATTTCCCAGACTGCACCACACCACCACCACCAGCGGCGGCACACCACCCCCCCCGTCACCCCCCCCCCCCCCCGCACGCCACATAATGACACCGTCTCCCTGCGTCTTCTGAGCCCCGAGGCTATGCCCGGATACCAGGGGCGGTTTCTCAGCCTAGTGCCATCGGTTTCCTGTTCCCCTCAGCTGGTCACACGGACGGGAGCGTGACCCTGGGAGTTCACACTGCGAGGGGGGAGAGAGACGCTGGGAGTGAAAGAGCCTCTCCAAACCGCAGAAACACACAGTCATTACCGTGTTTTCATAACCTAGTGGAGTGGGCCTGAGAATTAGAAACAGATGCCCTGTTCTCTGAGGGGCCAGCCACACCTTCCTCTCCTTCCTCTCTCGTTTCGCTCGCTGGCTCTACCTCTTCCTCTCCTACTCTCTGTCTCTGTCTCTGTCTCTGTCTCTGTCTCTCTCTCTCTCTCTCTCTCTCTCTCTGTCTCTGTCTCTGTCTCTCTCTCTGTCTCTGTCTCTGTCTCTCTCTGTCTCTCTCTGTCTCTCTCTCTCTGTCTCTGTCTCTCTCTCTCTGTCTCTGTCTCTGTCTCTGTCTCTGTCTCTCTCTCTCTCTCTGTCTCTCTGTCTCTCTCTCTCTCTCTCTCACACACACACACAGACACACTCTTTCGTTCTCACATTCTCTTTCTCTCTCTCCTCTGTTTCTAACTGTCACACTATCTCATGGCCTCTCTCTTTTTCACTTGCTCTCTTTATCTTTTCTCTCTCTCTCTCTCTCTCTCTCTCTCTCCTTCCCCTCCCTCTCGCTCTCTCTCTTTCCCAGTCTAATACACAATGTCTCAGGTGGCCTCAGAAGGAATAATAAGCCTTACTAACCATACTGAACTGTTTAGTTCCCTCTGACTGGCTTTTCAAGGTGATTCAACGCGGTCAGAGAGAGAGAGAGGGGGAAGTGAGACAATCACTTCATGACTAGTTTTAGGCCATGTGGGTAAACTTCAGGAGACACCTGGAGGCAGGACGTTAGGTCATTTACTGTAATTGATGCTTTCCCTCAAATGAGAAGTGATCAAATGAGAGAGGAACTGATTAGCTGTGTGTGTGTGTGCGTGTGCGTGTGTGCGTGCGTGTGCGTTTACTGCCGAACCCTCTCCTGCAGAGTGTGTATTGGTGTCATTGGAATGGCATGCTCATGTCTAAACACTAACTTACACTGGTGGTCCCCTTATCAACAGAGGGGCCGGAGTACGAGTACAGCGGCAGCGAGGATGAGGAGGAGGAGATTAACGATGAGGAAGGTGAACCCAGGTAGGACACAAGCGTTCATGTTCACGCAGCCCCGTTCGATGCAGCAAGCAGCTGACCTCCCCTGTGATTCCATGGTCCAAGCGCTGGTTATGTAATCGCTAATGCTAAGGCCGTAGCGCTGGGAACTGTCATGGAGGATATTTGTCTCAGAGTGCACAGTGTGTGAACGCATGGTCTTGTCAATAAAGACATTCATGTGTCACCAGATGCCCCTGCTTCTGTGCTCCCTTAGCTGGACACGGGGGCGCCATATGGCAGGGACGAAAATATACACTCTTGTGCTTTGGATAGTGTGTGTTCCTACCCTGTCCCCATGTGTATGCATGTTGTGTGTGTGTGTGTGTGTGTGTGTGTGTGTGTGTGTGTGTGTGTGTGTGTGTGTGTGTGTGTGTGTGTGTGTGTGTGTGTGCGCATAATGCGTGTGTGACTATATATGTCCAGCGAGGTGTCCAAGTTCTTCACTCATTCTGTGCCTCTCTCCCCTACTCTCTCTCTCTCAATCTCTCTCTCTCTCTCTCTCTCTCTCTCTCTCTCTCTCCCCTACTCTCTCTCTCTCTTCCCTACTCTCTCTCTCTTTCGAACTCTAACTCTCTCGAACTCTTTCCTCCTCAGCTCCATCGTGAACGTGCCAGGGGAGTCTACCCTGCGGAGAGAGTTCCTGCGTCTGCAGCAGGAGAACAAGAGTCGTTCGGAGGCCCAGAGGCAGCAGCAGGTCCTCCAGCAGCAGCTCCGTGACCAGGAGAGGTACAAGCAGCAGCTGCTGGCCGAGAGGCACAAGAGGATCCAACAACAGCAGGAGCAGCGCAGGAGGCTGGAGGATGTGAGAGCAGCAGCACACACACACACACACACACACACACACACACACACACACACACACACACACTAAAAACACAACGGCAGCACACACACACACACACACACACACACTAAAAACACAACAGCAGCACACACACACACACACATACACACACACAGGCACACACACATACACACACATTAAAAACACAACCGTCCTGAAGCCCCCCCCCCCCCCCCACCGCGGCGCTGGTTTACGAGCTCGGGCTACTGGTCCCGCTTTCACTCTCCTGTTGTTCACAGCAGAAGAGTGAAAACGGCTCCGAAAAAAAAGAAATGAAAAGAATTGTAGAGTAGAATAGTAGTGTTATGTTGTGGTGGTTCGTTGACGGAGGACTTGAGTTCAGTTCATGAGAGAGCAACGTGTGTAGTTTGTACAGAGGACAAATTACGTGATAGTGTGTGCTTCCGTGTGTGTGTGTGTGTGTGTGTGTGTGTGTGTGTGTGTGTGTGTGTGTGTGTGTGTGTGTGTGTGTGTGTGTGTGTGTGTGTGTGTGTGTGCGTGTGTGTGTGCGTGTGTGTGTGTGTGTGTGTGAGTTATTGGGTCTGAATACACTGCTATGGTGTGTTCCGCAGGGTTTGTCAGCGATGATGTACAGATGGGTGGAGAATGATGTCATGCGTAGTGTTGGAGTGTTGGAAGGAGAAAAGAAAACAGCCCTATTGAGTCATGTTCAGCAGCATGGTGTTGTGTTGTGTTTTTTGTGTGTTTTCCTTTCGGGACAATAAAGTTTTGTCTCTTATCCTATGTTGTCTTTGTGCAGCAGCAGAAGAGGCAGCTGCAGGATACTGGGTTCCAATGGCCGGAGCTACAGGAGATGCTTTGGAGGGAGGAGACTGAGGTTCACGAGAGAAGTCTACTGGAAGAGAGAAACAAGAGAAGTCCCAAGAGACAGGTAGCTAGCAAAACAGAACACACCCTCCCTTCCTACAGAGTACCTATCAGACCTGGGTCAAATACGTCATGTCAAATAGTCTCAGATTTGCGCTTGATCTGGTTTGCCCGGTGCAACGGAACAATGGAATTGTCCCATAAGGGCAAACTCCAAGCGAAATCAAATGCACCTCATGTACTGTACATGTACTGTTGTATTTTCGAATGAAGTATTCATATGTGCGACAGGGTTCTCCCCAGGATTTTTGAACAGTGTGGTGCTGGATTGCATTATTAAAACTGACATGACTTTATTCATGTAAAAAAAGGCGCAAAAAAAAAATACCACCAAAACATTGAATTCACTGAGGAACGTCACACCGCTTTCACTTTCGCTTTTTTTCTATGTATATGTTTTAATTTGCCTCGAAATGTTGACATAGTGGTGCCTCCGAGTTCACAGGGTGGCACAGCGCCACTCTGACATTCTTTGGGGAGAACGCTGTACAGGTACAGGTACATACAGGTGACATGTGACCCCCATCCAGTGCACAGTGCTTTAGAGTAGACAGCGTCCCTACTCAACTCTTATTGGCCCACATTGCCCCATGTGATAGGGGTACATGTTAGCCGGTCCATGTTGGCGATGTGTTGTTCTGACGGTACCGGTGTCATATCATGTTATGCCATATGAGAAGTGGACTTTGAATTCCCCACTGCAAAATCATTCAGAAGTAGTCTGCGAGCCAGAAATTCCTAGGATTTTGAAATGCTAATATGATCTAAACTCTCAGGGGACATTTTAGGTGACATACATAATGTCTGAAGTCTGAACCTTTTAACTTGGTTGTCCCTTTGTTGCATAACACCTCTTTCTCCGGCGGGACCCATTTTGTTTTTGTCTGTTACCTGCGCTGAAAAATGGCTTGTGACAAGGTCAATGTATTTTTAATCGGGGTGGGAGTTAACATTTTATACATGTTCTCTTAAAAAACTGCTTATATCCATTTGATATGAGGTGGGGCTGACACGGCAGTTTCACTTCTCTGAAGGTTTCATTCAGGTGATTAAATTGACCGTCCTAGCGTTTAAATCCAGGATGAAGTTATGAACGCTATGGAAGATCACAGAAATTGCTTCTGGGGGTCGTCCTGAAAGAGGAAAATAATTAAATGTGTCTCCCTTTTTTCTGCTGTATGAACATTTCCCATTATTTGAAGTTGCGGAGTTGTGTGCCATGGAGAGAGAAGTCAGTGACAATTACAGCATCCTGTGGCAGAGGTGGAGGGAGCTGTCATGTCGTTTTGAGGACTTTAATTAGACTGTTCCATTCAAACACTCTGTTAATTAATCTCGCACACTTCAGTGCGTTTCAATGGGCCCTGGCTGAAGTAGCGAGATGGTGTGTGTGCGTGTGTGTGTGTGTGAGTGTGCACATGTCTGTGTGTGTTAAAGTCATGTTCAGAGAAAGATCTTAAGGTGTTTCAGTCTGTTCAGTGTAGCATGATGAGCAGAACCAGACTGTATGTCTCCTTCTCCATGCTGTGTGTGTGTGTGTGTGTGTGTGTGTGTGTGTGTGTGTGTGTGTGTGTGTGTGTGTGTGTGTGTGTGCGTGTGCGTGTGGTTGTGTGTGTGGTTGTGTGTGTGTGTCTGTGTGTGCGTGTGTGTGTGTGTGTCTGTGTGTGCGTGTGCATGTGGTTGTGTGTGTGTGTGTGTGGTTGTGTGTGTGTCTGTGTGCGTGTGCGTGTGCATGTGGTTGTGTGTGGGTGTGTCTGTGTGCGTGTGCGTGTGCGTGTATCTCTCCACTCCACTCTCATGTTTCCCTTCCTGAATGTGATGCGTTACCTCTAATGAGTTTGGACAGAATCCTGGAGAGTGGCCCAGCAACTAATTCACTACAGATGGTCAGTCGGGCTGATGGCCTGAGTCCTTCTCCTGTCTCAGCTGTACGCGTTTCCGCCTCATCCACATGTCCAAGAGCATCTTTATATATGCAAATGTGCACCGTTTAATGTGGATTATCCGGAACGTATTAATAAGTCTTCAATCAACTCAAGGAAAAGGGGCTGCACTCTCTTAGATCTGTCATTTACTCTTATCAGGAAAATTCGACGTGGACCGATTTTCATTAAATATTTAAAACAGGAGGGTTTTTAAAGCTTATGCAAGCTAGCAGACACTGAATATTTTAGATTTTTTTCTTCTTTTTTTATGGGGGGGGGGAATTCAGTCATTGGATTTCCAAGGGACTAGAGACGTGTTCGTTGTCAAAATGGGTGTTTTCTCTCCCTTCTCTCATTGAAACCCACTGTAGCTGGAAGACTGTGGGAGACAGAAGGGAGACGTCGCAGTAAGGCCTGCAGGTCCCGGAGCAGAGCAGGTAATAAAAAAAAATTCTTTCAATCTGCATGGAACGAATGCATCGAACCATTCCGTGAAATGGCCTTAACTCCGTGTGAAAGGCGTGCATTGTTATCGCATTTGAATGTTTTGGCTCGGATGGCGTGCCTTAGGTTAAGAGAGTGTTATGTCTGCTACTGCACCAAACAGCTCACAATGTGAGAACATCGCTGTGTCAGGATGGGTCACACTGTAGGCTGATGTCCTTGGCTGGTTTTTCACTGCAGGAGTTATTCGGTTGAGTTGTGGAGTAGTTAAATATGCAATGTTTGTACTGCCGTGGCTGATTCCCAGGTCAAGACCTTGTCGCTATCAGGAGATAGCCGCCCCCCTCCCCCCCCACCCCCCACCCCCCCCCCAGTACCACAGACTACTCTAAACTAATCCTATCATGTTGCATCACACTAAGCATGTAGGAGCTAAAGACCACAGTCTCTATGGTCTGTTTCCATAACCTCTTGATGATGATAAATGTTAGTCCACCAAGCGGGGAACTAAAGTCAACTGCAGGCTGTACTCTAGGGCAACAGCAGGACTATGTACTGTACTGTGATGTACGTTCACGATCCGTCGTAAAAGCACTTTACACGACCAAAGCTCTCTCTGACTAGTTATTGTAGAGGCGTAATATTCTTTGAAAGGAAGTAAGTCAACATTTAAAGGAAGTTGCCAGCGAAGAAATTCAGTGGAGGAATGACTGTTACAGGTTTGTGGCTGGCCCTACCGTGTTTTTGAAGACAACACATTTGAAGGAGCAAACAAAGGGAATGTGTTTTTTAACGCTCAGGGAGAATAAACGAAGTACTGAAGCTTGTTGAGATGAAATACGGCCGTTTGTCACTTGTGTGTGGAAGCCAGGACTCCTAGTTTGCTTGAGAGAGGGCCACAGCCGTGCTGAACAGCCAGAAATCTAATAGATTATTTATATGTCTCTGTGCACAATATCCTCATTGTAAACATTAGTCTTGATCCCCTTTGATAGAATTCATTGGCCTCTGGAGTCTTTAAATAGCATGCAGCGCACGGAGAAAAAAATGCTCTCGTTGCGTCTGTCAGGGTGGGTTAAAAAGAGTGTAAATGCCTAATTGCATAAAAGGGCTTTTTGTTCTCATTTTAATCTGATTAAGCAAATGACATGAAATGGGCGCTGAGCGTATCATAAATCATAGATGAAAAATATTCAGTCTAATAGGGGATTACAGGTGTTTAATTGGCTTAGTTCATGTTCTCTCTTTCTCTCTCTGTCTTCAAGACAGAGTGACCTTGAAATGACTTCCAACGTTGGAATCTGAAGTGACATAACATGACATGTACTGTTAGGCTTACTGTGAGACAAATGTGCTCCGGGGGGTTACTATAATAAGAAAGTCAGTTGATACTGTATTAATGTCTGTGTTGTGTGTGTCTGTGTGTGTTGTGTGTGCGTGTGTGTGCGTGCGCGTGTGTTTGTGTGTAAGTGCGTGTGCCAGTTTGTGTGCTTTCTGTGGGTATGTGTTTGGGGCGAGGGCTCTTGTACAATATGTGTGTGCTTTTTATGTATGCTGATCAAGAAGACTGGGAGTGCCCTCCTGAAATAATAACTCTGAACAGAGTTTCGCTTCACTACTATTTCAGTCAAATTAGAGGCTGCTGGGCCTGCTAGTGACTCCAGTTGAAACGTCTGTTTACAACATGGCCTAGCCTAGCCTAACCTAGCATAGCCTAACCTATCTTAGCCCTAACCTACCATAGCCTAGCCTAGCCTAGCATAGCCTAAGCTAACTAGTGGTGTGGAGGGTACAACGCTGGAAGACCTGGGGATGAGCGCGTCCTGTCCTGTGTTTGTGTCGTTGTGTGTAGAGGAGGACCCAGCCTCTGCTGCCTCCGCCTCAGCAGCCACAGTCCCAGCAGCAGCAGCAGCAGCAGCAGGGTAAAAAGTTCCACCGCACACTGCCCAAAGACCAGACGCAGCTGCTTTCGCTTCAGCACGACCACAGGCACAAACAGAGGGAGCCCCAGAAGGCCGCTAGCGCCACGCCTAGCTACCCCACAAATAGCCAGCGCCGAGTGGTAAAGCCCACCCCCCCCCACCCCCCATCCCATCCCATCCCACCCCCTCCTCATCCTCCTACTCCCTTGCCTCCCTCAGCCTCCCCCCCACCCCCACCCCCCTACCCACCCTCCCTCCAATGCCTTGTCTCTTTTTTGTTGTTGTTGTTGCGTCTCTGTTCTTTGTTTCTGTTTTGTTTGTGTTGTTGCTGTGAGTGTTAGCGTGTTAGAGAGCGAAGAGTCTGTCATAGAGAGATGAGGTTGTATCCTGGGTCCTGCTACAGAATGTCTTTATACCCTAGTAGAAGGCTCTAAACAGTTTGATCCCAGGAGTCAGGTCCTGACTGCTCCTGCCCCCCTGTCTTGCCCCCTCAGATGGAGGACAGGGTGAGGGAGGCGGAGAGCCAGCAGGCCAACCTGAACAGAGCCATGGCTGTGGCTATGGCCGGCGCTGGGCTCCCCCTGTACGTCTCCAGATTGGGGTCCGGGAGCAGCTCCAGCCCCTGCACCCCCGCCATGCAGAGGGCAGCAATACAACAGGTAGGCCCCCATACCCTGCCCTAGGTACCATACACCAGGTAGGCCCCCATACCCTGCCCTAGGTACCATACACCAGGTAGGCCCCCATACCCTGCCCTAGGTACCATACACCAGGTAGGCCCCCGTACCCTGCCCTAGGTACCATACACCAGGTAGGCCCCCTTACCCTGCCCTAGGTACCATACACCAGGTAGGCCCCCATACCCTGCCCTAGGTACCATACACCAGGTAGGCCCCCTTACCCTGCCCTAGGTACCATACACCAGGTAGGCCCCCATACCCTGCCCTAGGTACCATACACCAGGTAGGCCCCCATACACCAAACAGGCCCCTCTATACCTGGCCCAACCACCTATACCCCCCCATAGGCATCATACAGCAGGTAGACCCCATACCTGACCCTAACCACCATACCCTGTTTACACACGCATAAGTCGCCTCAATCCAATTCAGAGAATAGGCAACTGGCATTGCCTTTATATATACTTTATATGTATATTTCTATGCAAGAAAATGATTGTAGACATTACATGTACTTTTAACCTTAGATTCCCAGACACTTCTTCAGTGGAGATTCCCCATAGACTAATTGTCTATTAGTCCAGGAAATGGCTTAATCTGTGTGTGTGTGTGTGTGTGTGTGTGTGTGTGTGTGTGTGTGTGTGTGTGTGTGTGTGTATGTGTGTGTGTGAAAACGCCCTCGATGTGTGTGTTCATTTCATTCATGCCGAAGTTACAAAACCTGCCAAAAATGGTTGAATAATCAGAATTGTGCCAGTGCTGCTTTCCAGATATGTCTTGATGGGGCAACATTCTGAGAACCCAAGAGTTGTTCCCATTGTCTGTGTTCGTGTGTGTGTGTGTGTGTGTGTCATCATCTCTGCTTTTGGGAAGGTATTTGTCAAGCATCTATAACCTCATCCCAAACTTGTGCTTAATGGTTTGATGATTCGGTTCTCCTTCCTCTTCCATAGAGCAGGGGGACACTAAAAAATACAACTACTTCCTCTTAATTAACTTCCTCTTCCTATCTGGGCCACGCTCAGCCAGGGAAGTGGAAGGTTCACACAGAAATACATGATGTAAAACAGACATACCTATATCTGCCACGATAGATTAAGGAAACATGTGGGCTCTATTAATGACATCTCTGTCTGCAACCTTCAGTATGTATGTTACACCCTCCTGAACGTGCACCAAAGTACATAGAATGGTCATGTTCTGCTGTGAGAAAGTCAAAAAGTCACCTTTAAATGGTTCTGTCACCTTGGACACAAGAGGTACCCATGCTATAAAGTGTATTGCTCAGCGTTGCAGTTCAATGCAGCAGTTGAATATATACATACCTCACATCAGGCCTGGGTCAACAGTGTGTGAAATACTTTCATATACCTGAGATGCGCTTGATTAGCTTGCTTGATGCCCCTCAGAGTGGGTAGGGTTTGCACTTTGAAAATAATTGCATTGATTCTATTGCGCCAGCAGGCAAGCCTAAATCAAGCCCAATTCAAGTATTTGAAACACTACCATGTCTGCCTCACATTTAAACCAAATAAACTGTAAACTAAAGTCAGTCTCTATTCCAGAATGCCAACCTCCGCTCCAGTCGAGACACCCCCTACAGTAGCTCCATGTCTGACATGGCCATCTCTCCCCTGACTCCCACATTGGATGATGTCTTCTGGGACTTTCCCAGCTCTGGGGATCGCCCACCAAAGGTCGGTCTGTCTGTCTGTCTGTCTCTGTCTGACTGTTTGTCTGTCTGTCTGTCTGTCTGTCTGTCTGTCTGTCTGACGTCTTTGTGTTGTGTTTATATAGTATGTATCTACAGGATATGGTGTATGTTTATAATTGTAGGGTGGTGCGTGTGTGTGTGTGTGTGTGTTATTAAGATTCTAAACCCATGTGTGTCTTATGCCATGTCCACGGGGGGGAGGGTTGCTGGGGGGGGGGGGGGGGGGGGGTTGCTGTTGTTGTTGTTGTTGCTGGTCATGCCAGCGTACGGGAAGTACAATGTTCTGCACGAGGTTTGGTTTCACCCTCAGGCTTCCTGTGACACCCCTGACTAAGTACCAACACATTCTAGGATGCGATGCCCGTTTTATGTGATACTCGTGTTTTCAATAACAACTCTCGCAACAGTTATCATAGCTAGTCTATTAAATCTAAACCCGTATCCTTAGGACACTGTACCCACCGGAGTGTTTTTATGAAAACACATGGAGTTGGTATGTTTTATTGACTTATTCGTTACCCTGTAGCGTTCATGTCACAAACAGAACAACAACTGGCTCGTGAGAACGGGACACAACCTGCCAGTAAGCCCCTGTTTAAAAGGATGTCAGTATTGTGTGTGTGTGCGTGAGAGAGAGAGTGAGAGAGAGAGAGAGAGAGAGAGAGAGAGGGAGAGAGAGAGAAGAGAGAGAGAGAGACAGAGAGAGACAGAGATGGGTATTTTCAGAATGACTTCCTCTTTCAGTTGGGCGTTGTCTTCTTTTCTTCTGGTGTGACACATTCTGTGACACATGAGACTCGGGTGAGGTGGCTGACAGCTGGCAGGGACTACGTTGAGAAATAACAATCCTTAGTCACATGAACGCAAGGTGAACTCGCACAGGCATATGGATCTCCTCGTGTGTTCATCAAGTTGTGCTCCTTATATGTATTATAAGATTAGAATAAGATTCTAAAACAAGATTAGAAGATTAATTCGGTACAACACTGCAGGCGATGCAATCCATTCAGCCCCAGACGGATTGGAATTTTGTCGTTTTGTTTGACAATTTCAAAACACGTAATGGTTCTCCACAAGGTGAAATCAACAATACACACAACAAATCACCAAGGATAAAAACACAATAAAGTCAACTTGCTTATTTCCATTGTGGTCCTTTTTGCCAGACGACAAGATGGAGAGCTTGGGAAAGGCCGACTATGCTATACATTTGGCACTCTAAAAGCACTTATGTGATGCTGTGCATTCCAGAAAACACAATGTGCATTCCATTTTTCATTCCACAGACAGTATATTGTCTCCTGTCTTAGTTCCCTTACACAGCAAAGTACATTTCCTACCATGTATTATCACTGGTCAATGGTCATTTTCCATCAACATGTTTATCCTTTGTATTAGGCACTCTAGCATATAGTACATAGATGTATTAAAGCGCATCCATATAGTATGTACAGTATGTATAAGTACATCCTCACTCGTCAAAATGGTCTCTTTCAGGTTCCAGAGAGAACAACCTCAAAAATCTACTGCAAGGAGCTGATGAGTCATCACCGAACAGCGTCAAGGTACGTTGGTCCCCGCACATCAGTCACAGTGAGTAGGCCTTCCAGTCCGGAGGCGGGGTAGGAGGTGTGTGTGGGGGGGGGGGGGGGGGGTTATGATTCATAGTGAGCCCCTCGCAAAGCCGATGTGCTTAGGGGATCGTAACATTGTGTGTGCCTTTGTGTGTTTAATTTGTGTCCCCTCTCTCTCTCTCTCTCTCTCTCTCTCTCTCTCTCTCTCCTCTCTCTCTTCTCCCTGGTGTCCAGTGGGGGCCCTCAGTCAGCCGTAGAGAAAGGAGGGAAGTCCGTGTCATCTCACAGCAGCTCCACCAGTAGCACCCAGTCAGGTCTGTGTCCTCCACAATTGCTCTCTCTTTCTCTCTCTCTCTCTCTCTCTCTCTCTCTCTCTCTTCACCTCTCCCTCCCTCTTAAATCCCTCTTCCACTCATTGCCTTGATCTCCCCTTCAATCGGTCACTCTCCTCACCCCACCCCGCTCTCTCTCTCTCTCTCTCTCTCTCTCTCTTTGGACCCACAGTCGGTGGGTTTTCAAGCAATCACAGAATTAAGTTGCATAGCTAGTAGGCCTATACCGACCTCTACATGCCTTCATTTTAGAACACATCACTTGGTTGTTTACATATTAGATGACAACCACAATACACAAGAAACCACTCTCTGGAACCTAAACATCCTGTCAGTGTTTTCTCATCACTGGAAAGTGAGACCCAGAGAATAACATATATTTCTTATTAACCATCCACAGGCCACTGGTATGTTACGGCTTTCTTAATAAAAAACAAAAACTCGATTTTGTTTTTAGGAAATAAATAAATAATGTAATGTGAAAAATGTGAAAAATGTTTCTGTTGCATTGGCCTCTTTTCTGCTCTGTGTGCAAGAGCAGTGTTTGAGGTGTGTGGTAGAGCAGTGTTTGAGGTGTGTGGTAGAGCAGTGTGTGGGTGTGTGGTAGAGCAGTGTGTGGGTGTGTGTGAGGGCGTGTGGGTGAGCAGCAGGCCATGCGGTGGAATGGGTGTGGGGAAACGAGTACAATTAATGGCTAGACACTCAAAATAACTTCCTTTGGACGGTCAAAGAAAGAAAGAAAGAAACAGGGTAATGTGCTCAAAGTTCCCCCTTTTCACCTTAACGTCTCGTATCTTCAGGCTATGTCTTAACAGTCCCTCCTAAAGACCTCTTCACCCCCACTACCCCCCTGTACAAGTTTCTCTCCTGTTAATAAAAAAAAATATTTTAAAAAAAATCCCTTCTTCTCGCATTGTGACTGCCTATGGCCCCTGCTCTGAGCATTGGTTACTTTATCGTATGATGACTGTTGGATAGATGATTCACTTACCTAAACAAATGTATTTGTTGTAAGTCGCTTTGGATAAAGGCGTCTGCTAAATGCCATATATGTAAATCTAAATGTAAGTATCAAGCAAGCAGTCCTGCTGCCTCCCGCACATTCTGTTTATAATTACCAAAATCTCTTAGTTTCAAGCGAGATGAATGGTAGACATGAGGAAGTAAACCAGGGAGAAGCCACGCTGTACAGTGGGTAATTCAGAGTTGTCTATCATACTAGGGTAAATCAGATTTTGTTCCGATATGGGTGGTTAAGTTACAACACAAAATCCACACCATTGTTTGAGGAAGTGTTGAAAAATGGGCCACCGACAGTGGACTTCAGGGGATTGTTCATGCTTTTTTAAGTAAATAATGAGGCAAACCTTCAAAAAAAATAAAAAAGTAGTCTTTTAAGTTGTAGATCTCAGAGAATGTTTAAACTACCTACCTCTATAGCTCAGACAGTGTAGATGTAATGACATAGAAACTACATGTGGAGATTTTAATGATGTTCTTTGACTCTGGTAGGTTACATCAAGCTGGAGAGTCCTCTGCTGCAGAACAGACTTCAACAGTACAAAAAGTCTCTGGAGAGTTCCCCAGGAGCAGCGCTGCAACACCCGGTATGTATCTGTGGCCTTCGCTGCATCTATTACACATTTATTACATATATATTACACATGTATTAAACCACTATTACACAGTTATTACTATAACACGTCTATAACACAGTCACGCAGGTCAGATATAATGTGATTTGAGTCAGTTTGTTATGGACGCTTCTCTTGGAACAAGGTGTTTCTTTTCTTTATTGGATTCCAACACTAATCAAATCATTGACTCTGTTGCCGTGGAGTCGTGAGAAATATGTGCTTTTACAACACTTTGCAAATGTGTTACTGTGTATGTTTGTTTTTTAGACTCTCTTCATTTGTCAGGTGTTGGTTTGTGAACTTCTGTTTTGCAAACAAAAACCTAGTGACTGAATGGCCAATCAGATTATGTCTGCATTTAGAATTAGGAATAGTTTTCTCACAAACTGTTTTTATGAAAACAAGGAATGTTGGAATTCCTCCTCAACTAAGACTGATTAGTGTATCATTCCTGCTTGTTCATGGGAGTTGATAGCGTATCTTATTACCAGGCCGTTGATTTGAGGTCAAAGGTATGACATTCTGAGAAATGATGCCGGTTAAGATTCCTATCATTCCGATGGGAGAAGAGTACAGCAACCACTGGGAATTGTGTCCTGTTCTGTTCTTTTTCTGATACCCTGAAGAGGACACAAGTGTCATTGTGTTTTTCTCAATAGCATCCAGCTGCTCGTCATCCTACTGGGGAACGACAATTATATCTATACTCAATTAGTATAGCTAGGGCAGTGTTGTATAACCATGTCTGTGACAGGAAGCTCACTTCAGAAGAACAAGACTTGCACACTGCACTAAACCGCATTAAAAAGCCACAAAAAAGAAGTCAATGCCAAGATTGTGGCAAGATAGTAGATGTGTGTAATTCATATAGTGTGCAAGTGTGCAATAGAAAAGTGGACAGTGTAACATTTGACATTTCTTCTTTCATTTTTCAAACAACCGTCTACTATAATTTCTTGACTTACACACCAACAAAAAAAATATATATATTAAACTAATAAAATATCTAAAACTAATAAAAACCCGTTTAATCGTGTTACGCCCAGTCTCCTCCCGTCTGAGCTATGTACGACAGGAAGACGTCTGATATTGTATCTGTGATTCTCTGTGTGTCTCAGGGCTTTGGCCTCCTCTCAGGGCTGAAGCCCAACCTCAGGCCGGTGGTGAAGGCCACAGAGTACTCGTCTTCCAGCGACGAGGTGGGGAGCAGCGATGAGGATGAGAAAAGCAGGTGGGTTCATGTTCCTCAGAAGCTCTCGTTCGTGGATATTGGCTGCAGTATACAGGAAATACATGCTAAACATGTCCCCAGAGTTATCAACAGCAGCACGAGAGCTTCAGTGAACGTTTGACCAGGGTCGATTTGAATTGTATTCACTATATTAAGTATGTTATTGAAATATCATCAAGCAAGACTTTTTGGAGTTTGCCTGGAATGGAACCGAACCAATAGTAGGGCAAATCCCACCCATCTGGCACTCCAGGCCCGGCTCAAGAAAACGATAATAGTATTTGAAAGTATAACCCACGTCTGTTCCTCTCTCTGACTGCTTCCTCTTTTTCTCAGGTCTCCGCTGAGTAATGGGAAGAGCAAGTTTTTCCGAGGGGCTCCTGATGGCATTGTCCTGCAACCCCACCATAACCTCAACCACCAACCGGTACACACACCCTTCCCTCTCTGTTCACCTTGTTCATACACAACTGCCCCTTCACCATAACCTCACAGTACACAACTGCCCCTTCACCATAACCTCACCCCACCTCAAACAATGCACACACCCTTCCCACTCTGTTCACTTTCTTGATACACTACTGCCTCATCACCTTGACCTCAACCACCAACCGCTACACACACACCCACCCTCTCCCAGCGCACCTCATTCTTACAGTACTTTACTACCTCTTCACCATACTGTTACCTCACCCCACCTCAACTAGCACACAACTGCTTCCTTCACCACAACCTCAACGACCAACCACTACACACACCCTCATACATTCCATACATTATTACCACTTCACCATGATGTCAAGCACTTACCAGGACACACACTCCTCCCCCTCCTCTAACTCAAAACAGCCCACCCAATGGCTTTGTCATGTAGAGTAGAGTACAAGTGACTTGCTTGTCACTGACATGTATAACAATCATACTGTATGTAAAGAAATCAATCAGTCAAGTTTTAATATATATATAATATATGGCATTTAGCTGACGCTTTTATCCAAAGCGACTTACATCGCAGTGAGTGCATACATTTCAGTATATATGGTCCCAGCGGGAATCAAACCCACAACCTAAGCATCATTAGCTCCATCCTCTACCCACTGAGCCACAGAGGTGTATAGTGTTTGTTTTTTTATAAGATGGAATGTCATCATATCCAATGCTTTTCATAGATATTCGTTGGAGTCAAACTGACATTATCATATTCCTCATATTCGCCCCGTAATCAGCGACATAACCATCAAATTGGTTGCTTCATTCCTCTGAAACCCGCTGATTTTGAAATTGGGTCATCAGCAGGGCTCAGGCACTTCTTGTTTAACAGCGCTAGCTCGATTAGCGAATATTTTAAGTGTGAAATCTTGTTAAGCGCGCAGGCGACATCATGATGACTTGGCAGTGCATCTAGTCAACCCCCGTTTGTACTATCAGTCTGAAGAACACAGAGCCACTTGAGCTCAGCCATCGTACTCACTGTGCTTCATTTCCATGATAAACACCCGAGGGGACTTTGTGCATACTAACACAGCCAGCTAAAGCACGCTGATGATGACGGACGCTCTCCCTCAGGCATTCAGAGGTCCTTCTGCACCCGTATAGTGAATGCAATGCAACTTGTTTGGACAGAGTTTTACTCCTGCAAAACATTATTTTTTGTACCAGCAGGGGGTTCTAAAGAGAGGAAGGGAAAATGACATTGTCTCCAATGGAAATATTCCCCAAAATGGTTTTTGAAAATGATTTTAGATATTAAAAGACAATCCGATTGCCTAAATCACATTTTTACAGTATTCGGTTTAGTCAGGAATTGGTAAAAGGGCTGTGCTATCTGCCTCTCTTAGCATGGTGCTAGCAGGTCAACATAATAATTATAGATAATTTAGGCAAGACACACTGTTACTTACTGAGGTACGCCCTGTGCTGCCACTGCTACAGGAACTGCACGTTTTACTCACTTGAATGAGAAAGATAGGGAGTGAAACAGCTGTGCTTAGAAGGGCTGTGGTTTGATGCACCCAGGGCTGTTAAACTCACCAATTGAAAGGAGCCGTGGCTGTCATCTTAGATTTACTGTCATGGAAACCAAAACAATGCATTGCCTACACACACACATGCTCATGCTCAAACACACACAGACACTGTAACGCCACAGGGGGTTGGTGGCACTACTGGGATGTTCAGAGGGTGTAGACAAGGCAGGCAGGCATTTTGATCTTTTGAAACAGACTTGCTGTTTGATTTAAAATCAAAAGACATACACTGTACATACACACACACACACACACACACACTCACACACTAACACACACACACAGTGTCATTGTAGATCCTGCTCCTGTTATTGTGAGACAGTGTGAATGCTTAGATGAGTCATGTCTGGCATGGTCTCCTTCCTTAGCTGCTGCGTCTTACCACACTCAGATAACAGCTATTCAAGGTCTTTTGTTCAATCTGGAATGTGATTGGTTCTTTCACAAAAACTAGAAGCTCCACTCAGTGCTCAGAAGTCTTTGAGCCTCTGGGAAAAAGTCCTCCCCCATACCAAGTACCTTCAGTTGGAGACCCCACAAACTATCAGTTACTTTATTTTGCCCATAAACCGCCCATCCAGAACTACGTTCCGTCCTAATACCCATTCAAAGTGTAATGGAGGTGAGACAGATCACAGATTACCACTGAGATGCCCTGTCTGAGACCTGAAGACACACTTATATGTCCAGGCTGTAGCTTAGTGAAACTCACGTTCCAACCCTGCCTCGGTCACAGAAGCGCAAAAAGGTTCATTTGAGACTTGTCGGTCTGACCGTGAGGAGATCTACGTTGCTACTGTGTGTTCTCTTCTCTTAGCAGGGCGTATCAGGCCTTAAGAGCGGCCCGCCTCCACACAGACCCGTAGGAACAGAATGCAATCAGAATTACCTTCTCCCCGATCTCCTGCAGAAGAGCCCGGCCCACGAACCCCGGGGGCAGCAACCACGGGAACTCATCTATCCCCAGTCTCCGACTGGACAAGGACCGCACCCAGACGTGAGTACATAACTGTATATGGTACCACACCGACGGGATTCGAACGCGGGTGCTTTTGAGCGCTAACCCAACATCATCTGACAAGAGTGAAAAAAGCTTTCTTGCCACCCCCCTAGGCACCTTAGGTTCGTTAGGTCTCCACGGTGTGACGTCTCGGCATGATGGACAGCACACCAGCGTGTGGATAGCCATGAAATCTTTACGTGTAACGCACATTCTTCTAGGTCTGGAATGGTTGTAGTGGTCTCGGGCACAGCATTCGGATTTTGATTATGATAATTCTTAATTTGGTCACTAGGGGGAGATGATGTAGCAGTTTTTAGCTCTTACTCTCTTCCTCCACCTCACGATCGGTTTATTGTCAGGTTATCAAGACTCCCTGTTCTATCCGAGATGTGTTGTTGATGTTGTTGTTGTTGGTGTTGTTGTTGTTGCTGTATTGTTGACATGAGTTCTAATATATGTGGATGTATTGCAGAAGCCGGTACATAGCCCACCAGGGAAAAGCATCTCCTGCTCCTCTTCCTCCTCCTTTACTCCTTTCATCGACCCCAGGCTGCTGCAGATCTCTCCTCCTCAAAGCCCAGTGGGACACAGTCCCAGTGAGTCCCCGCCCACTCACACCCACACACGCGCGCGCACACACTAACACGCACACAAACACACACTAGGCACATGCATATATACATACACACACACACACACACACACACACACACACACACACAGACATACACACGCGCACACACACACACACACACACACACACACACACACACACACACACACCACTACACAAGAAATGCCCCCCAGCCATTCTAACACTGCAACACTGCAGCATACCACTCATCTCAGGAAACCACCGCATGCTGCGTGTGCAATGCTGCATATTAGAAGTAAACTCTAATTGCCTTATACTGTATATATGTACACTGTAAAATAACGCAGCTGGAACAGGGAGGATCATTTTCAATGATGTTTTCCCACTGTGTATCTTCAATATTAGGTAAGGTATTACTAAATATCACCATTTCATATGTCACGTATTACAATAACACTTTTGGCTTCTGTTCCGCCCCTCCCTCCCCAGCCAGTAGCAAGCCTGAGCCAATCAGAAGAGAAAACCACAGGAAGGGCTCTGTGGTCAACGTCAACCCCACCAACATCCGACCCCAGAGTGACACCCCCGAGATCCGCAAGTACAAGAAGAAGTTCAACACTGAGATCCTGTGTGCAGGCCTGTGGGGTAGGCCTCTACAGAGTGATACGGCTGTTGGTTAAGGCTGAGGCAGTGGCTGTGGAGGGATATTAATCATGATATTAATCATGATAATAGCAATGCATTTGTTTTGTTTCGCGCTTTTCTCAGTACTCAAAGACACTACATTCCATGTAGGCCTTCTGTTATTGTGCTAGGTGTATTTCATACTGTATGTTGCTCTTGTTTTACTTCTGCACTCTATCTTGTAGGCTACTTGCTGGCTTTGTTTGTATGTTTTAGCTTGTGCTACCTTCTTGGGCAGGTGAAATACAATCAAATCCAGATAACTGGCTTCCAGAATAATGTATAAAGATAATTATTTTTGCAGCGACAAAGAATGTTACATTTTAGTTTCACACTAGAAGCAAGATTTTGTTGATGACATGAATTCACGCAGGTGTTTTTGCTTCACAAAAAGAATCATGATTTTGAGTTATCCTGGTGTTTTTCGTTGATTGAACTGGGTAAAGTCTTTTCTGGATGTTTGAGGCTTTAACTCGGCGTGGTGTTGTCCACAGGGGTGAACCTGCTGGTGGGGACAGAGAACGGGCTGTGGTTGCTGGACAGGAGCGGTCAGGGGAAGGTCTACTCCCTCATCAGCCGCAGACGCTTCCAACAGATGGACGTTCTGGAGGGCCTCAACGTACTCATCACCATCTCAGGTAGGTGCTGTCATGTTGTCCTAACACCACACACACACTGTCTCACACACACACACACACACACACACACACACACACACACACACACACACACACACAGATACACGCATCCCCATCTCAGGTCGTTACTGTTATCACACAGACGCACACACACACACACACACACACACACACACACACACACACACACACACACACACACACACACACACACATATATATATATATATATATATATATATATATATATATATAAAAACCCACACACACATATACATAAACCCACACACACTGAATATAATTGTCAGTCTTGAAATGTGGCACCTTTTTTAACCTTCATTTGCCTTCATGTGTTTTGGTTTTGCTAAATGCTAAATCCATCACTGCTCTCTCTCTCTCTCTCTCTCTCTCTCTCTCTCTCTCTCTCTCTCTCTCTCTCTCTCTCCCTCCCTCTCTTTCTCCCTCCCTCTCTCTCTCTCTCTCTCCCTCTCCCTCCCTCTCCCCCCCCCCCCCCCCCTCTCTCTCTCTCTCTCTCTCAGGTAAAAAGAACAAGCTGAGGTTGTACTACCTGTCTTGGCTGCGCAACAAGATCCTACGCAACGACCCTGAGGTGGAGAAGAGGCAGGGTTGGACGTCTGTGGGCGACTTGGAGGGCTGTGTGCACTACAAAGTCGGTGGGTGTACGGGGCACGACCTGTCCTATTCATTCGCTAGTCACTAATCATGTCATATACCCTACAGAATCTATCTTTATCACTTAATCGTCTCTTGACACCGTTACAGCACAATAAGTCGTTATGTTTGTGGCTGTGAAAGTGTGGGTTCTCCTGTGTTAATGTATGTGTGTAAAAGTGAGCGTGCAATCACGTCAACGTTTGTGTGTGCGTGTCATCTGTGCTTGTGTGTGTCAAATCAAATCAAAGTGTGTTTATCCGGATACAGCTGTAAACGGTGCAATGAAATGCTGATTAGGAGCTCCTCTCCACAGCGCAGTGAAATACAAGGATAGGAAACCAATAAATAGAGTAATAACAAATACAATATACAATCTCACAGTGCGTGTGTGTGCCTGCCTGCTGTGTGTGTGTGTGTGTGTGTGTGTGTGTGTGTGTGTGTGTGCGTGTGTGTGTGTGTGTGTGTGTGTGTGTGTGTGTGTGTCTGTGTCTGTGTCTGTGTGGGTGTGGGTGTGGGTGTGGGTGTGGGTGTGTGTGCGTGTGCGTGTGCGTGTGCGTGTGCGTGTGTGTGTGTGTCTGTATGAGAAGTGCTGAACTCAGCAGATCTGAGCCCCTCTTTCCTGTGACTCTTCCTGAGGTTAAGAGTGTTGACAGACACAGGAAGAGGAAGTGACGTCACACTGTCCTTCCCAGCAGTTCTTTTTAGTATTGTTTCTCAGAGACAGAAGCATACCGTTGCCTCAGTGAAAGGCAATGGCTTCCTGCCTTTCAAAAGAAGTTTACACAAGGACCTCTTTGTTGGAATTGTGTAATGATCATTAGTTCAAGACCACTGACACTAGGGCATCACTGCCCGGTGTACCGTAAGCCTTATCTTGTTCTTTCATTACCAGAGCATTCCCTAATCCCTAATTGAAATCCCGCCTTTGTACATCCAATTTCAGTGCGATATGAGAAGATTAAATTCCTGGTTATTGCCTTGAAGAATGCTGTGGAGGTTTACGCCTGGGCACCCAAGCCCTATCACAAGTTCATGGCCTTCAAGGTGAGCATCTAACCCATCAAATATGAATGTAGTCCCTATGAGCTAAGAGGTCGGATATGATGTCGCATCATAGAAATGGTGCACCATGCCCAAAACAAAGGATAGATATTTTTAATTGTCCTCTTACTCTGCCCCCTTCTCCTTCTCCCTGGGAATCTAGGAGGCTCTATTGATAGACAAAAAGTAATTTGCGATACTATGAAGGTCACCGTCATAGACTTGTCCTAGTTCTGAACTGTCCTCGGCGGCTTGCTCTAGTTCTTGCACATCTCTCATGATGAAAATAGCTTAACCCTTTGCTGCTCTATGCATACACTCACCGAACACTTTATTAGGAACACCTGCACACCTTCTCATGGTGGAGGTGGTGGAATGGTGTGGGGAATGTTTTCTTGGCACACTTTAGGCCCGTTAACACCAATCAATCATCGGTTTAATGCCACAGCCTATTTGAGTATTGTTGCTGACCATGTGCATCCCTTCATGGCCACAATTTACCCATCTTCTAATGGCTACTTCCAGCATGATAATGCACCATGTCACAAAGCAAAAGTCGTCTCAAACTGGTTTCATGAACATGACAAAGAGTTCAGTGGCTTTGCCAGTCACCGGATCTGAATCCAATAGAACACCTTTGGGATGTGGTAGAACGGGAGAATTCACAGCTTGAAAGTGCACCTGAAAAATCTGCAGGAATTACGTGATGCAATCATGTCATCATGGACCAGAATTTCAAAGGAATGTTTCCAACATCTTGTGGAATCAATGCCACGAATCAATACTGTTTTGAGAGCAAAGGGAGGCCCTACCCAGTATTAGTATAGTGTTCCTAATAAAGTGTTTGGTGAGTGTAGACCCCATGCAATATGTTTAACAGCTGTTAGGATGTAGTGCTCAGGTAGATACGGTAAGTTAGGTAGATTTAGACGGGACACAGAACGTGTGATCACTTTTAATATGCAGAATATGTATTCCGACATTACCCCTTGTTTGTGTGTGTGTGTGTGTGCGTGTGCGTGTGCGTGTGTGTGTCCAGTCGTTCGGCTCGCTCCCCCAGAGGCCTCTGTCGGTGGACCTGACGGTGGAGGACGGACAGAGACTCAAGGTCATCTACGGCTCGCTGTCAGGCTTCCACGCCATCGACGTCGACTCGGGGACGCCCTACGACCTCTACCTGCCAACACACGTGAGTCCACCATCCCCGCCCCCTACCCCACCAACCCTCTCCACTTCCCCAGCCTCCTCTCTCCCTTTCAGGCCAGGTTTGAGCCTTTGCCATCCACTCCCTCCTGTATACAGGTAGGTCCTCCAGCTCGGCAGCACCGCTCTGCCCACGCCACTCAACTCTCACGAACTTTTGTTCTCACTCAGAGCAAACAGCCCTCTATGTGGGCAGGTGCTGCTTACATCACAGCAGCCAGTTGACTCACAGAGAGTTTATGTATCGATGGGGATGGGCTTTTCTGCTAAACCGGGTCTGATCTTGTCAGATCTGACCTTGTGGCACTCGGGTTGTGAACAAGTGTTTTGATTTGTCTCGGTTAAATTGATTTTCTTTCAAAGAGCCTTTTTGTGATTTTTTTTTCTGTGTCAGAGTGAAGCTCAACATCGACTTCGGTCCCACGGAGGGAAGGAAATGTGAATTCATGGAGCTTTTTCCTTTCTCAGGAGTTAAAGTGATTTCCAACAGCATCAGCTCAGTAATCGAGGTACCTCGGTCACAACTACGTTCCAAAGATACAGGGATGTCGGAGTTTGTCACTTTTTATCAGCTTATTTCAGTGGCAGCTGTGTTGATAGAATATATATCTTATATGGATGGTACCTCTCTATAAGAGATTGAAAGCCCTTGTCCAGAATCGACTCCTACTCCCTCCATACTAGTCACTATGTGATGCAATCTGCAGTAAAACAACTAAACTAAAACTAACTAACAACCTTAAAACCTGTTCATGAATAACTGCTTGAAACCTGAGGGGGAATTCCACGTCACAGTTGCGCTAGAAATGATCAAAGTGGGTCGTTCTTTTGACTGTGAATGGCCTGCCCGCTATGTTTAAACTGAATCTGATTGGTTTTGCCACTTTTGTGACAGCAATATTGATAGGTCGTGAGCCATGGAGGCAAATAGAGGGTTGTGGATTGGTCAATTATCCTAAAGCTATCAAAATCTTTTTTTTTTTTGCTATACTGTATGATCAATCGGAGTGCCACACAACACAACCTGCCTGCACTGGAAGGACTGAATAATTAGATAGATAGATAGATACAGTAGATAGATAGATAGATAGATAGATAGATAGATAGATAGATAGATAGATAGATAGATAGATAGATAGATAGATAGATAGATAGATAGATAGATAGATAGATAGATACAATAGGTAGATAGATAGATACAGTAGATAGATCGGTAGATACAGTAGATAGATAGTTAGATAGATAGATAGATAGATAGATAGATAGATAGATAGATAGATAGATAGATAGATAGATAGATAGATAGATAGATAGATACAATAGGTAGATAGATAGATACAGTAGATAGATCGGTAGATACAGTAGATAGATAGTTAGATAGATAGATAGATAGATAGATAGATAGATAGATAGATAGATAGATAGATAGATAGATACAATAGGTAGATAGATAGATAGAAAGACAGACAGGTAGATACAGTAGATAGATAGTTAGATAGATAGAAAGACAGACAGGTAGATAGATAGATAGATAGATAGATAGATAGATAGATAGATAGATAGATAGATAGAAGCAATTTAGTAGTAACTCCACCTTGCCCTCTGATAGGCTTCGAGGAACTTTTCCCCGTCCAATCATTTTTCGATCAACACTACACAAGTGTGGAGGGAGTAGGGGGCTAGGGGACGGGGATGGTTTCAGGATAGGACCACGGTGTGCCAGGGCTGAGCTGACTGGTGCAGAGAGGTGTTCTCTGAGTCACTGCTGTACCACAGGGGAGCAGAGGCTGCCTCTACTGATGATGAGAATCCCACACACCCACGTCTGCTGCAGAGCTCGGCTCTGAGTGGGAAGAGAACACACACTCTCTTAATGAGATGAGCTCTATGAAATACGCTCACACACTCACACACACACTTCCACATGCATATGCGCAAACACACACACGCACAAGCGCGGGTGGAAATGCACACATACACACACACACACACAGACACACACACACACACACACACACACACACGGACACGGACACACACCAGCCCCACACTCTCTCCCAGTGGTGTCCTCCCTGAGAGGTGTGCTATGGTCATATCCGTCCTCTGCGTTTGAGATGGCCCACATAGCTGGCTACAGCACCGTTGGCTGTCTCTGTGGGCCCCAGCCCCAGCCTTCATCCATGTGTGCTACTTTCCACCAGATAGATAGAGCTCTATAAATACCTCCCCACAGTCTCAGCAGTGCCGACAAACCATGTGCCTGCGAAAATGACCTGTTATTCGACGTTTTTCTTTTTTTTTTAATCTTTCTGATAACACTGATATATCTAGAGAGCACCACACACACACACACACACACACACACACACACACACACACACATACACACACAAACACATACACATACACATACACATTCTATAATAGTGGTGCCTTACACCGAAGCGGATGCCTTTTCCTTTCCCCTGATTGCTCTCATTTAACACTCTCATTCTCACTCTCACTGACACTCTCTGTTCGCTTCTCTGCTTCACACACACACTCACACACACACACACACACACCACACACACACACACACACACACACATTCCCACTCAAACAGACACTCACATACCAACCTTCTCTCCGCTGCTGTTGATAATGAGATGATGAAGATCCCGAGGCAGCGGATTAAGATAGCGCTGCGTCTGTGGATGCCCGTATTGATGTTGAGGATTGTGGTGGCACAGCAGGCAGACGACTGGGCACAGAGGACAGAGGAGGCTCCCACGCGGGCAAGTTATGGCCGTCCTGTGGTGACTGGCATCAATTCTGTGGCAGGCTGGTGGCTTTTACGTTGTTTCTGTGTCTGTGGTGGCTTATGCACTGTAGGGCTGCTATCAGGTTTGTGTGAGGTTTGGGTTTGGGGATTGTAGCTACCTGCTGTTAAAACTCCCATGGACTCTTACCTTGAGAAGCTCATCCATACATACAGATAAATCCATACATACAGATAAACCTTGTTTTATTCCACTTATTGTCTGGGTTTTTGTATGGTTTTATTGTGGATTTCACTCTGTGTCGCTGTCAGATACAGGAGAGCAACACAGCTGCCACTGGAATAAACAAATACATGGTGACCAACTCTGACCTCCCTGTATCTTTGGACATTTGTGGTGACTGGTTACTGGGCTGATTCCTGAACTTATATTATTAATGCTACACCCCGAGACTTGTTGCTGAAAGGTTCCATTCTTAAAGTTGCAAAAAGAGCTCAGAGCTTGAAGTATTGTTTTGTAGCTGTAGGCCATTACGTAAGTAAGTGCCCATGAAGGACCTGCTTCCTTTTTTCTTTTTTTTTTAAGTGGATCCGTCTTCGCTGCCACTTGTTCAAGCCCAAGAGCTGTTAAGTGGCGGTTATGTAGTTCTAAATCACCTCACAGAGAGAGATAGTGAACAAATGAGTGTGTTTGACAAATGAGTTTGTAATTACAGAAATTAAGTCGAGACATTTCATGCTCGGTAATAAGTTGACACATTGGGATCAATTGAGCTGTGTTGTTCTGTTCTCACCCTTTCACTGTTGTTGACGGTATTGTCAGTGACTGGGGGGATTCAACACGTTGGTTGGCTTCAGTTCAATGCGTCTGTGTCTCTCGTCAAATGGAATTAACCCAGATGGTGTCACAAAGAAACTGGGCCAACTGCGACAAGAAGACTTTTATTCTGCATTATCTTTATTAGGCAATGTTAGGATGTGTAAGGAATGTCCCTGGTGATGGTGCTGTGGTATGTGTGTGTGTGTGTGTGTGCGTGTGTGTGCGCGTGTGTGCGCGTGCGTGTGTGTGTGTGGATTGATGTAACTCATGTTGCTGGAACAGATTGAGCTATTTTGTATTGGGCGAGCTACTTAACTCCTACTTACTTATCTAATCAGACTGTGTGTTCGTGTGCGTGTGTGTGCATGTGCATGTGTGTGTTTGTGTCTTAGATCCAGGGGGTGATCCGGCCCCATGCCATCATCATCCTGCCCAACAGCAGTGGGATGGAGGTTCTGGTGTGTTATGAGGACGAGGGAGTTTACATCGACACCTATGGCCGCATTACCAAGGAGACTGTGCTGCAGTGGGGGGAGATGCCTGCGTCTGTTGGTGAGTTTCCGTACTCATCCACCCACCCAATCAACACCTTGCTGGAACAGATTGAGCAATTTTAACATGGGAGAGTTTCTCTCCTCGGACTTGTTGTGCGGGTACCTTTGCGTGTGTGTGTGTGTGTGTGTGTGTGTGTGTGTGTGTGTGTGCGTGTGCGCGTGTGTGTGTGTGTGTGTGTGCGTGTGCGTGTGCGTGTGCGTGTCTGTGTGTGTTAGTGTGTGTGTGTGTGTGTCTGTGTGCGCGTAGGCTCACAAACCTTCACTGAATAACACAGTTCATATTCTTTGACAGACCTGTAGTCCCACACATAAAGTAAAACATTTTAAAAACTATTTCTAGCGATTGTCCTTTATATCCCCCCCTTGTGTTGTGATGCAGCCTAAGAAGTAATCCTTGTACATCGTGCTCGGATCACTGACTACAAAAAGAAGTCAAACTGGTTCCAACCCCTCTAGACAGATTTGGGACAGTGGCTCTAAAAATAAGATGTTCTGTTAGACTCATTTTGCTGGGTCTATTGGCTAGGTCGCTATTCAAGGGGAAGGAGTGTGTCCATTGGAGAATAGACTCCTAGACACACATAGCTCAGCCTTGTATAAATAAAGGCTGGGAGTAGAGCACATCCAAAGAGGTGATTGTAGAGCCCCTATTGATTGATTGATTTCCATTGGAGATGCATCGCAAGACTGGGTTACATAGCACTGTTCGGGCTAAAACACCCCCCAGGTATCTAAAAGCATGAGCGTGTCATTAGACATAAAGTTGCTAGCCATAGTGATAACTTTTGACTCCCTAAAAAGGACGTTTCTGTGTTTTTTTGGAACTAGCCACCCAATTCCATTCCACTAGCGTTATTTTAGGCTTTCCAGAGGCTGTAAGAAATCAACTGAAAACAGCGCAGGTATTTGAAAAAACAACTATGTAATTCCCCTGTGTGGTGTGTCTCGACAGCCTACCTGCAGTCCAACCAGGTGATGGGCTGGGGAGACAAAGCCATTGAGCTGAGGTCTGCGGACAGCGGCAACCTGGAGGGGGTCTTCATGCACAAGAAGGCCCAGAAGCTCAAGTTCTTGTGTGAGAGGAATGACAAGGTAAGACCACCATGTCCACCAAGTCACACATCTTTTCATTTTCCCTAAGAGATTTCTCAGGGCATCTTTTTTAAATACATTAAAATGGTGGTTGATTTACTTTCTAAAATGACATGAGGTGAAGTGCTGTTCCATTAGTCACGGACTACTGGCAATCAGTCTGGATATTCTTCTTGGATGATAACACGATTAGAAAAACAGGCTCAACAGTGCCAAGAACCAAAAGGCTTTCCTCGGCTTGTCCCTGTAGACAAACCCTTTTTGGTTCTAGGTATTGAATGTTAGAACCTTTGTTAGTAAGAGTGAGTGGTTGCCAAATGCTAACCCTATGTTTGTGATGGTGTTGCTGCCATATACAACTGTGAATGTTGAACTGATCTCTGTCTCTGTTTCTCGATGAAGGTGTTCTTTGCCTCAGTGCAGTCTGGTGGCAGTAGCCAGATCTACTTCATGACCCTGGGCCAGAACTCTCTGTTCAACTGGTGATCTCTGGAGCTGGAAGGCAACATGCAGGCATCATCTCACAATAGACACACATTATGCTCAAACACAGAATTATGCTCTTAAAACTGAATTCACACTTTAGCATTACAGCTTCATAACCCTTTCATATAAGAAAACACCATTAGTCGTTAGCTGTATTAGACCATTATGGTGTTTGGGTCCCACTCATAGGTTTTATTTATTCATTGATTCCAGGTTTCTCCATGATTTTACAGTTAAATATGCTGCAAGTGGCTTCTTGTTTATACAAGTAAAAATACAGTGGCAACCTTTCAATTCAATTCATATTGATCTCAATATCACATGGACGAACAAGCACAAATGTCTGTTTATGTATCCAAAATTCATCTTATCAATTTGTATTAAGTGATATTGATGTACATTATTTGCTGTTTAATTGTTAGCAAGTGCCATATTTTGTGTCAAATTGAATCCTGATATATTCAGATATTAACCATTCAGTATTATTTGCAAGTTTCATATGCTATATTTAGGCCACACAGTCATAGATATACAGTATATACTGTACAGTATACAGTATGTATACCTCAGGAAGTTAGATACATCGTATTACTTAATAGTGAGTAATAATGTGACAAATGTGAGCCCCTAGTGAGGAGAGCTTTATACAGGCTTCAGAGAGAGCTAGCAAAGAGCTAGCAAAGAGCTAGCAATCACTATAATAGCAGACACTGACATCTGCAGGTTGCTTGTGTCCTTTCCTTTTGAGCTGTAGTTGAGATGTAGTCCTGTATGGTCCCAACAACTCCAATTCTGGACAGTGACGTTTTTGTCTCCACTTCTAGTTTTAATTCAGATTACCATATAGGCATTATACCCTCTGTTGATCGAAAACAATGTAACATTTTGCGTTAACTTGTTTGTATGAGGAGAGAGAAAAGAGGAATTTGCGCTGTATAGGTCTTTTTGTACATTAGTGGGTGTACATATTATTTGCACTGTTTTATAGATATTTTATATCCACTGGTCATCTCTATGTACAGTATAATGGGTTTTCAAATTATCTAGCCCTTTGCACTATGACCACATTTGTACATTATCTGTGTAAACTGCTTTATCGTCACAGTGTAATACATTTTAAGTCATTTTATTGTCGGTATTAAACAGAGATTGCATCTGTTTGTTTAGGTCAAGTGAAATTTTCTATATGATGCGTCATGATCTAAGAACCTATGCGACTGAAAGGTAAACTATTATGATATATAACACCGATAGGCTTTTAAGTCTTAACATTTTTAAACATATACTTTTTGTAGAAATGGTTGGGTTTAGTAAAGGTTAAAGAGATTGTAATAATTGATTTGTACCACAAATGTGAAATCTAAACTCAAATCAATTGATTTATGATCCAGTTATCGTATTCATAAGTATTTTTTGATTGTTTTGCTAGTTTTTATGCTATCCCTTCCCCAAATTGCTTCTTTGATGAATGTTTTACCACCAAATGGATTGCAGATAAAGTTGGGACAGTTATTGTAAGTTTATGTTCATGACAAAAATACTGCAGCTGGTTCTGTACGCATATTTCGAACTTAAAACAACCCTTTTTCACTGACTTTATGATGTTATTGTTGTATTGTTACAAAACAAAAGCATCTCATATTTCTTTGTGAGCATTCACTCTTGAGGTGTATTCAACTGACAGGATATTTAGTAACAGCCATTAAGGTACTCAGTTACAGTTTTGCATGTATTCTCCACTTTTATATTTACCCTAATATACAGTAATGATTACCACAAACTTATGCTTTCACTATCATTTGTCTTATTCTCACAGTTACTGGACTGTATCTATAGCTTGCAATTGAGATACACAGTATTTAGTCAAGATAAAGTGGTGAGGAACTGATCAAATGTAGTTGTTTGCGAAGTTATTCTAAATTATGCAAACATATTATTTGTCCAGATTTAGATAAATAATCCATAAATGGATAGATTGAAGCCATTAAAATCATTTTTTATCATCAACTACTAAACAATTAGAATTGACAACACATCTACATGATTATTAGAGCTATAGGATTACATAACTTAAACAATATGTTTGCTTAATTGTTGTTATTAAAAGTGGATGTTTAATGCAGAGTTCATGCTGAACAGTAGCTATCAAACATACAGTATTGCTGAGATATTTACCCCCAACTGTAGAGTGCTCTCCTGTGAGATTATAAATGTGCTTGTCTGCCTCTTGAGTGCTGTGTAGAAGAGAACGGGAACGTTGATGATGGTTTGTGTCAGGTGTGTAGTGTAGTTATGGTAGTTCCTCTCTGCTATGATGCAGAGCCAATCAAGATGTTGGTCATGGGGAATCAGAGTGAGAAGAAGGAGGAATTAAGAAAGGCCTTTGACGTTGAATCTGTGGTGACAGTGGTGATATGAGATTGTATTGTATAAGCTGGTAGACCAGCTTTCAACATTGTTTTCCTTGTGTCTTTTTTTTTTTTTTGACAAAACATATTTTATTATTAAAGTGTCAAACAACTTGATGGTAAGTTGACCAAATTATATAGCTACAAATTCCTTACCTGTTACTTTTACCTTTTGTTTTGTATTGTGTCATAGACACTTGCATTAGGTTGTCCCTTGATTTATTTTACTTTTGCTTTATTTTTGCACTGGACCTTTCTTTTGATTTGTACAACATGTACTGTATACCCAAACCGTGAAATTAATTAGTGACACTAATTAAGGTGTTATTATATAAAGATGCTGTTGAACAATAAAAAATAAGTTGTAAACAATTCTAATGCTTTTAGTGGTTATTTGAACAAAGTTAAGAAACATTAGCAACATATTAAAGAGTCACTGTAGTAAACCACCTATTAGAACTATTAAAAGAACAACACCTACAATACCGAAGACGTTGTTTCAGCGTATGGACCTTTATGGTGCAGTAATGCACCTGTGCCAATCAGTGATCGAGCGAGCTGAAAGAAGAAGCATGTGGTGCATTTCAATGAAGTGGCCTCCTCTCCTTCATCTGCACTAATCTGAATAGTACAGGCTAGGCAAAAGCAATATGGAGGATCCCAGTCGGACGTTGCTTTCACCTGTCCTGTTTTTTCACATCAGTGTAAATGGATTGACAGAGAGGAGTCAACTTTAAACTATTGAGACCACATGGCCACATGGCCACCACATGGCCACATTACAAGACTCATGCATGAAACAGATTTCCATTTCCCCCTAATATGACACATTCAACCAACGTCACGATTCATTCCTCATGCTATTCCTATGTCAGCTGGGAAGAGTGGTGGGAGTGGGGTGTGCAGCTTGCTGGTCTATATTTGAGGGTCAAGTGTTTGGTTCTCTGTTGAACTGTGGAGTCAGCTGTGTCAGATGGAGGGGGGGGGACGTAATCCGAGACAGGACCTTAGCTCACTTCCTCAATTTACTCCTCCTCAAAGTCAGACGCTCACCAGTGGAGCTGGTGTCTCTCAGTCTCAACCACCACCCCCACCCTATCGAACACCCCCCTACCGCACCCTGTCGCCTGTAGCCCCCCCCCCCCCCCCCCCCCACCTCTCTGTAGTTGAGTGGTGCAGAGAGAAGGACCCTCTGAGTGTGCCAGGGCGAGGAGCTGAGAGAGTTGTCCCAAACAGTCAGCACCCCACTGGACTAGTCACCTCACTGCAGCTGCACAGGGCTCCACTGGTAAGGTCTTGCATGTTGTGGGACTTCATTTGGCCCCTCAAAGGAACGATTAGATTAGAACTGGGTGGTCGGGAACACTGGCTTACTCTAAATATGCTCTGGTAGGTATTCAACTATCGACAGCTTTGAAGCTTTGTGTAACCTACTTTGAAGAGAAGCTAAACTGCTGTGCTTATTTATCTATTAGACAAACATGGAATCTTATCCCCAGCAGTCAGGTTTGATTTGAATGACTTGACAGTCTATCTGACGGTTCGAACTGTATCACCGGGTAGCAACCTCTAAACTCATGTGGTCAAACAATCTGTTGCATCCGCTGAGATTTCACTGTCGAACTGTGTGTCAATTATATAGCATGCAGTGGGTGAGGCAATTTGGCATGCCAGGGTGGAGTTAAAGGTGAGGGAGGGGGCCAGGAGGAGGGGTTGCATTTGGGCAGCCCAAACATGCTTTCACAACGCTCTTTGCAGCCAGAGATTTGATTGGTCTCCGGGGATCAAGTGATCCTGTCTCGCTAAATCGGTACACTGTGGACAATTTCAAGACCTGTCGGAGTTGTTGACTTGTGCAGTGGATTGATGATTGTAACACTGTAAACAATATTGCAAACACTGTCAACAAATATTTATATTACAATATATTATTTATATATACAATATATGATTTTATAAGATAAAATTGTGTGATCAGACAGGACCTACTGTACACATTTCACTAGATGTTCATGTGCCCTGTGTAACCAAAGCAATGAATGTCGGATTAATCTGATAAATGGTGAACATTTGAAAAGCCATCTCAACAAGGGAATCCCCAGGATGTGATTCCCCAGGATGTGATGTCAGAGGACATTGATGCTCTATTAACCTTGAAATGAGTTCTACATACTTCCATTGATTCCACCAGCTATCATCTTGCATTTATATGTGTTATTTATGTGTGTGTGTGTGTGTGTGTGTGTGTGTGTGTGTGTGTGTGTGTGTGTGTGTGTGTGTGTGTGTGTGTGTGTGTGTGTGTTATGTACAGAATGTGATACACGTATGTTTCATATGCGGCACACAATTTGGTGTAGTCTGGAAGTTGGTGAGAGCACTACCACAGATGTAGCTGATGCAAACTGATGCTTTTGACATGTTTATTTTTTTACCAGGTAATAATAGTTCCTGATTGCAGTTTGATGATAGCTTACCCAAAGTCAGATTTGATCATATAGATAAACTAGTGTTCATATGGGTTCAGCATGAGGACTGAGAGTGTTTATTCCCCAAACAAATATGAATTGAAAAGGTGCACAAAGCCACAGGTAAATGGCAGTAGTCAGAATCTGAAAAAGGCCAACTTATTCATTTTCTAATTGATGTTAATAAAGGCAATATTCCCACAGAAAGTGTAATGGCAATTAATATGTTTCCTTGATTATCCTCAAATCAATGAGAAACTGAATTAGTGAGTGCTGTGCTGTGTAAAAACCTGTTGTCCTGTCTTCATAGCTTCCTGTATAGGATGAATTCCAACATACTTACTGGTACATCGCCTCCTGCTAGAGGTACTGTGTCATAGCTGGGCTGTGTTGTGATTGTTGAGATGGAATATACTCCATGACAGGACATCGATATGAGTCTGTATTACAGAGGCAGCTGTTGGACTAACAGAAGTCTTCTACCGGCGGGAGACTGATGGAGACAGACTACAATGGGAGATAGATAGAGCAAATGGATGGAATGTTATTACTGCATCCCAATTCTCCACCCTATGGTGTACAGTGAAGGCTGGTGGATGGGGAAATGGGGAGGACGGGCTCATTGTAGTGGATGGAACGGAATAAGGAATGGTATCAACCATTTGTGTTTGATCTGTGTTTGATGCCATTCCTGATTCTGTTCCATCAATTACAATGGTGGAAACTCCCTCAAATCCTTTCTTATGAGAATCCTATGTGTGTATTCAATGTGGGAAAGTGTACAAGTGGACATTAAGGGAAAAGGATGGAGAATCAGATACAGAAAGAATTCCTAAATCCCTCTCTTCAAAAAGGATTCATCCTGATAGGCCCGATCTCAACATCCTAGGTGTGATGATGAGGAAGTATCTTGTTCAACTTTTTACGTTTTCTATTTTCAACTGAGGCTCAATGCAATTCAGAACATACAATAAGCAAAGAGGCCAGTTCAGGATGTGTGTTCAGACTTTCAGAGGGCACACATGTCCATTGGGGTACTTATTGTTTACAAGGTGTTTCCAAACACCCCAAAGTTGTCAGATATTCTGTTTCATCAGTCGGGGCTAGAGTCAGGTGTGAATTTGAGGCCTCTGAAATCTGGTATTATTGTTTCCCATGTTGAGGACAGCCTGGTTATGGAGATTGCTGTGCTGTTTGAAAGAGGACAATGCAGAGCAGGGGAGACAGTGACCAATGTGAATATGTGAAATAAGCCCGCCATGGATTTGGACGGTGCACTTTGTCTCGACCAGTGGCATTCCAGGCCGGGGGGCGCGGAGGGGAGGGGGACGGGGGGGGTGGGTGAGATTTATTTTACGCCATGTGTTTCTAAATCCAACGCTCAGAAGCGTTGGAAACTAAATTAGCCTGTGTGGCCTTAGCTCAGGTTTCCTTGTCCTGAAGCTCCGCTTTGGCCCCGTAGACCGAGGGTGGCAAGAGCATGGTGGAGGCCCAGACACTGGATCTCTAGCAGGGACAGACCCAGAATGCCGTGCTGCCTGGGTGAAAGCACTGGGATGTGTCATCCAAAGGCCTGTTTACATGTCTTGAACAAGTGCCCTTGTTAGATATCTAATATCCAATATGTGGCGACGAATCATGAGATTATCAGACTGACTGGCAGAATATGTGACCGCCGGGTCCTGCGAATGGAGCCTTGTGAAGGACAAAGTTGAGATTTGTATATTTAAAAGTTACACAATTGTGAAACAGGAGACTCCACTTCTGAGAAAACAGCCTTGAAAGTTTAGGGAGGAATTGAACTGAACATAGCACACCCTTGCATGGTGTTTTATGGCTATTCCTATGTTTTGGATGCATATAAAACTGGACGGTGATTTATCATGTTTGTTCTCTCATGAGCAGTCCTATAGTCAGAGCTAGTGTAGTCTGGAAAACCCCCTCTCTTCCATTCATGATAAGGTGAGGTTAGAACCCGTCATACGTACATACCCCTAACTACTGTATGATATAGTTGGATAGTATCTATCTTAAAGGGATAGTTCACCCAAATTACAAACTTACATATTTGTTTCCTTACCTTGTAAGAAGCCTATGACTATGTCTATGGACAAAGACAGAGCGCAATCAGCACTTTGGTTTTGTTTAAGCAGCCAATGCCACTATTCGCTAATATTTGCGTCTTCTGGCCAAATGCCAACAGAAGTCAATGTACATGATATTAGCATCTTTGAAATGTCATGTCCAAAGTGACTTCAAGCAAGTCACTGAGTCTTGTCAGAGACTTTGGGGTGATTTGGGCATGCAATTATTTATTGTTTTCAATGACTATCCCTTAAAATGTAATTTGCCAATTATAAATAACAACCCCTTCACTCTAGAATATTGAGGGATCAACTGGTCCTTTCTCTCACACTGTCAATACAATGTGGAGCATTTTATTGTGAGAGAAGAAATAACAATAATAACTACAATCAAAATGGACCCCTTCAACCTTTTTCACTTTTGTAGTCTGCAAAACACTTCAAATTTTCCCTGTCTCTCTAGTTGTTAGTAAGATGGAAATGAAATAGTTATTTATTGCTTATTGTGTTATGCTTATGCTCTTTCTCATAGCGTGTGTCCACTTCAGTGTTGTTGTTTTCATGCTAAGCATTTAAGAGTGTCATGTTGCTCAACTGATGGAGTGTTGAACTTTCCTCTAATGTTGTTGAATTGTGTGGGCGGGGGAGCTTGAGATGTTGGCAACACTGCATCTCTGGTTGAACAGGCTACAGGAAAACAAATGCAGTTCAACATAATGTTACTCTGATTGTGGAACCAACCTGGATAAAGGTATACTCAATAGCTAGTGTAGATATTCAACTGGGGTATCCTAAAGCACCCCGTTTCTCTGAGTTTGTTCCGTCAACGGTACATGACTAACATTGTTGCAGTCTTTGGCTTCGTGTGGTGAACTGTCTGCCAATGGGATCTCCTTTCTGTAAAAATAGACAAAGCCTCGTGCCAGTATCCATCATCATGGTGATTGTGGAAGATTAGAGGAAGATTAACAGTGCCTTTTTGCAGCAAACAACATGATCTTGAGATACTCTATGGATTGTTATGTAACCATTCCTCACCACGACACCATCAGTCATTTGGCTGTCGTGTTCCATGAGGCCACATACAATGAACATGTGACCATACAGTAGCCTTTGTTGAGGCAGCATTGCAATGTGAGTCGCCTCAAATACTGAAAGGGAAATTTCACCGCTGCCGTTCCACCTGATAAGCAAGAACATTAAGAACTAAATAGCATGCTCTATAGAAAATCTCCATTGAAAGTACTATCTAGTATTTTGTACAGCAATAGGATTAATCTGGTACAGAATTTTTGTCTGCACGACTGATAGACTCTGCTTGCATCGGGACCTGAGGTGAACAGACAGCTAACATCTGCAGCAGTGAGCAGTCATTAACTTATTGCGTGTAAATGTATTTCAATGGCTGGCCTACATTATGATAACTCTATCGCCCTCCTCTGTCTAGAAATCAACACCTATTGGACACAGTGACAGCCCCCCTGGAAAAGCCTGAAACATGGCAAAGTAAGTGACTAATTCTACGGCCTAGGATTCCGTCTATTACAGATAGCAGCTTTCTGCATGTTTAATTGACACCGCAGTGTGTCTGTGAAGTCACATGACAACTACTGTCCTGTCCTGTGATATGAATTCTTCAGTACTGGTGGCAAAACTGTCTGGGAAGTCATACTTATTTCTAAATCAAGTCAACTACCTCCTGAGACACACTGCTGTACACATCAGACACACCTCTGTGCAGAAAGCTTTATTGGATTGAACCTCTGAAACCTTTGTGCAGAAAGCTATCCTCTGTGGATTGAATCTCAGCCCAAGTCAATACTGTAACATAACAACAAACAACTTTACAGACGATACAGACACATACAAAATGGCAAAGGGGGACACAAGTGTGATGTTTTTTTCTCTTTGTGTGTAGCATCCAGAATATTCAGAAGAAGACCAGCTCCATTTCGCTGACCATCTCCTCCTGCTCCAGAGAGTTCTCCTCCTCCTCCTCCTCCTCCTCCTCTTCTGCCACCATGGTCCAGCAGCAGAGACACTCCAGCCTGGTGCAGCCAGTCTGCATCAGCCCCCAGAGGGTAGCTTACCTGCTGTCCCTACCATGTCCTTATAGCCCTGCTCTAATACATGCTTAACCTACACACAGACTCATACACACACACTTATGCACACCGATGTGTACAGTCCATACACACACACACACACACACACACACACACACACACACACACACACACACACACACACACTTATGCACACTGATGTGTACAGAACACATACACACACACACACACACGCAGTACAATTGCATTCAGTTTCATCTACTTCTAGTCAGTATGTTACACACCTACAATACATAATTACCATGTTTCCTCTGTTATCTTGAACTCACTGTTGTTCTCTGTTGCTTTCTCTAGACACAGAGCCCATCGTACAGTCAACAGTATTCAGGAAGTGGTGGAGTGGTTCCAACGTTTGTGAAGGTACACCTTTACCCCCATCTGGTGACAGAATCTGGAACTGAAGTGTATATTTATTTGGAGTTGGCCTGTGGTTTAAAGTTTGTCCCTGTCAACCCAAGCCAGAACACAAATCCGTGACGCTAACCGTCCACTACACACCTACATACACTCTTAGAAAATCGGGTTCTACTGTTTTCTGTAGCTTATCCCTGTAGGAGAAGAAGAACAATAAATAAATAAATAATAATCATAATAATAATAATAATAATAATAAATAAATAATAAGAATCTTTTTTTGATGCATTTTACATTTTACATTTGAGTCATTTAGCAGACGCTTTTATCCAAAACACAACAAAGTACATTTGTCTTTAAGTGAATGAACTCTACATCACAGTCATCGTAAGTAAAACCTTCAGCAAAAATTTGTGCCACTGGCAGTCACAGTGGTAGAGAAAGGAAGAAAACAAGAAAACAACTCTCTATGGAAAAATATCTACAAAAGGAGATCTTCAAAGGCTTCTCCTGCAGGGACAAACCAAAGAACCCTTTGTTTCTAAGATTGTACATTCCATGAAGAGTTCGCTCTTTGCAACAGCAACCTCAAATGACAGAACTGCAGAGAGTGGTCTGGTCCATATCACTCAATACATTGATTTGCACCCTCTCTTGTGCCTATTGGTTATATAGACAGCTATAGTCATGTAAATATTGATTCAGCTCGCCAGTCAAGAGATGAGAATAGTTGTTTTTTTTATTACTGTGTACAAGGGGGCAATTTACCTTGTTGGTTCATTAAGGATTGCCCAGCTAGCAGCTGGGTCAACACTGCATTAGTGGAAGGCTGGGGTGAGGATAGAGGTCATGGGAGACATAGCTTTGCTGTCTTTAGACTCATTGGTAACTCTTTACTTGATGAGGATATGTAACAACTAACCCTAACCCTAACCTTGATGATAAACATAACATCTGGATGATAAATTTAATGAGTGCTTTATGTAATATCTCGTGAATGCTTCAGGGGAGGCTGGTGGAGGTAGAAATCCGAGGACGGGGTCATTGTAATGCATGAAATGGTGTTTGGTACCACGTGTTTGATACCATTCCTCATTTCGTTCCATGCATTACAATGACCCCGTCCTCGGATTTCTACCTCCACCAGCCTCCCCTTGGAATGCTTATACCCCCTTCAAGTAAAGTGTTACTATGAAGGGTAATAAGAGAGGAGGGGCTTAGAGGTGAGTGTCATAAAAATGTATGTAAGTACATAAACCCTGTGTCTTTCTTCCTGTGTCAGGGTCTCCATGATGTCAGCACGGTGAAGGGTCAGCTGGTGGTCCTGGAGTGCCGTATCCGTGGTACGCCACCGTTGCAGGTGCTGTGGTACCGCGAGGATGAGCAAATAGAGGACTCGGCCGACTTCCGCATCCTCAGGAAGAGTGAGTGTCAGTGCATGGTAGCTCAGGACATTCCAGGGGGGCTGTATTATACCGTATAGCCCAAAAATGATTTATAGCTCAAATGAGCCTGCAATTCCCCCGAGAGCAACCCTCATCCTTTTTAGTGTTTGAGGGTAAGGGCTGGGTAGTTATTTGTTATATCTTGAAAAGTGCATAACATATTCATATATTCATAAATTCATAGAATCTGAATTATCCAAATGTCCCTTATTTTTCAGAGGCAAGCTCTGCATCAGTGCCAGGTCAGTAGAATTATTTTATTTAAAAAAAGATGCGGTTCACTTGGGTAACATTAAACCTGATTAATTAATTCTGGTATTCCATTCTTTCTCTCTTCTCTCTTCATGCCTCTCTTCCAACTCCACAGAGGAGCTGTGTACCCTTGTCATCACTGAGGCCTTCCCAGAGGATTCTGGGATATTTAAATGCATGGCCCTCAATCAGTTTGGGACAGTGTCATGTGATGCCTTACTGGAGGTCTACATGGGTGAGTGAAAAATAGCCTTAAAATTGGTTATACAATCTAGGGCTGTTTTCCGGGCACAGAATAAGCCAAGTTCTAGACTTAAGTCATACTTTCAGAGGAGACTCTTCAAAGCACCTTCAATGGAGTCTTCAATCAAGGTGCTTTTTAGTCTAGGAATAGGCGTAATCTAAATCTGGGAAACCGTCTCTCTTTCTTTACACCATCTCTCTTTCTGGTACAGCTTTCTAATTCATTCTAATGTACAGTATACGTAACCCCCCAGAATCCTCTCTAACAATGTAACGTCTCTGTGTGTTCAGACCTGGAGGAGCAGATGGAGAATGAGCAGTCCTTACAGTCACCCAGGCAGGAACCTGATGACTTCCCCTCTTTACTCCGAGACGCAGCGGGGATCCCCCCTCCAGAATGGCCCGAGAGCCCCGTGGAAGAGATTGTCCCCCAAGTTGAGCAAGAGTAAGTTCCACCCTCTGAGTGTCCCTTGCCTACACTACACTTCACAGTCCTCAGACTAGAGTATATGCAATATATGGCACACAGTCTGGCTCTGTGAGATACAGAAACATCCAAAGGCTCTTTGTGGTAGTTCTTGTACCACTTGTTAGTGTTAGGATTAGGGTTAGGCTTAACATATATATTTTTTAAATTGATTAAAGTAATGTTTATAATATATGCATAAGTAACGTTTTAAGATAGGAATATGTATAAGTAAGGAATATTTGGTTGTTTTAATGAGCATTTAATTGCCTCTGGTTCCTTGTTTGACTCTCTCAACATTACATTGCTGGTTCGAAAATTATCTATCAGGCAGATCTCAGTGCATGCAGGCAGAAGGTATCACTTCTAGCTCCCTTAGTGTATCCAAGGGCGTGCCCCAGGGATCAGTCCTGGGACCACTCCTATTCATTATATATATCAACAATCTTGATCCAAATGTTTCCAACACAAATGTCCACTTTTATGCCGATGATACTGTGATATACTGTACACCAAACCAGGCTCTTTGTCAGCTACAACTTGCTTTTAATACTGTACAACATACCTTGTGTGATTTAAAACTTGTTTTGAATACTGACAAAACAAAACTCATGATGTTTTCAAATACAAAATCAAAGCCACTGAACCTTTCATCTATCACCACTTTTCAGGGCTCTGAGATTGAGTCTGGATCTCAATATAAATATCTAGGAATTGTAATTGATGATTCTCTCTCTTTTAAGCCTCACATTCAGCAATTGGTGAAAAAACTGAAGTTGAAATTGGGTTTTTATTTTAGAAACAAATCTTGCTTTTCCTTCAAGGCCAAAAGAAGACTTGTTGCTGCCACTTTTATGTCTGAGCTGGACTATGGTGATGTTACATGCATGCATCTTCGCAATGTCTACACATGCTGGACACTGTCTACCATGGAGCACTGAGGTTTATTACAAATTGTAAACCCCTTACTCACCATTGCTCTTTGTATGCTCGGGTTGGATGATATTTTTAATTCTTTAATTTATTCTTTATTTTCACTGTAAATTGTTCTGTGTTTTTTTTTTTATGTCTGCAACCCTGTTAATTGTGCTGCTGCCTGTCTTGGCCAGGACGCTCTTGTAAAAGATTTTTTAAAATCTCAATGAGACTTTTCCTGGTTAAATAAAGGTTGTTGTTATTATTATTATTATTATTATTATTATTATTATTATTATTATTATTATTATTATTATTATTATTATTATTATTTGTAGTAACGCAGTCAGTGGTGCAATCTGAGAAGTTTGAGAAGGCCATTTATTTACAGTGCAATCTATCTTAGTGCCAGAAGAGGGCGCCATTTCATTCTTTTTAAGACAGTTGGTCCATTCCTATTTCCTACAAATCCATCCACAATTTCGAGGTTTAATCCGCTAACTTTCTCTGAATATCAATTTAGTGTTAAAAAAAAGTTCGTACCAATGTGCTCCCAAATAAAGAAGATTATGATGATAGCATTTATAACCTTCAAATGCTATTTGTTGTACTGCTTCAAAAAGGGGGCGGCATCAGGCTGGGTAAAAAAAAAGTTGCGGGGTCGCTGCCAAATCTACTGGGACGCACGCGCAAGTCATACCGCATACCGGACTGGGGTTCACAAACTAGACCTGTTGCACTCCGACTCGATTTATCAGAAATATTTGACCTTCCAATACAGAGCAGTTTATTGAAGTTGACGAATCGTTAATTTGGGACCTTTTATCCAGGTAGGCTTGGTCAATTTGTGTCTTACTTAAAAAAAAATGTTTGTGCTGTGACGATTTGAATGGCTGCATTGTATAGCACAGGTGCGTGCACCTGATTAAATGTTTTATTTTAAGGAAATCTAAATAAACTGTTCCATTAGCCTGATTAAGTTGTAGAAGGTAGATATTTTTATAAATAACATAATAATAACATTGGAAATAATTGATGATTAAATGACTGGGCTAATATAATTGACCCATGTTAACTGTATTTTCGGCATGTCTTGTTACTTGGGAATAAATTCAAATTAGAATTGGTTAGATGGTGACTCCGGAAAGTCTATACCACCCAGGGTTAAATAGTAACAGAAGACCCCAAGCGTCCTGCATATTTTATTCAAGTGTGCATACCAAAGCGTTGAAACCACTTGGTGCTTTCAAGTAGTGTGGAATGGGGTATGTCATTGGCATTGTGTCCTTTATTATATTCTGTAGAAAATCAGACCATTTCTTTTGAGTCCTCATGAGTGAGTTGGCGTTGTGTACAGTGTGTACCCAATTGTCATGGTATTTGGGGTTGTGGATGTAACAATGGCGACATTCTCATGTGTGTCTGTCTGTTTGGTAAGGCAGGGAACCCTGGTTGAATATCCTGACCCTCCAGTTTATAGTAAAGGGCACCTTGTTGTGCCAGTGTCTTCAATGGGTATCAAAAATAGACTAAGTAGACACAAGCTCTTTCCTAAGATACAGAAAGTATATGATCTCTGAATAGGTTTGCATATGTTCACTACTCTGTCCTTCGATTTAGAACAAAGGGTCTGATACCCAATACCCATGGAGCCACATACTTTATTTTTGAGGAAAATTATACTTTTATTGATTCCATTCAAAATGGAAGGAATTTTAGTATCTGTGGGGGATATTTCTTTTTTCCAAGAGGAAAACTGGCTGCATTCCAGGGAGAGTTAAACAAAGCTCTGAAAGGACAAGAGTACTCCAACTGCAATAGCGTATCTGTCCCAGTGTTCCCTCACTGTTGGCCTGCAGATCACACTCATCCCATTCCACTATCCCCAAACTACCTTGGCCTGTTGTGTAATGATCTGTGTCTGTGTGTCTGTGTGTCTGTGTGTCTGTGTGTCTGTGTGTGTGTCTGTGTGTGTGTGTGTGTGTGTGTGTGTGTGTGTGTGTGTGTGTGTGTGTGTGTGTGTGTGTGTGTGTGTAAGAAAGCAGCCGCTCTCCATCTGTCAGAAAGTAACTAGAGAACGGCTGCTTGTTCAGTTGGAATGTTAAAGTTGGGAGATATACTATATATATGAAACATAATGAATCAAGCGAAGACGATTCCCTTTTCTTAGTAACATAACATTTATTTCCTACAAAATGTATTTCTGTGTCTGAACCCTCTTAAGCATGTCACTCTCTAAGCCCTGGGCTACTTTCACTTCTCTGCCACTTCAGTGTTTACAGAAATGAGTGACGTGTATGAGTTATGATGTTTTATCCAGGTCAGATGCATCATTACACTCATTACACACACCAACTTTGACTTTAGACTTTCCTTTCGTAACTAAAACTACTACAGTATTTGTATCTAAAATATTTATCACTGCAGTAATGAAAATTGACCTGGTAGACGTTCTCTCTCCTTGTAAAGTGTATATAGAACCTAGTGGCACAGTGTTGTCACTGGACCCTGTGTGGGCGTAGCGTACTCCTACTATATCTACTGAAGGTCTAGCGTGCTTTCTTACCCATAATTCCCGTCATCCAGGCAAAGGGTGCAGGGTGAGCTGTGAACGAGCTGCACCTGCCAGCACATGTCAACCAGCACTACATCCTCCAGATTTAGCCGCTGGACTTTAATAGCAGCACGGCAATGTGACCACTATCCTCCTGTCATGTGGACAGTGTTCGTGTTGTGTTAACGTCAACAAACACAACAATCACTGTCTGGGAATTCAAAACGTACTATAGTGGATTTCTTTTTCATAGTGAACCTAGTCATATAATCTACAATGGCCGTCAATGTGCAATGTGCATAAAGACGGCTACTGCTTCACCAATTTTGTTGGAGGAAGGAATGTTGTTTCTATGGCTACCGTGTCCAGTTAACTTGTTATGCAGGAGTAATGCAAATTAAGTTACCAGTCTTTTTCCTCCCAGTTTTCCAGAGCCGCAGCCGACTGGTAGAGGTGTCGAGGAGCCCTTCAGTCCGAGTGAGGAGAGCTTCTACAGCTCCGAGGGTCAGAGGTCACCTGAGACCCGCACGCCCACTCCACCCCCGCCAGTCGAGGAACCCAGCCCCGTCCCCAAACTGTTCACCCCCAGCAAACCCAACCTCCAGAGCCCCTCTGGAGGCAACATGAGCGTGGCCGACCTGCCCACCTTCTCCCCCAACCTCTTCGCTCCCAGCGCTTTCAACTACGCGCGGCCGCGCCAGTTCATCCAGTCCCAGCCCCACTTCCAGGCCCCTAGCTATGATGTCGCGCAGACCCTGCCCCAGCCCAACGGCAACAGCAGCAAGGCCTCTCCCTCCTCCTCCAACTTGAGCTCCCCCAACTCCTCCGTGATGTCCCCCCTGATGTCTCCCCGGGACCCTCCCCCCGCCCAGCTGCCCGTGTCCCCCTCCCGTGCCCCCATGCGCTCCACGGTCACACTCATCCCCAGAGTGCCCAGCTCCAACAGTGCCGGCGCCCAGCCTGAGAAGTCCTCCCCAGTTGCCTTCCTCTGCTCCGTCCTGCCCTCTCAGTCCACCCCGCAGTCCAACCTGGCCCCCATGCCTCCTCCTCCCCAGCCTCCGTCCCCTGCTCGCTCCCCACACTCTCCCTCTCCTCCCAGCACACTGCCTAGGAGCTTCGACGCACCACAGCAGATGGGATTCCCTCTACCTGGCCAGACCTTACCAGTGAACCAGTCTCCATACTCCCCGTCTCCCCCCAGGGTCTCCCCGTCCCTCCCCAAGACTGTCATCCCACAGCAGTCTATGGTCCCCCCCTCATGTGTGTCTCTGCCCCCTAGCTACAGAGGGACCCCAAAAATGTGAGTTTATACAGGCCTCGTCAGAAAACAGATAATGTATATTATTCTCTTTCACTGTACCTTACTAAGATTTTGTCTCCTGACTGTTGTCTTTTCCCCAGCCTTCCTAAGCCCATCCTGAAAAAGACTGTCCCTCGGCCACCGTCCCGCTCCACGGACGAGGAGATCCAGGGCTCCAAGGACGCACTGATCCAGGACCTGGAGAAGAAGCTGCGCACTAAAGAGGCCCGGAGGAGGAACAGCCAGGTATCAGTCGTGTGTGTGTGTGTGTGTGTGTGTGTGTGTGTGTGTGTGTGTGTGCGTGTGCGTGTGCGTGTGCGTGTGCGTGTGCGTGTGCGTGTGCGTGGACGTGGACATATACATATAGTGTTCATATCTTAGTAGCAGTAATGTAAACAACCAAGAGTCCAACAGTGGCTCGGTACAAGGAGTATTAGCTTATCATTTCCATGAAGCTCTCCTCAGCCTAACACAGCTATGGTCAATTGTCAAGGACACATAATATCCGTGTAGCCAAAAGTTATCTGTGCACCAAGAGGGATTCTCAACTTTTAATTGATGGCTCCAGTACAATCCAACTTCCAATTAATGTTGGCTTATAACCCTCCAGTGAATCACTTGAGGCTTACTGGGCCACTAATACATTCATGGCAGCTGTTACGTTGAGGCAGATCCACTAGCAGTGGCCGCTACTCTATGGATGGACCTGCTAGCGAACCGGACCCTACTGTGCTAATTCAGACATTTTCTTTTCACATTGTGCTATCCAGCATGGTGTACTGTAGCTCTCTTAAAGCGGAATTTTAGCTTGCTATTAAGATATGAGGCTCCTTTGTGCAAAGTTAGGATACTTTGGGACCATATCAATAGTGGGCTGATTATGAGTAAAATACCCTTTAAAGCATGCTGAACTGGCCCTGTTAAAGTATATGGTGCTAGCTGTGATAAGCTACATGTGAAAAGAAAGCAAGCTGACCCAATTTCCTGCCATAACTACTGGAAAAAGAGTTCAGGTCGACAGGACAGCGTTTAAAGCCCCTAAGATGGCTGACCCATCACTGGTTTCCTGTCCCCCTGACAGAAGCTGTCCTATGAGGAGCGCATGGCTCGGAGGTTGCTGGGTCCAGATAACGCTGCCTCCGTCTTTGATTTTGAGAATTCCTCCGACTCACAACCCGACCAGGTATAATTTACACTTTAACTTTTATATATTCCATACAAACTTATGTGCACTTGAGTCCATACAGCCCCATTTGAGTAAACCAAAGATGATGAGTCTTGCAGAAGACACAGTTGAACATTTAGCTCTACTGTAGAACAATACCGCCTGGTCACTGTCAGAGCTGGGTCGAAATAGTCATTATTTCAAATACTTGTGCTGAGCGTTTGTCTGGGCCTGCCTGGAGTGTCACATTGTCAGTCCCATTGTGCCAGGCAAACTCAATCAAGCACAGCAAAGTATTTCAAATTATTTCAAATACTATTTGAACCCAAGTCTGGTCACTGTGTGAGAGCTCCATACTTCGCAATGCTATGTCAGATTCTCTTGCAGAGCTTAAAGGGTTAGTTCAATATTTTTCAACTTTAAACTAGTCAGATGGCTCCTTACCTTAAAAGTAGTTTATGGGCCAGGAGAAACTATAATCCATGGTTCAGAGTTGTTTAAATAGCCACTACTAACTTCAGCTTTAAATAGTCACTACGAACTTCAACTTCAGCCACCACTAACTAAAAAACAATGGGAGTGATCAGGAAACAAAAAAAAGTTCAACATTTGTGGCCACAAATACCTCAAATGAACTCTCTGACTGGTAGATTTGGCCTCAAATTGTTAGCGGTGGCTTAAGTTAGCTGAAGTTAGTAGTGGCTATTTAAACAACTCTGAACCATGGATTATAGTTTCTCCTGGCCCATAGGCTACTTTCAGGGTAAGGAACCATCTGGCTATAAAGTTGAACAAACATTGAACTAACCCTTTTAAGTCCTCCAGAATTTGATTCTACTGTTGGCATGAGGTTTAGAATTTTGAATGGGCTAGCCTAGCTGTTCCCCTGTAGTACTGTATGTACTGGGACTAGCCCTCTTGTCATTGTCCGTCACCCCCCTCAATCCTCACACAATGGCAATTGGCTCCGGCTCTGTTGTCATCGGTCACAGGAGATAAAGCCCCAGCCAATCCACACCCCTCTTCCAAGAATGGAGCTTGAAATAGCAGGCATCAAGTCCATGTGCCAAAGTGGCATTCATACAGGGATCTGGAGCATAGGATGCCCAGAGAGAGCCCACCACACAGAACACGTGTGCCCACCACGGGCCACCAGGGCCTCTCTCTCTGTGTGTGTGTGTGTGTGTGTGTGTCTGTCTGTCTGTCTGTGTGTGTGTGTGTGTGTCTGTCCCCGCCCCCTCCACTGCCAAACGCATAATGTCATGTGCTTAAAAAGATTAGCAAGTCTGCTTATTCAAGAGATTGTTATGTCAAAGTAATGTCTTTCAGGAGGGGGGGGATGACTTGAGCTTAAACAACCTTTGAGTGAAGTGTTATGTGGGGCACTCTTAAGGTTGAAAAGCGACATCACCCATATGTGTAGGTGCTATCACACAAAGGTCCATGGGACATGTTTTAATTCATCAATCTCTCTTGTCTTCTGTATTGCAGCCAGCTTCACCAGAGGGACGGCATACTGGAGGACTATGGTAAATTTCGTCCATGGTCTGGCAGACGCATGCACTTCTACTTCGACGGAAAACATTCAGATTGCATACATGTGCAGTACTCTGTGCCCACAGTACAGCATACAGTACTTGTTGGGCTGCATTGTTCGGCTTGGATCGAATGGTTGTTGCATAACGACGCAGTAGGTTTGCATTAGTCTCACTCAGTCAAACTCTGGGTTCAGAGATTAGGTTTGCATGAAAGGACCATGAGCAGTGCAGGGGGCTCCGCTCCACGTGAGGATGAGGGCATGTGTGAATGGAGTTGTCTGATCCAGGTTTGAGTTCCCTGGCTCTGGGGTGTGTTTTTGTGCTGTTTCCACCACCACCGCCCCTGCCTGTCTCTGCCTGTCTCTGGCTCTGCCTCTAGTCCCCCTCCTGCTTACAGTCCCCCCCCCCCCCCCCCCTGTTTTCTAGTACCCCCCCCTGCCTACATGCTGTCAGCAGGACAGTTATAGAATGGGTACTGAGTGAGCTGATAGACCTCTGTGACTGTGATGTCTTTCTCACCAGGTGGCCCTGTTTCTCTCCCGTTGTGTTGTATTGGCGACAGAGTACAGTACATGTCAGGGGAGGCTGGTGGAGGTAGAAATCGGAGGACGGGCTCACGTGTTTGTCCACCGATTTCTACCTCCACCTGCCTCCCCTGGTACATGTTATGCTTGAGAGATACGAGGTTAAATGCAATGGCTGTTTGTGTTGACATTACAATATGGGTTTGTCTGTTGGGACGTTCAGCATGAAAGGAGCTGCATTTGACCCTGTTGTCAATTAGTTTAATTTGCTCCATCACCCTGAAAAGATCCCATTGAAAAGACGGAAGAGGGAACTCTTTTGTCCCCACATGCACCCGCAGTCATTCAGTCAGCCATCGGAACAGTTAAATGAATGAAAGCTCCTCTGTTCTTACCTCTCTCTCTCTCTCTCTCTCTCTCTCTCTCTCTCTCTCTCTTTTCCATCTCTCTCCTTCTCCATTTATCTCTCCCACTCTACCCCTCTCTCTACCTCTCCCTCATTCTCCAACACTTTCAGGGGTAAACATCACTCTGGGACCGATGGCAACGAGGGCTCGGCCATCCAGGAGAAGTGTTACGCCCCACGCTTCATCCAGGTGCCGCAGGACCTTACGGTGGAGGAGGGCCGCTTCTGCAGGATTGACTTCAAGGTACTGGACCCTGTCATATTGGTTTACTGGACTTGGGAAACATATAGGAACTTAAAGCAGAATTTTACAAAATAATATACCATTTCTAAGGTTCTTGTCAGCCACTATTGATGTGGTCCCAGAATATCATTAATTTGTGCATACAAACCTGATAGATATCCTAGCAGAAAGCTCAGATTTACTTCCTGGGATAATGTCATAGTGATGCATTTTGTGTCAAAACACAAATAGTCATACACACACAAATAGTCGTGAGACTCTTTCAGGAAGTAAATATAAGCTTGCTATTAGGATATCTGTGAGGCTCTGTTGCGCAAAATAATTATATTTTGGCTCCATATCAATGGTGGGCTGACAAGCAATATACTTAGAAATCATTTTTGAATAAAATTCCACCTTAAGGTAGTGAGATATAGACAAACCAAACATCAAGCACACTGTCACACTTTTTATCATTTTCACATCCCCCGCTTCTGTGAAGAACTTGTTGAACTATGACCGTAATGCTGAAATATTACTGAAATATTGACTCAAGTGAATGTAATCAAATACGCGTCCAAACCTGAAATCGTATAGCCCTTCTGGACAGAACTCCCCCCTCTCCCCTCATCCCCCTCATTTCCTCCTCTGAGTTGTCAAGGTCTCTGGCACACCTCACACTGGGCCCCCTCTTGACCCTTCCCTACACACACACACACACACACGATCATTCCTCAAGGGCTATGTCCTGGCTGTTTCCTCAGGTTGGAGGGCTGCCCACCCCAGATGTGGCCTGGTACCTGGACGGCAAGGCCATCCGCCCAGACGACTACCACAAGATGCTGGTGTGTGAGAAAAGCATGCACTCCTTCATCATCGAGATTGTGACGGTGCACCACGCCGGCATCTACGAGTGTGTGGCCAAGAACCGTGCCGGAGAGAGCCGCTTTTCCATGAGGCTGGAGGTTATCGGTGAGGCTCCTTCTCCACTCTATGCTGTCAAATCCCCATGTTCCCCATGTCTCACACGGAAACTCCACAGCAAGCATCACGTCTGTTCCGTCAGAATAGTTTTTAATGTTACACAGAAATCAAAAGTATCAAGTAGTTTTAGCAATCTCCAAAGATGTGCATCGCTACTCTTGACAAGGACTTGGAAGGATAGCTAGCGGTTGACCCACCAAAGCCTATAGCTTCACAGACTTCTGCCGCCGGTGAGGCATATCTCATTGATTACAGTGGGTTTGTTTCAACTGCAGCTGACGGATGTTCGATAAACTGACATGCAATGTTTGCAGTGGAGTTTTGGTGACCGCTTCAAAAGTTGACTACTTCACTCAAAGCTTGTGCCGCATCGACCATAATGACTTTAGTAACATATTATAGTGTGGCAGGTCAAACAGTCCTGCAAAAATATTTTGTGTAAAGATTTCTTCATTCTAGAAGAGGCAGTATTTTTTGGCATCCATGGCTCAGTGTGTTCCATCTACAAACAAAGCACTGATGCTATAACTGATGCCGCCCCCCCCCTCCCCTTTCACCTTACCTCCTCAGCCCAGGAGGTGCTTCGCCCCCCCACGTTCGTCCAGAAGATGCTGAACCAGCGTGCCTTGGAGGGGGACACGGTGAGGTTAGAGTGCAAGGTGGATGCCTCCCCACCCCCCCAACTCCACTGGAAAAAGGACAAAGACATGCTACGCATTGACCCCAACAGAATGAGGTGGGTGTGTGTGTGCTCCCACAGAACACAGAAACCTCTCAGGTATAGAGCCTACATGTGAGAAAGCGCAGTAGAACAATTACTGGAGAGCTGGTAGTCAGTATAATACAGTACACTTACCCTCGATACATGTGTACAAACATGTACAAACTGTAAGACTATCACTCTCTGTTTGCTGTGAAGAGGAAAATGTTCTCATTAGAGATTGTAACCAAGCGAAATCCTTTCATTCAAGCCAAGCTTGTCTCTGCTAGCTGAAGTGTAGCCTTCCCAGTTTGATTGAGAGGTGCTGCTGGTACATAGTAGTAGGAGTGACGCATGCTGTGTATCTTCCAGTCTGTACCAAGACGGTACAGGCAGACAGTGCTTGCTGATTGAGAGGCTGGAGAAAACAGATGCGGGCTGGTACACCCTGTCTGCCATCAATGAGGCCGGCATGTCCACCTGCAACGCCAGACTGGACGTAGGAAGTAAGTGTGTGTTAGTGTGTGTGTGTGTGGGGGGGGGGGGGGGGGGGGAGTGGACCCACATTAGAGTGCATCTGTCTGATCTTCTGCTACCTATTACAACACACAATGTTCAACAAACTCTGAATATTGAGCTTTGCAACCACGCCACCCTATAATGTGTTTAGATTCCACTCATAAACACCATCTAAACGCTGTGCCAATCGATCCCGGTGGTGCTTTGTCAATAATAGTGTTATCATGCAGCCTGCTGACATGTGCAAAAGTGAGACAAAGGCAGGGATTACCACGTTGTTAACATCAAAGAGACAATTCCGCAGCCTTAGGCGCAGAATGTCCGCTATGACACGGCATCTGAATAGCATACTGTACTGTATATAGCCAGTGTCATACAAATAACTGTTATGTAGCAAGGATAAATATCTGATATTCAGTCCCTAGCACTCCCTGCTACTGTATGCACCAGATAGATGTCTCTCTGCCTTGCCTTCCTCGCTGTGTAAAATAAATAGGAAGGCCATTTCCCAATCATTTTACCCTCCCCTCAAGTAGTTGCCATGGCAGTGTAGGCTGTAAATGCTGATAGAAACCCATAGCAGATGTATCATTACCACGGCTAGGAAAATGAGGGGCCATATTGTGCTGGCTATTATGTTTCTCATTGATCATATATCATGCCATCTGTTACACGGGCTCAAAGCGGCATATTGAGTTTTCTCCATTCACCGAGCTGATGTCAAGCCTGCAATTGACTCGGGGAAGAGTGCCATATTATTGGCTCAACCCTCTCAGCACAGATACTGAATGGAAAAACTGACTCTTTGGTGTCCAAGCGGTGTGATATCAAGCTCCAACTGTGCAGCAAAATTTAGACATGCTCTCCCGGCCACAAGGAGAGATTGTGTTTCGACCCCCGAGGGTTTGAACCTGTAACTGGATCTGGGCTTAATACAGCCCCTCAGTTAGGCTGGCGAAGGGGGCAGCAAAGCCATGCACATATGCAGAGCCCAATGACTCTTATATAATCTATTATACCATGGGGCAGTTTCTCTTTGGAGTTATTTTAAGAAACTCTCTTAGGATAGCAACACAGACCTCGTGTGGATTAGAATGTCCAAACATTTCTCAGATGCCTCCTTAACAATAAAGGTTGGCGCTTATGAGAGTGACCAGCTGTATTTTTATTTATTTTGAAAATCACTGGCCCAAAAACTACATTTCCTCCTGTATTAATGAATGATTCCAAGGTTAAATAAATCTGTTCTAGATATATCCTGACCTTTTGCATCTCATTCTGATATTGTTTACTTCGTGTCTCTCTCCAGCTCGATCTATGAACAAGGCTGTCCCTGCAGGCAAGCATAAGAAAATGTTCCCTGTCCTTGGTCATCTGCCGGTTTTGACTGCAGAGAGCACCCAGCCCCAGCACACAGCCCCTCTGTACGAGAGTGAGGAGCTCTAGGCTACTACTAGCAGTGCTGTATAGTCTAACCTTGGGTGTGCGTGTGTGTGCTCTTCTTCATCATCCCTGCCCATCTGTCCACTGAAGCTGTGTCCTACTATCTGGGAGGTGATGGAGGTTTGAAGAAGCAGATAAAAATGGACTCCCATATTACCCATAATGCCTCTCAACCAGAAAACCTCACCAGGCCCCTCGCATTTGTCAAATGCACTTTAGTTCGAGCCCCTGTGAGTTTGTGTCAAAGGCCACTTTGTTAGATGTAGCTCTCCCCAACAGCAACATCCCATCTGAATTGTGGATCTGGCAAGAGCTCTCGGCACATAACTTTGTCAAATGCTGTCCCTGTGGTTTGCTGTTCTAGTGGATAGAGAATTAATTCTGTGTTGTCCAGACATGTAACGGTCTCTGAAGTTCTTTTACGAAAGCAGTGTTTTTATGACAACTGCTTCAAGTGAGAATGTGTGTCTCATCATATTTTTGTTTTCAAAGGTGAAATGGTTTTAATATATAAGCTATTTATTGGACAATGGTAGTTCTGAAATGTAAATGGTTGTCTCAACACAGTTTGCCACAACCTAATGGTCTGAAACCCTGGCCATAGAACAACAGTTTGTGAAGTCTGTGTATTGTGTATATGAAACTGAGTGAATGAGTAATAAAGTTTATTTGACCTTAACAAACGCTCAGAGCACTTCTTTGCACTTTCCTGAATTTGTCAATTTAAAAAGCCTACTTATAGATATAGGAACTTTCTTTGAGACGCAATGAACACACACAGGTTTGTTTTTTCTTTTATTTATAGAAAAAAAGTTTGACAATTTCATCAAAACGTTTGAAAACATTCTACTGGATATCCAAAGGATGGACCTCTGTGATCCCAGGCTGTGCTTCATTCCAGGAAGTTGTTCCCTTCCATCTCATCTCATACACTTCCCTTCACAGATCTGAGACAATTAGGCACCTGTAAGCTAAAGCTCCACCTAGACGTTTCACTATGCTGCTTATCCCTACCCAGTCCTATCAGATCAGTGAAAGGGAGTGAACAAGGGTAGATAGGAGGTAACAACGTTCTAGAATGAAATACAGCCCCAGTCTGTCAAGTGGAAAAAAAACTGGCAACATAAGACTGACACAGGTCCCTCTTTCTACACAGCACCTAGCAACCACTACCCACAGGAAGTCACCACCGTTTGGACCCTTAAGTGACAACATTAGGACTTGGGGGGGGGGGGGGGGGGGGAGTCCCCCCCCCCCCCTCACTTATCCTGTTTTCATAAAAAGGCCCAGACATTTAACATAAAACAGTTCACACATTTCTCAGTACATGATTGTGTATCTGGTTGTATTCGGGCCCGGCTTGCTGCCCTCTCCTTGTTGTGAGGAAGTGCTTAGCAGGGCTGGTGTCCTCTACATAATAAAATTGTACATATACATACATGGTAAGTAAAAAAAAAAAAAAAAGGAATTGATGGTGGTAGTACCTGGCTCCGAGTACAGTACAGTCAAGTCCATGAGATGTGCAGTTTTTAAAAAGCCCATCATTGTTTCAGTGGAGAGTGGGACCCACTCTATCCAGAGACTGCAGCCTTCGGGGGCGTTGGTGTCCCATCACCAAGCGATCTAACAGGTGAGTTTGACAAGGTCCGAGCACTCAGATCTCCACATCACTCTCTTTGTCGTTGTCATGGTCACCGTCATAGTATTCATTGGGTGCCTCTGGCCTGTAAAGAGAAATGATATTGATATTGTTTTCACAGTTCATCACATTCAGAAGAAAACACAGTATTTACTCCATAAGAACTTTGATAGAACAGAACAGATGCCCGGAGGAGGAACAGCCAGGTATCAGTCGTGTGTGTGTGAGACCTGGAATAGTTGTCCTCTGAGCCCCTCTCGTCAGGGTCTCCCTCGTCTGTGCGCTCGTAGCTCAGGATATCAGACGGAACATCATGGATCTGGACGCTGGGGGCGTGGTTCAGCATCTTCAAGTTCTCAAACACCGTTTGGCGGATCTGCTCCAGGTACTGTACACACACACAGGGAGGAGGAATTAGAGAAAGAGTTATTTACTTAATCTCTAACAGAAACAGAGTTATCTCCCTAGAGAAGGCACATGCTTTCCCATTCATTGCATTTATGACAGCATGAGGGGCACCATGTAGTCAACAAGGGTAGGACTTCCTACGAGCTGGGAAAGCATCAGCCAATTGGATCAACGCATTGGTCTTCTTCTTCTTCAACATTTATAGATAATAAATGGCTTTCATGTGCATGATGCCACCTACTGGTGCCAATAAATACTTCTCTTCTCTGCTGTGTTGAGACTAACCAACGAACACTCCAGCACAGCAGGTGGCAGTGCATCACCACCACTGGATTTACGCTCAAATCACAAAAGATAAAGAAAGCTGCCTACTGTACATAGCACTCTCCATATAATCACAATAAGATTTAAGGGAGTGTGCCCTCTACGGATATAACTCTATGGACAGAGACCATCCCTGCAATTGCCAGAATTCAGATAAAATCTTGCATTCTAAATAACTTTTGTATTCCAGCCCAACAATGCCTTCCAGAGTAAAACAGCGAGCTAGTTTGCCACTTTGTTAGTGACTTTGGGGCTTGTTAGTCTCCAGGGAGTGACGTCATCACACAATTGACAGCTCTGACTAGCTAAAACACGTAAAACATTTGCTATGCATGGAATGTATTCAGTTCACTGATTGCACAATTATAGTTTTGAGTTCATGCTAAAAACGGTTATTTCCAAGAGAAAATCTGAAGGAATGTAGCAGAGGTCATTTGAAATCACCCCCTCAGACCTTGAGGATGTCCTCTTGGCCTAATGATAAACGCTTGTGTCTTCCACGTGGGAGACCCGCGTTCGAACCCTGTCTATCACAGAAGCACACAGTAGGCGGTGTCGGGATCCCAAACACACCTGTCTGGAGTTCTGGTTCTCTATCCTGGTGCTGACGTCTGGATGGAGCGTGAAGTCTGGAGCGAAATACTCAAAGTACTCTGGCAGGAGAGGGAAAAGAAAAAGGATGAAATAGTGGAACATGAAGAGTGGGAAGTGGAAAAGGAGATTCACAGACATTTTAGCTACAAACTGCATCACTTCGTTTTAGTTTTGTGCCATAATCAAACATTCTCTACGCCTGCCGTGATTTCCATATTTTAATGCCAGCTGTAAGCTTTAGAAAATGAGTAATGTAATGAGTATAATCAAACAAAAGGCACATTCATTTACTCACCACTATAGGGTAATTCATCACTAATGGGCTCATCAACCAGGAGGGAGGTCTCATAAGTCCTGAAATGGAAGAAGCCCAATATTAAGAACCTCTAGTCTAAGTGGTGATATACAATAGAGCATTACACGCTACAGGGTGGAACTGTACTGTGCTGGCTTGGATATTTTGTTTTCATATTGTCCTTTCCAGCACTTTTACAGCTACGATGGTGGATGTGTAACAAGGCCAGCACAGTACAGCTCTGTAGTCTGAAGAGTGTTAATGTGGCCCTCTTCAGCTCAGCACACTTAACTGAATTTCATGTTAATCAGGCATTGACGTATTTTGAGTTGGGTTTAGGATTTTGCCATGAGTGACATACGGTTGGCATCAGGAGCATTGGAGCCAGCCTTTACGTCAGAGGATTTAAGTTTAAATAATAATAATAATAATGCATTTTATTTGGAGGCGCCTTTCAGGTCACCCAAGGTCACCCAAATGCCACCTCTCCTCCACACTGCAGCCCATTCACTGCGATGAAACAATGGAAGAAGTCTTACCAGCATCTGGCCACGTTGCGCACTGTGTATCCCCCTCCACCCAGCACCAGCAGAGGGATCTTAAAGCTCTTCACAAACTCCACACACTCCCTTCACCAGGGAAAGAAACACAAAGTCAGAGGCTGCCATTAGGCGTCAGCAGCATTAGGACTGTCCCTCAAGTTTGCTCTTTACGAACACAACCAGCCGGTGGCAATATAGCCTGATATTAGGGAGCAAGAGGACGTTAAACCAAGCCTTTCCATTGTCTATCAATATTTCTATCACTGTTCAGTACTATTCATCAGACAAATAATAACCTACAGTAAGTAAAGGTCAAAAGAGTAAAAGTAAAAGAGATATTTAGTTCAGTAGTGTACGCATATCGAAAACATTTTTGCCAGGTGCAGGGAACAAAACAAGGCAGTGAAATGAAAGAAAACACCCCACAATGGAATACACTCAAGCGTTTGTTATTGCAATGTTGAGTGAATGGTCTTCAAGCATAGGTACAGTATGGTGGTCCAAACGTTGCAAAAGGCAAGAGCATATTCCAGTGAGCTAGTATCTTCTTCCTTTTCAAACGGACATAAATAGCCTTCTTGTAAAAGACTCTTACCCATGACCTCGTATACTGAGGTTGAAGCATCCTAGTCTGTCGCAGCCCAGAGAGTCAGCCCCACACTGTCAAGGGGGGGAGGAAGTGCATCTGTGAGTACAACGCTCAGTACAACACTCAATACAGATCAGGTGTGGCTTCCCAACACTCACCTGAAGAACGATACACGTTGGCTGGTAAAAGTCCACCACTTGCTTGATGACTGGCTGAAAGAGTTGCCTGTAGCCTGACGAAAACAGGGAGAAACATTGTTAAAGGCTTGAATTTTTTTGTCCCGTCTATTCATTTTATTGCATTAGTCTCGCAGTCCATTTTTACCAGTCCATACTTGAGTTTTTGTTTTTGTTTTCTATCTATAAGTCTTTTAATTTTACCATACTGAATGTGCCTTATCTGACATGTTTTGACATGTTTTTAAGGACATTAAAACATTTACTCTAGAAATTGATTGATAATAATGAATAATAAATTCAATTTAATAATTGAGTCGATGATGTGATGATGTGCGGTTTGGCTGGATATCACCATCCTGAATGTGTTTTAAGACCCTTGAACTACGTAACACAGTTTTCCATCAGCCAGAGAGCTGTTAATAGTCTGGAGATAAACGGATAGAGGCAGGAGAGCACACGAGATCTGATAACAGCACTCCCCTGAGACACCTCCCTGGCCTGAGTCTAACTGCATCAGCTTGGTTCAGAGCCTGCCGCCTGAGTGAAGGAAGCAGAGAGACACACTCACTCTGGTCATCGATCCCATCCCGGAGTGGGACGTTCAGGCAGTAGTATCGACCGCTCTCAGCCCCCACCTCATACATGTCACCTGGAGGGAAAAACACACACACGGACACACACAGACACACACAGACACACACAGACACACACAGACACACACACCATTGTCACATCGCCTCTCTATTTTTCAGTTAGCAGCAGTGGTTTAACCACGTTCGAAGACGTAGAAGGCTGTCCCGAACCCGTCATTCATGACTTACCTGTCCCAGGGAAGAAGTAGTTGCCGTACTTGTGGAACGACACAGTCATGACCCGGTCAGTCAAGTAAAAGGCTTCCTGCACCCCGTCGCCATGGTGAATGTCAATGTCAATGTACAGCACGCGTGGGTGATACCTACAGTCATGAAGGACATCAATATTTGTCAATGATCCTTAGGACTATCGTCAGTCACACAGGGAAGCAAACTGTAGCCAACAAATTGACAACTGAGTGTGCTGGACTACCAGAAATAATACTATTGCTCCATGGAAGGGCACCTTGTAAGCTAAACTCAATGAACAAAGAATAATGTGCAAGTACTGTATCATTTAGAAATGGTGAAATGCACCGAATGAAAGCATGCTCTTACTTCAATAGCTCCAGTATACTGATGACAATGTCGTTCACATAACAAAATCCAGAGGCCTAAAAACAGAAAAGAAAACCTTTTTTTATCATTATATCTGTCATAGACAGTACATATGGATAACAAACAGGACAGCAGCCAGGCATGTTCATGTAGTCAGTGGAGTTCACAATGAACGTGATGTATGTTACACAATTCTTACCTCAAATTTCTTAGCATGATGCAGACCTCCAGCCCAATTGATAGCAATGTCACATATCTGAAAGACATGGTTCAGACCCATAGGCAAATATGAGAACATCTTTTGGCATGTCTGTATGACATAAAACTAAGTCTGGTTAACAATATTGCTAGCTGTGGATGATGAATGGCTTTGATGCGTATGTCCTGGTAGCAAACAGAATACATTTAGAAGATATTCCTGACATCACAGAAAAGATGCTTAGCTTGCCCTTTCCCCCGTAACAAACTGAGACAGGCCAATGACCTTTACGGTGGTGCCACATACTGTACTGTGTAACAACATGTGTGGGTTCTGATGCAAATAGTCTTTTAACGTACGTGTGTGTGTGTGTGTGTGTGTGTGTGTGTGTGTGTGTGTGTGTGTGTGTGTGTACTACCAGCGGTGCACAGCATACCTTGTGGTTTAGCTGTGTTGCCCCTTGTAGTGAAGCACCTGTATATCTGGAGCAGAACTCAAACAGGCCTGGGAATACAGGGCTGAGAGAGGACACGTGTTACCTTGATATAAGTCACACAGCACTGATCATTCACCACCTCAACATTACATTCTACAATACTACATTACCAATGTACAATTTCTGTTTAGACAAGATCCAGATTTGACATTGTTAAACAACCCATTCTGGCAAACATTTAAGTGTGACATGAACCGAATTACACTCTAGGTAGGTTAGTGATGTCCCAATGTGATGTGTACCAGTAATTATATAGTTATAGCCTATGTGATGAAACAGACACTTACCAGTCATCTCCCACATTGAAGGTGTTGAGACTCTTTGTGAAGCCCTGCATATTATTAGGACTGACCTTCTGCAGGAAGTCAATGTAATCTTCAGAGTGAAATCGGCACATGTCATGTTGGGAGGCTTTGTATGGTTTGAAAACCTAGAAAACCAGAATAATCAATGAGCTTTCAAGATACCATATGATTGTGCAAATGGTTTGTTTTATTTTCTGCATTCCTTAGACAAGCCTAACTCTGAGGTCTTACCATCATTTTTTTGTAGAGGCCATAGTGCAGGACAAGGCTGTGCGTCAGAGACAGACGATGGGGTTTCATTGGGTGACCCGCACCTTGACATCAGAAAAAACAACAGGGACCTTTGTAACTGTGCGAGCCAGCTAGTTATTGCAGCATCATATATGCACATGAACACCATCAAGCCGGATATCATCCTCCTCTATATAGTCCTATGCTATGGACAGATAGAGTCTGAGACTTTGTCTTGTATGGAATAAAAATGACCCCGTCAAGACACAGTTTGTAATAAAATCATTCTCCACTCTGATGGTTCATCTCCCCTTTGACGGACATCAAGTACGCCACATTTATCTTGCAACGTAATTTAATAGCAAGTAAAGGGTTAACCCTAACCACAACCCTAGCTCACTAACTTCGACAAATCCCGAGTTGGAGATAAAGTTAGCGAGTTAACTCCCGTAGCTCGCTTCGTAGTATAACTCTCGAGTAGTTCAAAAGTGCGTTTATTATTTTTTTTAATTAAGAATTATTCCCACAAAAGAAGACAACCACCAGAGGAACAATCAGAGAGTGAAAGTAGGATTTTATTACAAACTGTGTCTTGGCGGGGTCATTTTTATTTCGATACATGACAAAGTCTCTGATTCTATCTGTCCATAGAGGAGGATGCTATCACTTGCTGGCTAATGGTGCATCCTTCCCATATCATAACTGACATAAAATGTACACATTCAAACAAACAAAAATAATGCTACCACTTAAATATATACTATGGAAGTTGAATGGCTAATTATATACCTCAAATGTTGACAGTTATAATAGACATTCTAAACAAATTATGCAGCTTCCTTCAAATAAGTAATACTCCTCCTCTGTGTCATTCCTTGAGCACAGGAGGTATGTTGTATGTTAGCTACAGCTACTATTTTCAATGCATTTTCTCCATTATTTACGTTGTTGGTGGCCCGACATGCAAAACCACTGCCAGTGCTTTAGAAGTTAACAGCTACTTAACAATCTTGCAACTAATGAGAGATTCACAGAACAAGTCGCAGATAGACCGATAGCTAATAGCACCGTTAGACAACTGAGACAGTTATAGGTTATATAATGTTACTAACGTTAGCTAGCTTGCTGTACTGACTTCTATAGCTAAGCTTCTCTCCTGCACTGGGAATCTTGTTGTCATTCGTTCGTTAGGAGTTCGATAACTGATAAACACTAACATTAAATGAAACTAATCTAAACAACAACGCTAGCAAGATAGCGATATTGACGAGCTAACTAGCTATCGCCCTAGCTATTCTTGCTATCTCGCTTGGGACTCATTTCGATATGAACCTTACCATAATGAAAGTTCCCCACGTCCGGGTCATAAAAGTACGCTGTTCTGTTGGACATTGCAAAAGAGCTTTCGCTAACTATGTATTTGGTAGTGTAAAATTATCTTTCCCTCATTTAGCAAATAGCCGCCATTGTAAACACTGATGATGACGTAATCGAACAGCGACAGGCGACGGATGAGTCGGAGGGAGTGCTTGGAGAGTATAGGATATCAATATTCATGAGTTGTATGCTAATATAAAATTAAAAAGAGGTCATCTCTCTGTGATCAATTGAACTGCTTATTTCGTACGTGTTACACTCCTACCCTAACCCACATTCAATACGCAAACAGCAGATGTTTATGGTGTGAAAGTAAAAAGCATTGAATAAAAACAACTAATACTCGAAAAATAGCATTCATAATGATCACAGTTGACACGACTGACAAATCATTTCTAGTACGGGTGACTTGTGTGCTGCATAAACAGTTTGGTATGGGTAGCCTTAAAGAGGTTATGTGGCCCTGTAGAAAGATAAACCATAGGTTGGATGTTTAATTGTTGCTTAGATAAGAACATATATGTGTTTGTTCAGTGATTTGGTTTGACAGGCAGACAGACCTACACGCACAGCAAGTTCCGTTCACTGTTAACTGATTTATTTCGCGGGTAAGTGTAGTGACGTCATAATAATCCTATGCAGAATTGCATGCATGACGTAAGACTGTTCAAGAGCTATAATTGTGTAAAAAAAACACCTGCTATTTAGTTCATGAACATCAGCAACATGGTAAGGTGTTTTACATTTTCTAACCATTTGATCTTGAGTTTGTAGTTGATTTATTTAAGATATTTATCAAGACTGACACAGGGATGATGAAAAAAATAATGTGCAAATGTGTCTTGACATTGAACACTGTTAGACACATTCCTGTATTTTTAATGCTGAGAAAAAGGAAAGGCATGCATGACCATCATGCTATAAACGGCCATGACAGCCATAAAGGGTGAAGTTGCCATGAACGCTGACCTTGGGTCAGTTTTGGCAGAGTAATCATGATAATACATATAGTGCTTTCTCACAAACCCATAGCTCTTTAGATATCAAATTAAACAAACAAATATCAATCAAGTGGGTAATACAGGATAGAAATAACCAATGCCAAGTCAATGCAGTAAAGTCAAACAAATAGATGTAACAATATAGAACTGAATTTAGTCATTATAAACTATATTTTTTCTGATTCCAATACTGTCATGTTTTGTTTTTGCTCATGATAACATGAGTAAATAACTCTCTTGGTGATACTCAGTAAGTGGCAGGTACTGTATCAGAATCAGACTCAGAATTCTTTTATTTGGCCAAGTATATTTGCACATACAGGAAATTGACTTGGTGTATATACTACAGTGTGGCAAAGTCTAAGCCTAACCCAAATTTAAGACCAAATGACTAATTCAAAATGACCCCTCATGACCTAGTGATGTCATAATTAGCCTACGCAGAGATGCATTGTGATGTAAAATCGCTACAGTACTTGGACCACCATGTAGACAGTTTTATTGGTTTAGTTCATGAAAATCAGCGATATGGTAAGATGATTAGTATTTTCTTTAACATTTGAGCTGAATTTGAAGATAAAGATTGATCTATTTTAGGCAGAGGTCACATTGAAGGAGCATGGTATTATAATGTACCAAATATCTCTTAGAATTTCATTCATCCACTAAATCAAAAATACAGTCAAATGCGACTTAAAGTTGATCAAAATTGTCTCCACCTTCACAGGATAAGCCAAAGAAAGCAAAGAAAACTGAGAGAAAGAAGAAATCAACCAACAAAGTTTCCAATGTGAGTGCTAACTCTCCTGTGTCTTCATATTCTATTTTCAACCTATATTTAGCTAAACAAGTCATATTGTGTGGCTCAAAGTCAACTATAATCAGACCCTTATTATTGTGCCATGGTCTCTTTTTACAGGCTATTAAACTGGCCCCCTTGAACAGAGTGGCTGACCAAAACGGTGTCGTGCTTGCACATCTGGCTGATCAGAAGAAGCTGATCCACAGCCTGAAGGAAGAATTTTCTGAAATACTCAGGAGAACAATAACGCCTCCTCCTGAGGAGGTAATTCAGGAATATCTATCTAGCTTCTGTCTTCAGTATCGATAACAGGTTGATACTGTAAAGAACTCATAGTCCAGTGACAGCTGTGCAGTGTGTGCATTGGACAAAGAGTCTACTGGAGAGTCTACTGTGTGATGATTGACAGGGTGAATAGGACAGTGAAGAGCCTTCTTTGACTGAATACAGTTTAACAGAAAAATGGTTGTGCTCTTTGTCTGGTCCTGATATACGTCATCTATTTCTTTCTATAATTTTAGTGTTCTAATCATGAATCCAGCTCCCACAGAACATATGGGGATGTCCCAAGTTTGCCAACTCATGAAGGTAGCTAGAAGAAAATGTTGTTCCCCTACATTTTAACAGTGGTTATTGGTGTACACCTTTGAGAAAGAAAAGGCTATGTTCTAATGTAGCACACTGTCTTCTTGATTGGTGGTTTCAGATTTTGAGACGGTGGAGGATCTCCCCCTTGATAAAGGTAAAGATTTCGGTGTGCATTAAAATACACAACTTAGCTGTTTTCTATCTATAAGACTGTTTTATACAATGTTGCTTGAACTTTTTTTGGCACACTTGTCGATGTGGTATGTCAACAACTGAGGGCTAACATGTCAGAACAAAAGAAATACAATTACACAAATACAGCATATGCCTCTTTAAAACACTACTTCTTCATTCCAGAGTCAAGCAAGAAAAAGAAAAACACTAAAGAAAAGAAAAAGGAGAAGAAAAAGGAGGTCCAAGCTGTACGCGCTGCTCCCTCCAGCCGTGGTAATGGTGACAAGGCTGCGTCAACTTCCTGTAGCAAGGAGCCTATCATGGGAGGAGGCAAGCCTCTGGTTCTCCAGCCTCTGATTTTCCAGAAGTCATCCCTCCCTAAACTGGTAAGATTTTTTATTTAATTATATCATTTGTTTCTACAGGTTGTCTCATTGCAATTGAAAATTGCCTTCTGCAAGAGCAGTAGGCAATGATGCTCTATAAGTGGCCCCATGCTAACATTAGATACCTCTAACTCCTGTTTCTACAGGATTCTGCAGTCAAGCAGAGAGAGCCAGCATCCTCTAATGTTAAGGAGGTAGAGCAGGTCCAGGAGTCTTCGTCCTCCATTGCAGAGGAAATTGAAGATGTTCAAAACTCCTCAAAAACAGAGGAGATCCACCAGCCATCTAATTCCTCCATCACTGAGGACATCAATGACCAGGTTTCATCCTAGAATACCCTCTTTATAGTCGTTAATACGGTAGTTTATAGGTAAGGTAAATATGTTGTCTCAAAAGAGTGTGCATACTAATGTGAGATATGCTCTGCCTCCTGTTGCCCCAGGAATCTGCAGAGAAGCAGAAAGATGCCTCTAAGTCCTACGTTTCCAGGAGTGGCGTGGCTAGCTACACTGCTCACAGCCGGGGAGAAGAGGACGAATACAAGGTCGATGACAAGTCCTCTAAGCAGGATGAGACGCACTCCTCCATAGCTGAGGAGATCCTCGATCAGACCTCCATCACCGAGGAGATAGACGAAGAGCCATCAAAGGCCTCTGAGAGTGGGAAGTCATCCCTCAAAAACCTGGTGAGATAATTAATAATAATGAATTGAATGCATTTATATAGCGCCTTTCAAGATACGCAAAGCGCTTTACCTTGTAGGTGGGAGAACTCATCACTACCTCTATTGGACTTATATTGATTAGTAAAGATACTGCTTTTGAAGAAGCTAATGTTTGTACAATATTCAATGTCCACAAAAAGATGTTAATTTGACTAATGTTCGATTCCTCTTCCACAGGACACTGATAAGAAGCAGGATGAGTTGTACTCCTCCATAGCTGAGGAGATCCTCGATCAGACCGCCATCGCTGAGGAGATAGACGTGGCTAGCTCCTCTTCCCACAGCCAGAGAGAAAAGGACAAACTTGAGGTTGATGACAAGTCCTCTCTGAGTGGGAAGTCACCCCTCAAAAACCTGGTGAGATGTCCTCTATTGGATTGATTGTGATTAGTAAATAATCACAATCAATGTGATCTTAAGGAGGCCCCATACAGTTTTGATGGTTGATTGATTTTTTTATTTCAGTGTCATGCACCTACAATATGTGCCCAGTCAATGCTAATGTTAGATACCTCTTCCCTAGGACTATGCTCATAAGCAGACGGATGAGTCTTACTCCTCCATCGCTGAGGAGATTTCTGACCTGTCCTCAATCTCTGAGGACATCAAGAGCCAGTCTTCTGCCTCATCCAGTCACAGTCAGCGTGACCAGACTGCCTCCTCTGCCCAGGCATTCATACTTATTTTACTTATTTAAGTTTATTTTATTCATACTATAGTGGCTCATTAAAAACTGTCATTTGTTTTAGTGGTGGGTGAAGATGCTCTATGTCAGGCCTCTTGATAACATATACCTCTACCTCAGGACTGGGATCAGAAGCAGAAAGAGGATTCTGAGACCTCTATTGCTGAGGAAATTGAGGAACTGATCTCTTTGGCTGAGGACATGCAGGACCAGTCCTATGCCTCCTCCAACCACAGTGCAGGTGATCAGGCTGCCTCCTCTGCCCAGAGCAAGAGAGCCTTGGAGACACCAGGTATAGGAGAGGACAAGTCCTGTACCAGTGGACAGGCATCCCTTAAACAACTGGTGAGAGTTAGTCTACTGGATTGAGGATAATAATACCTGATTAGTTCATCTATAGTGTCTCAAGTCCCTTGTTATACTGTATGTAGTGGTGAAGAGTAGAGATGTGAATCAGAGAGTAGTAGCCATGTTTACTATGGCTCTGTCATGTGATGTTTCTTCCCTAGGATTGTGATGAGGAGCGGAGAGAGGAGTCTCAGTCATCCTTCGTTGAGGATATCAAGGACCAATCCTCCATTGCTGAGGAACTACAAGACGAGCCCTCTGCCTCCTCCAGTCACAACCCTGATGACCAGGCTGCCTCTGAGAGTGGAAAGACATCCCTCCAAAACCTGGTGAGTTACTCTACTCTACTGGGTGAATAATAGTGGGTAAAGATTCTGCTCTAAGACTGGTCCAATACCAGGGCTAGGGTCAATTCAGTCAGTTCAGAAGTGATTTTAGATTATGTTTAAGATTTGTGAATTGCCCTTGGAGATTTTTCAATTCTTTAATTGAATTGAAATTCACTCTCTGTGAATTGAAAGCGTGTGAATTGACCCCAAACCTGATCCATACTTTAATTAGAAACATCTGTTTCATGTTTCACCAGGAGCAAAGTGAGGAGCAGAGAGAGGAGACGTCCAAATCCTCTGTTTCCAAACACATCCAGGACGACGCTCCCTCTGCTTGTGCCTTCCAGTGTGCTGGTGACGTGCTAGCCTGTCTCAGTGGAAAGGACGCGTCTACTCAGAGCAGCATCAAGGCCTCCAAGTCCAAGTCCGCTCGAGCCATTAGTAAAGCGGTAAGAATCATTCCATAACACTTGATAGTGTACTAATTTCAGTGAATCACAATAATTAATTCAGGGCTATGGTTACTGCTGTATATTGTAGCAATTATAATCAACACTTGTTACACTGTGCGTACTGTACACAACAATTACTATACTGTAATTACCCAGTGTTATGTACAGTATAGCGTCAAGAGTTAAGAGCTTGAGTTTAAATTCATATTGAGTTGATAGCTATTATAAGGTATTGACACGTGATTAAAGTGATCATTTGTCTCCCCTCAAATAACCAACCTCAGAATTGTGGCAAGGACTCAGAGATTGCTGCACTAAGAAAGGCTCTGGAGAAGGAGAGGGCAGCCAGAGCCGTTCTCCAGAGTTCACTGGACAAGAAGCAGTGCAGCTTCCTCAAGATCAGGATGAGAGCCAACAAGATGGCCTCAGAGTTGAAAGAGGGTCAGACCATGATCCTAAAGCTCCAGGGGGAGCTCAAAACCGCCCTCTCCCTGCAGACCAGGGCACTGGAGGAGAACAACCAGCTTGCGGAGGACAGGCAGGCTCTGGTCCAGGAGCTACAGACCCTCAGCTCTGAACTTCAGGCCCTGCAGGAGGACAACACAGCCAAGAATGACCTCCTGTTATCGCAGCAGAGCATGAGCCAGAAGCTCCAATGTGACCTGGAGACTGCCTTGTCCCAGCAGCGGAGAGCTGTGGAGGAGCACGACAGCATGGCTGCAGAGAATGAGGCCAGGGTTCGAGAGATGCAGGAGATTATGTCATCCCTGGAGGCAGAGAGAGCTCACAGTGCTGTGTTGCAGGACAGGCTTCAGAAGAACAGTGCTGTAAATGGGTCTAAAGTGCAGGCATTGCAAGTTGAAAACACAGCAAATGATGCTGTCCTCAATCAGATGGCCTCAGACCTGGAGGTGGAGAAGAACAGAAGCCAGCAGCTCCAGAACGACCTTATGGCTGCCCTCTCACAGTGTAAGAGGGGGCTGGACGAACGTGACCAGCTGGCTCTAGAAAGCCATCCCAGGCTTCTAAAGATAAATGAGCTGCGCTCAGAAAATCTTAAGCTCCGGGGAGACCTTGAGTCTGCTCTGTCTGAGCACCAAATGGTGCTGGAGGATCACAACCGGCTGGTTGTGGAGAGCGAGGCCAAGCTCAGAGAGCTCCATGAGTTGACCACAGCCATGGATGTGGAGAGGGCGAAGAGAGTTCACCTGCAAGAGGGGCTCCAGAAGGAGACTGCAGAGAAGCAGGCCCTTTGCCGCGAAGTGCAGGCCTTGCAAAGGCAAATTGCAGCTAGCAGTGCTAGTCTCTCTGAGGTCAGTGTGAGAGCTACTCAGATGGCCTCTGAACTAGCGGAGGAACAGGATAGGAGCAGAAAGCTCCAGGGTGAAGTCCAGGCTGCCCTCTCTCAGCAGAAGATGGCTCGAGACGAACGAGACAGACTGGCTGTGGAGCTCAAGGATGTCAGAGAGGCTTGCACTGAGCTGGAAGAGGCTGTGGCCATAGAGATGGCCGAATCAGAGAAAATCTCTGACCAGCTGACGGACTGGAATCAACAGCTCTATGAGAAGACTGTAGCCCTGCAGAAGAGTGTCATCGCTCAGCATGACATTAGTTCATCCCTGGAGGCAGAGCGGAAACGCTCTGAGAAGCTGACTATGGACAGCCAGGCCAGGATCAGAGAGCTGCAGGAGCTGAACACAGAGCTGACTGAGAGCCTCCAGGCTGAGACCACTGCCAAACAAGTAAGATATTTCAATGACTGTGATGCATTAGGCCAGATTTACTGAGTGTTTACAGTTATTTACAAAGGGAATCAAGCATCTAAGTTAAACCCCCCCGTGTGTGTTTTGTTATCTATCTGTATCTGTGTTTACAGTACAGCTTAAGCATCTAAGATTAACCCCCCCAAAACAAGTTTGAGAAGGAATATTACATTAATTTGCAGATGTTTAATGCTTCATGTTTAAGCGCCCTTGTTTGTGTTTTCATCTTAAATCTGGGCCTTAGCTTTTCTTACATGAATTGGAGCCCTAGTGCTTGTATATGAACAATGTCCATGTCTCTGTGCAGAAATGGGGTGTGTGTGTGTGTGTGTGCATGCGTGTGCATTTGTGTTCACCCATTCTCTCATTCACTCACTCTATCATTTATTCAGGGCCTGAAGTTGGACCTCATGGATAGCCAGGCCAGGATCAAAGAGCTGCAGGAGCTGAACACACAGCAGACTGAGAGCCTCCAGGCCGAGACCACTGCCAAACAAGTAAGATATTTCAATGACTGTGATGCATTAGGCCAGATTTACTACTTGTTTACAGTTATTTACAAAGGGAATTAAGATCTAGGAGGAGATCACCGTGTGTGAGTTCTGTTATCTGTCTGACATGATACTGATATCTGGCGAAGCCATTTTGACATTGCGAATTGAGTTCATTCATTCATTCATTCTCTCATTTATTCACTCTATCATTCATTCAGGTCCTGAGGTTGGAGCTCCAGGGGTTGTCGTCCGAGCACCAGGCCCTGGTGAGTGAGAGTAAAGACCTCCTCTCCGAAATTCACTCCCTCGTGGTCGAGCACCAGGGTCTGATGAACTCTGTGCGTCGTGCACATTCTGAGCATCTGACCCTCCAGACCGATCTCCAGGCAATGGCTGCTGGCCACCAAGCCCTGCAGTCTGAACATGAGGAAATGAGGAGCAAATATGAGAGCCTCCTCTCTCAACTCCAGGCCTCTCTTAACAAGCTTCACAGCGACCTCATTGCTGCCATCTCTGGTCAACAGAGGGTGGTAGAGGAGAGCAGGCGGCGAGCTAAGGAGCTACAGGAGGCAAGGGATGCCAAGAGGGTACTGGACGAGGCTGCCGTCAAACAGCTGGCTGAGAGAGAGAATACCTCCAGCCAGTTGCAAGACTTGGACCACAAGCTTCTGAACCAGACTGTGAACGTGGAGAACACCACAGCAGCCCTGGACAAGCTTAAGAAGGAGCACCAGGGATTCATCGATGAGCACCGTGCTCTGGAGAGGGAGCATGCAGCGTTAATCTCAGAACGCGAAGAGCTTTCCTCTGCCCATCAGCAACTGCTCTCAGACCACCAAACCATTAAATCAAAGCTCCAGGTGGTCCACTTGATATTTAAAATTAGGCCTGGCTTTAGTCAGGATCAGGCAGAGAGGACCATGGTTACAGAGAGGCTGGCTGAATAAAAGTATCCAAATTCAACTTGCGGGAATACTGTTTTTCAATAGGGAACATGTTTTATGTTATGGTTCCAGGGGGGAATAACCATGTCCTATAGGAACACTGTAGTTAATATTAACCATCTAGCACCAGAATTACTTCCAGATAGGTATTTGCTAGTACTAGTAGCTAAACTAAGAATGACTTTTTTTTATTATGGAAAGTGTTACCATTAGCAAAATCATGGCAAGCCCAGAAATGATGGATTGTGTAAAATGTGATGAAATGTCTACAACATGACACCAAGAAACAGAAACACACGGCATATCCGCAGAGACTTTTGTTTTCAAAAGATGGCAGTACTCTGCAAGTTTATTTGTTATTTTCTGGGCATAATAAGATTGTACAAATTATTTGGAGTGAAAACATTGACAAAATGAATTCCAATGTACAAATCAAGGTTACGTTCTTGTGTCTCAAAATAATTGTGAGGGTGATTTCTGTTATTTTCTCTCCAGCATGCTTCACTTTTAATGATTTGGGTTTAACTGGATGATTGGGACAGATCGTGACCACTACACAGGATCAGTGGAGGTAGAAATCAGAGGACAGGCTCATTGTAATGCATGGGATGGAAGGAGGAATGGTATCAAACACGTGTGATACCATTCCTTATTCCGTTCCATGCATTACAATGAGTCCATCCTACAATTTCTCCATCCACCAGCCTCCCCTGTACTGGATATGTCGGGTTGTTGTTCTGCATTGACTGAAATGACACCCTGCTGTAATCAAGACCAAGTTTCTTGAGGAAGTCATTTTCACCTGAATAATATCTCAGATGTGTTTGTGCAGGGGTCAATGCATCACTCCAGACACTGTTACTCAAGGAAGCCATTATGAGGCTGAAAAATCAGAAAACTATCAGAAACATAGCCAAAACCTTAGGCTTGCCTAAATCAACAGATTGGAACGTCATTAAAAAGAAGGGAAAAAAGCACTGGTGATCTCAGCAATCGCAAACAGGCTGGTAGGCTAAGGCAGATTTCTACAGTGGATGGCCGAAGAATGCTCACTATAATTCAGAAAAAAATCAAAACAACTGTCCCACAGATCAGCAACACTCTCCAGGAGGTAGGCGTGAATGTGTCAGAGAGACTACCATACGCAGAATGCTTCACCAGACAAACTACAGAAGCTTCACTGCAAGGTACAAACCAGTAGTTCTCCTCATATTGACGAGCTAACTAGCTGGCGCCCTAGCTATTCTTGCTATCTCGCTTCGCACTCATTTCGATATGAACCTTACCATCATGAAAGTTCCCCACGTCCGGGTCATAAAAGTACGCTATTCTGTTGGACATTGCAAAAGATCTTTCGCTAACTATGTATTTGTAAAATTATCTTTCCCTCATTTATAAATTAAAAAGAGGTCATCTCTCTGTGATCAATTCAACTGCTTATTTCGAACGGGTTACACTCAATGTTTACACATTCAATACGCAAACAGCAGATGTTTATGGTGTGAAAGTAAAAAGCATTGAATAAAAACAACTAATACTCGAAAAATAGCATTCATAATGATCACAGTTGACACGACTGACAAACCATTTCTAATACGGGTGCTGCATACACAGTTTGGTATGGGTAGCCTTAAAGAGGTTATGTGGCCCTGTAGAAAGATAAACCATAGGTTGGATGTTTAATTGTTGCTTAGATAAGAACATATATGTGTTTGTTCAGTGATTTGGTTTGACAGGCAGACAGACCGACACGCACAGCAAGTTCCGTTCACTGTTAACTGATTTATTTCGCGGGGAAGTGTAGTGACGTCATAATAATCCTATGCAGAATTGCATGCATGACGTAAGACTGTTCAAGAGCTATAATTGTGTAAAAAAACACCTGCTATTTAGTTCATGAACATCAGCAATATGGTAAGGTGTTTTACATTTTCTAACCATTTGATTTTGTGTTTGTAGTTGATTTATTTAAGATATTTATCAAGACTGACACAGGGATGATGAAAACAATATACATGTGCAAATGTGTCTTGACATTGAACACTGTTAGACACATTCCTGTATTTTTAATGCTGAGAAAAAGGAAAGGCATGCATGACCATCATGCTATAAACGGCCATGACAGCCATAAAGGGTGAAGTTGCCATGAACGCTGACCCTGGGTCAGTTTTGGCAGAGTAATCATGATAATACTCATTAATACTTACTAATTTCTCACAAACCCATAGCTCTTTAGATATCAAATTAAACAAACAAATATCAATCAAGTGGATAATACAGGATAGACATAACCAATGCCAAGTCAATGCAGTAAAGTCAAACAAATAGATGTAACAATATAGAACTGAATTTAGTCATTATAAACTATATTTTTTCTGATTCCAATACTGTCATGTTTTGTTTTTGCTCATGATAACATGAGTAAATAACTCTCTTGGTGATACTCAGTAAGTGGCAGGTACTGTATCAGAATCAGACTCAGAATTATTTTATTTGGCCAAGTATATTTACACATACAGGAAATTGACTTGGTGTATATACTACAGTGTGGCAAAGTCTAAGCCTAACCCAAATTAAAGACCAAATGACTAATTCAAAATGACCCCTCATGACCTAGTGATGTCATAATTAGCCTACGCAGAGATGCATTGTGATGTAAAATCGCTACAGTACTTGGACCACCATGTAGACAGTTTTATTGGTTTAGTTCATGAAAATCAGCGATATGGTAAGATGCTAATTTTCTTTAACATTTGAGCTGAATTTGAAGATAAAGATTGATCTATTTTAGGCAGAGGTCACATTGAAGAAGCATGGTATTATAATGTACCAAATATCTCTTAGAATTTCATTCATCCACTAAATCAAAAATACAGTCACTCATACTCAAATACAGTCAAATGCCACTTAAAGTTGATCAAAATTGTCTCCACCTTCACAGGATGAGCCAAAGAAAGCAAAGAAAACTGAGAGAAAGAAGAAATCAACCAACAAAGTTTCCAATGTGAGTGCTAACTCTCCTGTGTCTTCATATTCTATTTTCAACCTATATTTAGCTAAACAAGTCATATTGTGTGGCTCAAAGTCAACTATAATCAGACCCTTATTATTGTGCCATGGTCTCTTTTTACAGGCTATTAAACTGGCCCCCTTGAACAGAGTGGCTGACCAAAACGGTGTCGTGCTTGCACATCTGGCTGATCAGAAGAAGCTGATCCACAGCCTGAAGGACGAATTTTCTGAAATACTCAGGAGAACAATAACGCCTCCTCCTGAGGAGGTAATTCAGGAATATCTATCTAGCTTCTGTCTTCAGTATCGATAACAGGTTGATACTGTAAAGAACTCATAGTCCAGTGACAGCTGTGCAGTGTGTGCATTGGACAAAGAGTCTACTGGAGAGTCTACTGTGTGATGATTGACAGGGTGAATAGGACAGTGAAGAGCCTTCTTTGACTGAATACAGTTTAACAGAAAAATGGTTGTGCTCTTTGTCTGGTCCTGATATACGTCATCTATTTCTTTCTATCATTTTAGTGTTCTAATCATGAATCCAGCTCCCACAGAACATATGGGGATGTCCCAAGTTTGCCAACTCATGAAGGTAGCTAGAAGAAAATGTTGTTCCCCTACATTTTAACAGTGGTTATTGGTGTACACCTTTGATAAAGAAAAGGCTATGTTCTAATGTAGCACACTGTCTTCTTGATTGGTGGTTTCAGATTTTGAGACGGTGGAGGATCTCCCCCTTGATAAAGGTAAAGATTTCGGTGTGCATTAAAATACACAACTTAGCTGTTTTCTATCTATAAGACTGTTTTATACAATGTAGCTTGAACTTTTTTTTGGCACACTTGTCGATGAGGTATGTCAACAACTGAGGGCTAAAATGTCAGAACAAAAGAAATACAATTACACAAATACAGCATATGCCTCTTTAAAACACTACTTCTTCATTCCAGAGCCAAGCAAGAAAAAGAAAAACAGTAAAGAAAAGAAAAAGGAGAAGAAAAAGGAGGTCCAAGCTGTACGCGCTGCTCCCTCCAGCCGTGGTAATGGTGACAAGGCTGCGTCAACTTCCTGTAGCAAGGAGCCTATCATGGGAGGAGGCAAGCCTCTGGTTCTCCAGCCTCTGGTTTTCCAGAAGTCATCCCTCCCTAAACTGGTATGATTTTTTATTTAATTATATCATTTGTTTCTACAGGTTGTCTCATTGCAATTGAAAATTGCCTTCTGCAAGAGCAGTAGGCAATGATGCTCTATAAGTGGCCCCATGCTAACATTAGATACCTCTAACTCCTGTTTCTACAGGATTCTGCAGTCAAGCAGAGAGAGCCGGCATCCTCTAATGTTAAGGAGGTAGAGCAGGTCCAGGAGTCTTCGTCCTCCATTGCAGAGGAAATTGAAGATGTTCAAAACTCCTCAAAAGCAGAGGAGATCCACCAGCCATCTAATTCCTCCATCACTGCAGACATCAATGACCAGGTTTCATTCTAGAATACCCTTTATAGTCGTTAATACGGTAGTTTATAGGTAAGGTAAATATGTTGTTTCAAAAGGGTGTGCATACTAATGTGAGATATGCTCTGCCTCCTGTTGCCCCAGGAATCTGCAGAGAAGCAGAAAGATGCCTCTAAGTCCTGCGTTTCCAGGAGTGGCGTGGCTAGCTACACTGCTCACAGCCGGGGAGAAGAGGACGAATACAAGGTCGATGACAAGTCCTCTAAGCAGGATGAGACGCACTCCTCCATTGCTGAGGAGATCCTCGATCAGACCTCCATCACCGAGGAGATAGACAAAGAGCCATCAAAGGCCTCTGAGAGTGGGAAGTCATCCCTCAAAAACCTGGTGAGATAATTAATAATAATGAATTGATTGCATTTATATAGCGCCTTTCAAGATACGCAAAGCGCTTTACCTTGTAAGTGGGAGAAATCATCACTACCTCTATTGGACTTATATTGATTAGTAAAGATACTGCTTTTGAAGAAGCTAATGTTTGTACAATATTCAATGTCCACAAAAAGATGCTAATTTTACTAATGTTCGATTCCTCTTCCACAGGACACTGATAAGAAGCAGGATGAGTTGCACTCCTCCATAGCTGAGGAGATCCTCGATCAGACCTCCATCGCTGAGGAGATAGACATGGCTAGCTCCTCTTCCCACAGCCAGAGAGAAAAGGACAAACTTCAGGTTGATGACAAGTCCTCTCTGAGTGGGAAGTCACCCCTCAAAAACCTGGTGAGATGTCCTCTATTGGATTGATTGTGATTAGTAAATAATCACAATCAATGTGATCTTAAGGAGGCCCCATACAGTTTTGATGGTTGATTGATTTTTTTATTTCAGTGTCATGCACCTACAATATGTGCCCAGTCAATGCTAATGTTAGATACCTCTTCCCTAGGACTATGCTCATAAGCAGATGGATGAGTCTTACTCCTCCATCGCTGAGGAGATTTCTGACCTGTCCTCAATCTCTGAGGACATGCAGGACCAGTCCTATGCCTCCTCCAACCACAGTGCAGGTGATCAGGCTGCCTCCTCTGCCCAGAGCAAGAGAGCCTTGGAGACACCAGCTATAGGAGAGGACAAGTCCTGTACCAGTGGACAGGCATCCCTTAAACAACTGGTGAGAGTTAGTCTACTGGATTGAGGATAATAATACCTGATTAGTTCATCTATAGTGTCTCAAGTCCCTTGTTATACTGTATGTAGTGGTGACGAGTAGAGATGTGAATCAGAGAGTAGCCACCATGTTTACTATGGCTCTGTCATGTGATGTTTCTTCCCTAGGATTGTGATGAGGAGCGGAGAGAGGAGTCTCAGTCATCCTTCGCTGAGGATATCAAGGACCAATCCTCCATTGCTGAGGTACTACAAGACGAGCCCTCTGCCTCCTCCAGTCACAACCCTGATGACCAGGCTGCCTCTGAGAGTGAAAAGACATCCCTCCAAAACCTGGTGAGTTACTCTACTCTACTGGGTGAATAATAGTGGGTAAAGATTCTGCTCTAAGACTGGTCCAATACCAGGGCTAGGGTCAATTCAGTCAGTTCAGAAGTGATTTTAGATTATGTTTAAGATTTGTGAATTGCCCTTGTAGATTTTTCAATTCTTTAATTGAATTGAAATTCACTCTCTGTGAATTGAAAGCGTGTGAATTGACCCCAAACCTGATCCATACTTAAATTAGAAACATCTGTTTCATGTTTCACCAGGAGCAAAGTGAGGAGCAGAGAGAGGAGACGTCCAAATCCTCTGTTTCCAAACACATCCAGGACGACGCTCCCTCTGCTTGTGCCTTCCAGTGTGCTGGTGACGTGCTAGCCTGTCTCAGTGGAAAGGACGTGTCTACTCAGAGCAGCGACAAGACCTCCAAGTCCATGTCCGCTCGAGCCATTAGTAAAGCGGTAAGAATCATTCCATAACATTTGATAGTGTACTAATTTCAGTGAATCACAATAATTAATTCAGGGCTATGGTTACTGCTGTATATTGTAGCAATTATAATCAACACTTGTTACACTGTGCGTACTGTACACAACAATTACTATACTGTAATTACCCAGTGTTATGTACAGTATAGCGTCAAGAGTTAAGAGCTTGAGTTTAAATTCATATTGAGTTGATAGCTATTATAAGGTATTGACACGTGATTAAAGTGATCATTTGTCTCCCCCCAAATAACCAACCTCAGAATTGTGGCAAGGACTCAGAGATTGCTGCACTAAGAAAGGCTCTGGAGAAGGAGAGGGCAGCCAGAGCCGTTCTCCAGAGTTCACTGGACAAGAAGCAGTGCAGCTTCCTTAAGATCAGGATGAGAGCCAACAAGATGGCCTCAGAGTTCAAAGAGGGTCAGACCATGATCCTAAAGCTCCAGGGGGAGCTCACAACCGCCCTCTCCCTGCAGAGCAGGGCACTGGAGGAGAACAACCAGCTTGCGGAGGACAGGCAGGCTCTGGTCCAGGAGCTACAGGCCCTCAGCTCTGAACTTCAGGCCCTGCAGGAGGACAACACAGCCAAGAATGACCTCCTGTTATCGCAGCAGAGCATGAGCCAGAAGCTCCAATGTGACCTGGAGACTGCCTTGTCCCAGCAGCGGAGAGCTGTGGAGGAGCACGACAGCATGGCCGCAGTGAATGAGGCCAGGGTTCGAGAGATGCAGGAGATTATGTCATCCCTGGAGGCAGAGAGAGCTCACAGTGCTGTGTTGCAGGACAGGCTTCAGAAAAACAGTGCTGTAAATGGGTCTAAAGTGCAGGCATTGCAAGTTGAAAACACAGCAAATGATTCTGTCCTCAATCAGATGGCCTCAGACCTGGAGGTGGAGAAGAACAGAAGCCAGCAGCTCCAGAACGACCTTATGGCTGCCCTCTCACAGTGTAAGAGGGGGCTGGACGAACGTGACCAGCTGGCTCTAGAAAGCCATCCCAGGCTTCTAAAGATAAATGAGCTGCGCTCAGAAAATCTTAAGCTCCGGGGAGACCTTGAGTCTGCTCTGTCTGAGCACCAAATGGTGCTGGAGGATCACAACCGGCTGGTTGTGGAGAGCGAGGCCAAGCTCAGAGAGCTCCATGAGTTGACCACAGCCATGGATGTGGAGAGGGCGAAGAGAGTTCAGCTGCAGGAGGGGCTCCAGAAGGAGACTGCAGAGAAGCAGGCCCTTTGCCGCGAAGTGCAGGCCTTGCAAAGGCAAATTGCAGCTAGCAATGCTAGTCTCTCTGAGGTCAGTGTGAGAGCTACTCAGATGGCCTCTGAACTAGCGGAGGAACAGGATAGGAGCAGAAAGCTCCAGGGTGAAGTCCAGGCTGCCCTCTCTCAGCAGAAGATGGCTCGAGACGAACGAGACAGACTGGCTGTGGAGCTCAAGGATGTCAGAGAGGCTTGCACTGAGCTGGAAGAGGCTGTGGCCATAGAGATGGCCGAATCAGAGAAAATCTCTGACCAGCTAACGGACTGGAATCAACAGCTCTATGAGAAGACTGTAGCCCTGCAGAAGAGTGTCATCGCTCAGCATGACATTAGTTCATCCCTGGAGGCAGAGCGGAAACGCTCTGAGAAGCTGACTATGGACAGCCAGGCCAGGATCAGAGAGCTGCAGGAGCTGAACACAGAGCTGACTGAGAGCCTCCAGGCTGAGACCACTGCCAAACAAGTAAGATATTTCAATGACTGTGATGCATTAGGCCAGATTCACTGAGTGTTTACAGTTATTTACAAAGGGAATCAAGCATCTAAGTTAAACCCCCCCGTGTGTGTTTTGTTATCTATCTGTATCTGTGTTTACAGTACAGCTTAAGCATCTAAGATTAACCCCCCCAAAACAAGTTTGAGAAGGAATATTACATTAATTTGCAGATGTTTAATGCTTCATGTTTAAGCGCCCTTGTTTGTGTTTTCATCTTAAATCTGGGCCTTAGTTTTTCTTACATGAATTGGAGCCCTAGTGCTTGTATATGAACAATGTCCATGTCTCTGTGCAGAAATGGGGTGTGTGTGTGTGTGTGTGTGCATGCGTGTGCGTTTGTGTTCACCCATTCTCTCATTCACTCACTCTATCATTCATTCAGGGCCTGAAGTTGGACCTCATGGATAGCCAGGCCAGGATCAGAGAGCTGCAGGAGCTGAACACACAGCAGACTGAGAGCCTCCAGGCTGAGACCACTGCCAAACAAGTAAGATATTTCAATGACTGTGATGAATTAGGCCAGATTTACTGAGTGTTTACAGTTATTTACAAAGGGAATTAAGATCTAGGAGGAGATCACCGTGTGTGTGTTCTGTTATCTGTCTGACATGATACTGATATCTGGCGAAGCCATTTTGACATTGCGAATTGAGTTAATTCATTCATTCATTCTCTCATTTATTCATTCTATCATTCATTCAGGTCCTGAGGTTGGAGCTCCAGGAGTTGTCATCCAAGCACCAGGCCCTGGTGAGTGAGAGTAAAGACCTCCTCTCCGAAATTCACTCCCTCGTGGTCGAGCACCAGGGTCTGATGAACTCTGTGCGTCGTGCACATTCTGAGCATCTGACCCTCCAGACCGATCTCCAGGCAATGGCTGCTGGCCACCAAGCCCTGCAGTCTGAACATGAGGAAATGAGGAGCAAGTATGAGAGCCTCCTCTCTCAACTCCAGGCCTCTCTTAACAAGCTTCACAGCGACCTCATTGCTGCCATCTCTGGTCAACAGAGGGTGGTAGAGGAGAGCAGGCGGCGAGCTAAGGAGCTACAGGAGGCAAGGGATGCCAAGAGGGTACTGGACGAGGCTGCCGTCAAACAGCTGGCTGAGAGAGAGAATACCTCCAGCCAGTTGCAGGACTTGGACCAGAAGCTTCTGAACCAGACTGTGAACGTGGAGAACACCACAGCAGCCCTGGACAAGCTTAAGAAGGAGCACCAGGGATTCATCGATGAGCACCGTGCTCTGGAGAGGGAGCATGCAGCGTTAATCTCAGAACGCGAAGAGCTTTCCTCTGCCCATCAGCAACTGCTCTCTGACCACCAAACCATTAAATCAAAGCTCCAGGTGCTCCACTTGATATTTAATGGCTTTAGTCAGGATCAGGCAGAGAGGACCATGGTTACAGAGAGGCTGGCTGAATAAAAGTATCCAAATTCAACTTGCGGGAATACTGTTTTTCAATAGGGAACATGTTTTATGTTATGGTTCCAGGGGGGAATAACCATGTCCTATAGGAACACTGTAGTTAATATTAACCATCTAGCACCAGAATTACTTCCAGATAGGTATTTGCTAGTACTAGTAGCTAAACTAAGAATGACTTTTTTTTATTATGGAAAGTGTTACCATTAGCAAAATCATGGCAAGCCCAGAAATGATGGATTGTGTAAAATGTGATGAAATGTCTACAACATGACACCAAGAAACAGAAACACACGGCATATCCGCAGAGGCTTTTGTTTTCAAAAGATGGCAGTACTCTGCAAGTGTATTTGTTATTTTCTGGGGATAATAAGATTGTACACATTATTTGTAGTGAAAACATTGACAAAATGAATTCCAATGTACAAATCAAGGTTACGTTCTGGCGTCTCAAAATAATTGTGAGGGTGATTTCTGTTATTTTCTCTCTAGCATGCTTTACTTTTAATGATTTGGGTTTAACTGTGGATGATTGGGACAGATAGTGACCACTACACTGGATCAGTGGAGGTAGAAATCAGAGGACAGGCTCATTGTAATGCATGGGATGGAAGGAGGAATGGTATCAAACATGTGTTATACCATTCCTTATTCCGTTCCATGCATTACAATGAGTCCATCCTACAATTTCTCCATCCACCAGCCTCCCCTGTACTGGATATGTCTGGTTGTTGTTCTGCATTGACTGAAATGACACCCTGCTGTAATCAAGACCAAGTTTCTTGAGAAAGTCCTTTTCGCCTGAATAATATCTCAGATGTGTTTGTGCAGGGGTCAATGCATCACTCCAGACACTGTTACTCAAGGAAGCCATTATGAGGCTGAAAAATCAGAAAACTATCAGAAACATATCCAAAACCTTAGGCTTGCCTAAATCAACAGTTTGCAACGTCATTAAAAAGAAGAAAAGAAAGCACTGGTGATCTCAGCAATCGCAAACAGGCTGGTAGGCTAAGGCAGATTTCTACAGTGGATGACCGAAGAATGCTCACTATAATTAAGAAAAAAATCAAAACAACTGTCCCACAGATCAGCAACACTCTCCAGGAGGTAGGCGTGAATGTGTCAGAGAGACTACCATACGCAGAATACTTCACCAGCCAAACTACAGAAGCTTCACTGCAAGGTACAAACCAATAGTTATCTTCAAAAATGATGGTCAGGTTACAGTTTGCTAAAAAGTACCTAAAACGCCTGCAGAGGTCTGGAAAAAAGGTCTTGTGGACAGATAAGATCAATATTATCATGTACCAGAGTGATTGGAAGAGGAAAGTTTGGAGGATCTGCCCAAGATGTACATCATACCAACTCATCTGTGAAACATGGTGCAGGGGGTTTGGGCATGTATAGCTGGTACTAGAACTGGCTCACTTGTCTTTATTGATGATTGTAACTGCTGACAGCAGCAGTAGAATGAATTCTAAATTAAAGCTGAGAATCTCTACTTTGACCTCATAGTAATTCTTTGATTTCAAATCCAAACGTTTGGAATGTAGAGCCAAAAGAAGAAACAATGCTTCACTGTCCCATTACTTATGCAGGGCACTGTATGTTTCTAATTCAGTGATTCATATGCTTCACGTTCAGATTTTTTGCAGATTCAATTATGTAATGAATGCCATAATGGAATTTGACGGCTCAACATTCAATCTAATATTTCGAATTCACTCATGGAAGAATTGGCCACACGCAATAAGTCTTGGCTATTTTCCCTTTAAATAACTTGCAGAATCTCCATCCCCAGGTCATCCTACTCCAGAGCAGCCCGCGCGTTCAGGTTTCAGAACAGGAAAACAAGCGCATCTGATCTTACAAGAGATCAGACCTATGGGGATAGCGTCCATATTCTACCGGCCCCTATGTTTCTGAAAAAACGTGAGTAAGGGTCTTTGCGACTCTTTAAATCATGATCAAACCGATTGGTTCATTAGACAATTCGCTGTCGATGGGTGGATACGTTGTAGCCGATACAGTTGGCTACAGTAGCAGCGAACGCGGGGGATATAATGCAGCAAATGAATTGCGGTGATCGAGTTGTTTTATTTGCACAGTGATGGATCATCATTAATTATATCATAACAAGTATAGACCAATTTATCGTTTGGTACATGCAGTGTCAGTGTATCGAAATTGATAAATAATGTAGACCGACTGATTTAGTAACGATTGAGCGTCACGAAATCAAACGCTTCCTTCCTCATTATGTTAAGAGACACGCAGCACATATTGTTTTGGCGTTTAGTAACATTTGTCAAAATGCAATAATGTGTGCGTGTCGTTAGCTCTAAGGCCATGAAATAAAATGCCAAGGGCAGAGGGGATGTGCCACCATGGGCCACGCCCACGGGGTGCTCCCTGAACATAGTAATTCAAATGTGTAAAAGATGGAGTATACCGTGGGATGGTCAATGTTGTTGGTCTTCAATTTACTGCATCTGTCATCGTTAAAAAGTTAGGGTTAGGGTTAGCAAGTTAACAATTTGAACACAGGCCTACCTCAATCCTGAATCCTAGGTGGCATCTAGTAGTAATAATAATCAGTGTATAAATGTGTAATTACAAAGAGATAGTGATTAAAGTCATTAAGAAATGCAATTAAACTTGTAATAAGCTTGTGACAACGCAGAAATATATTTATGTTAATCATAAGATTACTATACTCAGGTGGATCACCTGGCCACCAACAGTCAAACACTATTGCCTAGAAAAGTATAGAGATTGTATTTTATTTACAGTAAACTAGCCTGCACATGCCGTTCCATTCATGTAATATAATTAGTTGAATCATATGAGATTCATTGTTAAGACTAAGGTCACTCTCATCACCGTAGCTTGATTTGAACTTGAGATAGCAAACAATGTGACAAATCTGCCCATATTCACCATTGCTCCCTCCACACCCCAAACAGTAGAGATATAATCTTCTCAAATTGGTTACATAGTTGAGGGAATAGAAGAGGATATTCAAATGTCATATGCCAGTCTTTTAGGGATTTTAAACATTACTCTCAGCCATAATGTGCAAACTCAGAGGTCAGGTATATTTGACAGTAGCCTATGACTACAAATAGTCAGTTTGTATTGAACGTAATGATCAGATCGATCTATCCTGTCAGGCCACAAAGGGGGAAAAAAAGCAGTTTAGGCATTGAATATGAAAATCAGTTACATAATTGAGTCAAGTAACCATTTATATAATTAGCAGTTCACCATGATCTTTCCACTTTCTGAAATGTGCTGTGTAACAGTGATATGAGTGCTGCAGACCTTTCCATCAGTGACTAGGCCAAAGAAAATACTGTGGCTGTAATGTCATCATAGTGAGTGCTCCTGGTAGAGGACATTATTGTGCTGAGTCACCCCAAGATCCTCCTTGCTTATGCTGATGTAGTCATTTTCCCCTGTGTTTTTCAATAGGCTTGTATTAATTTCTGTCAATGTTGTCCTGCAAAGTTACTGTTCACTGTTAATTAGTTGACTATTGTTCAACAGATAGAGTGCCATTACAGTATACGCAAAGCGGTTCTACATTGATGTAGGTTTAGCAGAGTGTGCTGTGACAGTTCTGTTGGTGTGGCACTAATGATTGCCTTATCAGTAGGCTATTACATGGTTTCATCTGCACACCATCTAAGAGTCTGCCAACAGCTAAAACACGATGGAATAACTGCATTTTCACATGGATATAGCACTTGATTCCTATGACATATCTGTAATGATCTGGGAATGACATTCCATTTAGAGCAGTATTATGTTTGTTTATGGAGTCTCCTATGACAGCATAAACAAGTACATAAACAATGGAGTGATATGTCTTTATTATTTTGGTTATGGTATGGTAAGACAGTTGTTCTACCCGAATTAAGGTATTTAGACGGCATATTTATCATAATCAATGGATGTATTTCAATATTTGGAAATGACTGGAAATCTTGGAGACTGTTCCTTTAAGAGGCATACAGTGTAGTTCAGGAAGAAAGGACAACTACTGTACATTTGAAGGCAAATGTTGAATGTTCCATACATATATCCGATCCTTACTTATACTGCCAACATGTCAGCCTGGGAGAGGAGACAGCTGATCCGCCTGCATGAGAACGTCCCTTTTTTTCTTTCGAGAGACACAGGAAATGGTTTAATGTTGCTGAGGAGCTTGTAGTGAGAGGCTGGGGTGAGGGGCGCCTCTGTGGTTGTGTTTGGGCCTTTAAAGATAGTAGAAGCTTAACTGAAAAACATAGACACACGCAGTCCTTTGCTTCTGTAGGCAGCAGCTTTCAATCTGTCAGTATTATGGCACAAACGTTGGGTTGTTGATTTTTTACCAGGATTTTCAAGCCATCAAATAGTGAAAAAACGATTATGATTTTATGAGTGACAGTGACTTATGAAATGCTCATTCCTGTGGAATGTAACACAGTGTGTGTGTGAGCTGCAAGGTGCTTGATGAAAAAAACAAAAACAGCCGAGGGTGTGTCCGGGGCCTGCTCTCAGCCTGCTCAGATAGATAAAGTTGGCTCTCGTAAGAGGTACACACACATGAGCTGAGTGGGGGTTATCTCTATGACACAAGAGACTCTGATGGACAGACAAGACAAGAGTAGGTCTGTGCTGCATAAAGGATCACTTGACGTCAATGTGTGAGGATCCCCCAGATAAAGGTTAGCTACTCTAACTCTACTCCCCTGTGTGTGTCTCCGTGCCCATTGCCTATATTAGGGCTACGTTACGGATAGAGGGTGAGCAAAAAGCCTGAGGGATGACAGACCTAGAGGCATCCACGGTGGGGGAGCCCCCTCCTCCGTACATGATCTTCCTCCTGGTCTTCCTCTTCTTCATCACGGGCCTGCTAGGCTTCCTCATGTGCCACATGCTGAAGAAGAAGGGCTATCGCTGCAGGACAGGAGAGGCAGACGAGGATGAGGAGGACGTGGAGCAGAAACTGGGACCAGACAAACTTGGTGGGTATTACCAGGGGAATCAATGACCTATCTACGGAAATCAGGGATAAGGTTAGAAGAAGGTAACAAGCATCCATGATTGATTTTCGATAGGCAGATCCATATTGTGGGCTATGTTCCAGATTTGTAGATTTGTTTGTAGACTCGCCTGTCCTCATCCAAAGGCTCTTGGCTGTTTGCTAAACTGGAAATGGAGGCACTCTGTTTGCACAATTTAGGTTGGAGGATGTTTATTGAGCTTGAAATGAATGAATTATTTTATAAACAATGGATACTCACTAAATGGTAATATTTTCTACATTAAGTGTTAATATCAAGAAACTTCAAAACAGTACCCATCTCTTGAAAGAGCTGTCAGAATATCTTGATACGAACAGGAATTACCTTTTACTTTCTTGTTTACTAGATGAAGAAGATGAGGACAATCAAGACACCGTTGAACAAATACTGAAGTGTATCATTGAAAATGAAGGTAGTACTGTATGTCAAAACACAACACAAGTACAACTTGATATTCTGCAATATATTTGGCACTTCACTTCAATGCTGCTGTTTAAACTGTGCAAATATTATATTGTGTTTTCTGTTTTGCCTTCTAGCTAACATGGAGGCCTTTAAGGAAATGTTGGGAAACCAGAATATATGTGAACGTCATGATCCAAGGTATGCTTAATTCCTGCTTTGTGCTTTATTTCAACAGTCTGTCGTGATGTGTATGATATGATATGATATGATATGATATCCTACCATTAAATGAAGGGTAGGGTTAGGGTAGGGTGCTATGTATATACTGTAGTTTGAGACCGTCATTTCAGCACTGGCATTGCTAGCATTTTTTGCTCACTTGGGGATATTAGAATTCGTTCTTTGAAATGTGAAAATTTGTTTTGCAAAATTAAGCACAGCGTGTCCAAACATACTGTAAAGCCTCTTTAGATATAATATAAAGAGATTGATTGGACAAAGTGTTTAGTTAATCTTACTGGCAATACTCCAAAGCTGTATTATCACCCGTGGTGAAAGTCTTTAACAGAGCTAAAGGCCCTGCTACCCAACAGCACTACTAAGACTTAAAATCTATAAATGTTTTTCAAGCAATATAATCCATATATATATAAAACATATCTGTTTATGTTCATTGCAGACTTCATATGGTACACTATACTGTTCTACTTCTAATTTAAGGTGTGGTATAGAGAACTGTAGTACAATAATGGGTGTGTATTTCAGCATGGCTGTGGCAGCCACTAAGGATAAAGTGTTTTGTGTTGCTTTGTTTGTTACCTTGGGGCTTGAGGGCATATTGTACATTGAGTCAGCCAGCTCTCTGTTTCGACAGCATTATGTACTGTGTCTCTTACCTAGGACTGTTCCCTGGGGCCACCTGGTTTATTGTGTTGAACCGGCATCAGCAACTCTATTATGGGACCTGATATTTACTGTTCTGAGGCAAAATGCAGTACAAATAGTCTCCTAACACAATGTGTTACTCACATCCATTCAGTGTGTGTGTGTGCGTGTGCGTGTGCGTGTGCGCGTGCGCGTGCGCGTGCGTGTGTGTGCGTGCGTATTGTGTGTGTGCGTGCAAGAGACAGACAGAGAGAGAGAGAGAGAGAGAGAGAGAGAGAGAGAGAGAGAGAGAGAAAGACTCAGATCCCAGTGGTATATTGTCTACGTAACATAGTCATGGTGGGCCAGAAGTGTGTGGGAGAAGACGGAAACTGATTTATGCTTTTAATTAAATCCCTTTGGCACATCTTTAGTGTTCTTGCTGGTCTGCCAAGATAGTGCGGAGACTGATGGAGGTCTGCAGAGCCTGAGCTAGGCCACCCATTGGTATTCTTCCCACACTCCCCTCTCTCTCTGGCAGTAGTAAAGTACAGCCACCTCCCCAGAGGCGCAGTCCTGCTGGGAGGTCAGGGACAGAGGCTGACAGCGGAACTGATAGATCAGACACATTTTTTAAAGATAATCTATGTTAATGACAGTGGCATGTTATCAAGGATGGCTGCTATCATGCTTATAAAGATGTCATTGGTTTTGGCATTTTTGCTTAGTCATGGATTTAAAGGGATAATCCACTCCAAAGTTTGCCAGATGTTTTCATACCTCATGAGTGGTGTAATGTATAGCTGAATCTACATTCCACTGTTGTATAGATCCAGCTAAAGATCCAACTAAATTCAAAATGAATGGAAAATACGTTCACTGTCTAATTTTCCCATTTTTGGGAATTCAGTGAATCTTTTCCTAGTTTGGGAGTGAGGCATACAGCTGGATTTACACATGCTATAAGGGACATGGACTTTTCTCTACATGAAGTCTGAAAACATCTGACAAACTTGGATTTAGGAGTGGACTACCTCTTGAAAGTTTAGGGTTCTTTTTTGTTTGAATGGAAAATGAGCATGATGTTTGAATGGGTCCTTTATTCCTTCTGAAGGTTGCTGCGGAAAGAGAGCTTAGGGGGCATTCCATCGCATCACCACACGGTGCATTCTGGCAGTGCCCTCAACTCCTGCCATCTCTGCGTGCAAGGGCGCTCCAAGAAGGCCCGGCGTAGGAGCCGCGTGGCCCGGTCCAAAGGCCGGCCCGGAGAGCAGACCGTCTTCTCTGTGGGGAGGTGAGTCACTCTGGCTGGACTCTGAGTTTCCCCAAAAGCTTTATAGCAGATCTGGGTACAAATTGTATTGGAAATACTTAAAGGGATAGTTCACCCAAATTACAAAATCACATATTTGGTTCTTTACCCTGAAAGGAGTCTATGGACAAGGACAGACTTCAATCCACACTTTGAATCTGTTTCTCTGGATAATGTCACTAACCGCTAACTGTTTGCATTTTTAACTAAAAACCAATAGAAGTCAATAGACCCTGAAATGTATTGCCCTAATAATCTCAGTCATTTAAATCATTGAGTCTTCAGAGAATTTGGGATGATTTGGGAATTTGGAAAGGAACCAAATACGTGATATTGTCATTTGGGTGAACTATCCCTTTAAGCTGTGCCTTCATTGAATTTGCCTGGAACAATGGAACCAACGGAATTGTCCCAAAAGTGCAAACCTCATCTGGCACTCCGGTCAGGCTAAACATTTTTAGACCCACATTTCAAATGCTTTTCGACCCAGGTCTGCTTCATAGCGACTGTGTTACTTCATTTCTCTCGAGAACCCAGGCCCGGACCACTTGTGAAACAGAAATCTGGAAGAAAATGTCAATAACACACAGAAGATTGACCGTCAAAAATAGATTTTGCAATTGCTCACTGCTGTGGGGCTGGGTTGTCGAGTGAAATGAAATACCATGGTAGCTACGAAGGTTTAAAGGAAACAAAAAAAAGGGATTGAGGATGCTAGTCACCTTGAGTTCATGGTGACACATTCAGTTATCTGAGGTGTGTCTTTCTACAGGTTCAGAGTCACCCACGAGAAGAAAAACCTCCAAGGCTCCACTAACCTGCCTACTGGTGAGTCTTTGGACCAGTTAGACCAATCAGATCCCTTGGATAGTGAGAAGGGGGAAGATGATCTCCAAAAGAAGGAGGGGTACAACCTGCGGAACATGTTCAAAGATGTCAAACAGGAGAGCACCAATGGCGTGGCTCCTGTGGCCAAGCGGAAGAAGAGTCTGACCCAGTTCATGTTGCGCAGAAGCAGCCTTCCCGTGGCGAGCAGAGTGACCAAGCCTGGGCCCCACCTCGCTGAACCAGTGTTTACTACCCCTGTGCAGACCTTGAGTTCTACCACTCCCCCTTCCCCCTTTACTACCCCTGCCCCTGCCCTCAAGTCCACCTCTGCCTTCACCCCAACCCATACCCCTGACACTCCCCCTACCCCTGTCACTGCCCCTGTGCAGACCTCAAGCCCTGTCACTGTCACTGCCCCTGCCCTAACCCCCACCCCTACCTCTGCCCTAACCCCCACCCCTACCTCTCCTCTAACCCCCACCCCTCCCTCTCCTCTAACCCCCACCCCTCCCTCTGCCCTAACCCCCACCCCTACCTCTGCTCTAACCCCCACTCCTACCTCTGCTCTAAACCCCACCCCTACCTCTGCTCTAACCCCCACCCCTACCTCTACTCTAACCCCCACCCCTACCTCTGCCCCCAGCCCAGCCCCAGCCCGTTCCCCTGCCCCCAGCACAACTCCTGTCCGTTCCCCTGCCCTCACCCCAAAATCTGTCCTCACTCCTACCCCCACCCCTGCCCTCACTCCTACCCCCACCCCTGCCCTCACTCCTACCCCCACCCCTGCCCTCACCCCTACCCCCACCCCTGCCCTCACCCCTACCCCCACCCCTGCCCTCACCCCAACACCTGCCCTGAGCCCTGTCATTGCCCCTACCATTGCCCTTGCTCCACTCAAGCTAAGCTTTGACACTGATGCCTCCACCGTCACAGAGTTTTCCCCGGCCAAAGGCTCCCCTAGCCCTGGAGGCCCAGGGGACAAGCTAGAGAGTATTCCTACTGTGAAGGAAAATCAAGGCACGCCCTCTAGTGGCGGGTCAACTGACAAGGTGGAGAGCGTTCCTATTGTCAGGGCTGACAAAGTCTCACCTACCACGACAGGGCCAAAGGACAAGGTGGAAGTGGAGAATATAAGTGTCATGACAGTCAGTAAAGCCTCACTCAGCCCCGGGGGGTCAGAGGGCAAGGCTCCCATCAATGCCCATAAGGTCTCCGCCACCACTCCACAAGGGGACATGGTGGAGAGCATTACTATCGTCAAGGCCAGCCCAGACAGCCAAAGGGAATTCTCTGTGGTGCGCATGGTGGAGGTGAAGGAGGTGAAGGAGGTGAAGGAGGTGAAGGCAGGAGTGGGGGCGGGGGCAGGGGCGGGGGAAGAGGAGCCTGTAGCTCAGAGCGAGGAGGGCAAGGACGACATGGTGGAGATGGAGGACATCAAGGACTGTCGGGTCAGCCAGGAAGAGGAGAGCTTGTCACTGGAGCAAAAGAGGAGGTCGGTGCACAAGTGGTGAGAGAGGAGTCCCTCGCTGACACGGGCACAGCAGGGTGAGGCTGGGGCTGGAGCTGGGGGAGGACAATGAGGACGAGGAGGAAAGACTTGCACCCCTCACCATCATGTGGAGAAATGGATATACAATACGTAGCAATACAGTAGAGCTCAACATAAACAATGCCATGCCAAAACTATACCAGGCCACAGTCACAATCTGAGGCTGGCTTCAATTGTAAACGGACATGGCTTTAGAGAAACAGGGTCATACCAGCAAGCCTGTGATTAATTTATTGACGTATAACAGTTGGGGGTGAGGTAAGCACTGGCACCTTATATTCGGATGTATCGATCTTCTTTCGCTTGCATAATGTGGCTAACAACACATCTACAGTACTACTCCTATTATCGCCAGTGCAAGCCCAGGCCTCTTTTGAGAGTGCAGTCTTTGAAAACACTGCTCACTAACTGACTGGTCAAGTTGTAAGTAATCTGGTTTAAGTAATCTGGTAGTGACTGACTGACTGACTGGTCAAGTAGTACAATATAAAGCAACCAACAGCCAATAACGGGTAATAGCTGTATATTTTATGGTCAGACTGGTCTGTAACTACTCTGTATACCATAGAATCACAGCCACGAACTGCCTTTGAGTAAGGTTTTTATCTAGCTATTTCAAATTGCTACCTTTACATCCTTATGCTTTCCCTGATACAGTCCTTTCCTCAGAAGAGCCAGATAAATGTTAAGTGTCGAACGGGATATGTTATCATCAAGGTTTTCAACAGCTGTCTGTGGACAGATGTCTTGTATTCCTTGCTAATTGAGCTTTAGTTAACGAATCACTGTAGAGTGAAAGACTGAGAGACTGAGGGTTGGTCTGAAACATCTACCCTACAGTAGCATCGACCCAGTGTGTCCAATCTTCTTATGTGGACAGTTAGACTGACATTTCTCTGCCGCTCTCGCTCTCGGAAAGTGCTGAGCACAGTGATCTCATACAGATGATTATGTTGTGTAACGTTTGACATTCTCACAGAAAGGTCAAGTTTAGTCCTAAACCAAGCTTGACAAATGTTATTACTTTAATTGATTCAGAATAGTGCCCAGACAATGACGTGTGTTCTTTAAAAGTATATGTTTTTTGGAGGCATAGCCGCATTCAATACACTTTTTAAATTCTGAGCATACTAGATATATGTGTCGTAGAATGTGTATTCCAGTAGTTGAGATGATAAAAATCACAATGGCCTGTTATCTGTTTTGGTTCACAGTGCTCTTCTGTCTGTGTCATTTAGAAGTATTTTGTTCATTGAGTGAATTGGGTCACTCCTCCATTCCTCCTCCACTCATTTTAGAAAGAAACAACCCTCTAGATTCTAATCACGAGAATGTGTTGTCCTGAAGCAGACAAGCCATAGCTGTATTGAACAATGTCTCCCTCTGCTGTACTCAACACACACACACACACACACCTCTTAATTAACCCCATGTCCTGTCTTATGTGTAGTATGCACCTAATCGTTTTTGCAATGACAATGGCAGTGTTGTGGGATACATAGAGCGACATATAACATATGTCACTGGGACATCGAGGCTGTTTATTTTTACACAATAGATGTGTCTTATTCAGAGAATACGGTTTTAACCATGTATGGATGATATATTCCTGGTCTTTACTTGACATGATGGAAAAAATGTGAAACTCATGGGTACCATTGATTTATTTCTGGATTTGCTTCCTTCAACATAACGTTCTTAGGCATTTAAAGCAATTGATTTCTTTGTCCAAACTGATAACATGTCAAATATGACACATATTTCATTCGAAGACATAGTATATTGCACTTACCATAGAAAATGCAAGGCTTCGATTTAGCGCCATCATTAATTGAATAGTTATGAAATATAATAGGAATATAGTAGTTATAATAGATGGTTGACTAGATGTCAACTGATGATGTTATGTTTGGTTAACTGGTACATTTTATGTTATTTCAAGGACGCAAATGCCAGACTAACTGACTGTGATCCACCACTGAATGTAAAGGATTGATCATAGATTTGAATGGGATTGTCTGTGTAGCCCTGAAGAGATAGTATCATTGACTATATTATAAATTATATATATTATTATAAGACGCAATAAAAAAAACAGTACTACAGTACTACTGTGACAGTACTATTATGGCATTTATACCGTAGACACATTGTTTACTTTAGTAGATGGTCAAGTGATAAAACTTACTTTCTACTGTATATCTTATGTCACCGTCTCAAACGATTCACCAGCAAACATTATTGTCACTGCACATGTGAATGTTATCTGGTTAACTCTCCACCTCAGAAGCACAGGGGGATTGAGATGAAGAAGGACAAACAAAAGCACACCAATCAAAAGATTACTTTCATCAAGCTGGAGGTGCTTCTTATATATCTCAATTAGCTAGCTGGGGCTTTCCCTTTGCTGTCCGTGGCTGCTACTACCAGTTCACAGTGAAGACCGGCCTGACACACCTCACTAGGTATATAGTATAATAACCCTGTCCCCGTCCATTGTGTCAAATCGATATTTAAATGTGTTTGTAGTGGCCTTAGAACCATATATTGCATGTGTCTTCATTGACAGAAGCTGGAAATCTCAAAAGGAAAACATATACATATACTATATGCATACTATTAATCAACCTGATCATTTGAGTATTCTCAAATGTAAAAATGCAGCAATGAACAATGAACAATTCTTAAGGAATCAAAATATATATTAAAAGCTATGCATTTTACCTTGTGTTGGTGTTGTCTTGCTTTGGATAACCTCATTTACAAATTCTGATGTCATTTTGTCCACCTTTCAAATGTTACCATCAATGATACCAATCGGCCATTTCACAATTAATCAGCAAATAAATAGCCATCAAATTAACTGCCATTTAAGCTAAGAATTATAATCATAATTCACTCAATCATCATTATTTAAAGGGTATTCAGATGGAAGGTTATGTACTGAAAAGATACAATGCACCTTCAGATGAGCCCGTATATGCTTAATCCAACTTCTATGACTATTATTGTCATGCTATGGTTGTAATGCTATACATGGTTGTTATGTATGGCCTAACAATGATAATAGAAGTTGGCTGCCTTCAGACGCGCCTCTGGAAAGGATTTCTAATGGCATTACTGTAGAACACAACAGTAATGGAATCGCTGCACACTAGTAGACACATCAATGCTCTGAATTGATGTGCTAAAAGACACAGTGGTCACAAGGTTAAAGTTGCATAACCCTAACCCTAACCCTAACCCAGTGTAATCCGCATACTGTAGGAAGCAAAGGCAACAATAAGCACAAACAACTGATTCAAACTGAGTCCAAGTTTGTATTATGTTTTTCATGGAAAACATTGTATTCAGAACATGAAATGTAGAGTATGTTTTACAGGTTTATGATATACAGGTTGATATAATCAAATAAAAACAACAGGCACATTAATTGTGTCCACAATACTGCAAATTCCTTCAGGTCACGAGCAATCCTGCATCTACTGAAATCACACCATATGAACATTTAAATACTACAATGGTCATTCCCAACTGCTGTACCTTGCAAGACACTTCAGTCACTTCCCAAACAGAGACCTTTTTTTTTTTTTAAATAACACTGCACATGTTTGAATATTCAAATGAGAAATGACACATGGTACATACAAGCAACAAACACAAATATAACTTTTCAAAACATTGTACTACTTACACAATTCTGTTGAAAAACAGAAGCCATCATTTTGAAATAGTATCACATCAGACATAAACAAAAATACTGACTTTCATATAAATACTGTAGCCTGTAAAATGAGGACAAGTGCAGTCCTTTCACTGAAGGCACATAACAAGCTCCTCTGTGGGGTTCACTATGTCTGCTATGAAGCCTCCCTCCACACACACACACACACATCCTTAGGGCACGGGGGAGTGCCGTTGAGTCGGGGGAAGAGGGGGTGCCCTGGTCTGAGACAAACACAAAGACACACAGCCATCTTGACAAATCAATCAATGGGAAAAGGGCATATTAAAGAGGATGTTTATACAGTATGTACGACTGTAATTTTTAATTATTGTCTCATAATCCGCTCCAAGATTAAATGAAGATGACTGGACTCTGTAAGTAAGGATATGATAGTAAAAGAGGGAGAACCAATACGGACCCAGTTGTCTCAATGGCCCCGTCCAGAAACAACCCCATAGCCCCCACTACCTAGACACTTGTATAGTTCTGAAACAATTAAAAAGGTGTAAACAAGGAGGAGCAGCTAGTTACCGTATATCTTGTATCTACCCAAACCTTTCAGATCTACAAAGGTGTTTAAGGTGGAGGGGCTAGGGGTTGTTTCTGGACAGCACCGTGGTCTACATACCGGTCGTATTCTCCTGGATGACAGGTCAGGTGAGCTGTGGGCGCTGCCTCCACTTTCTGGGAGGATGTGGGAGAGCCAGAGCGAGAGCGGGAACACACATAGACACACAGAGTTAGGAGAAAGCAAAGGAACAAATGAGGTATGAAGTGTATAAAAGGCTTTGTACCATAACTGTGTTACTGTGTGAACCCCCACCTGCCCTGCTGTCCGACAACCTCTGTATTCCCAGAGGGAAAGCCTGCAGTCTGTCCTCCGTATCCCTAGGGGGCGTGCTGTGAGCGGAGAAGGACCCGGGACCAGGCGAGGAGCAGAGGTGAGAGCGAGGGCTGCCCGAGATTGGAATAGGTGGAGAGAATAGAGGAAGAGTGGGGGTGGGAAGACTCTGGGGGGAAAAAGATGGAAATTGTAAACATAGCATGTAACAATCCTCTTGAATTAAAATAATGTATCAAGAGATTATATTTACCCTGCAAATGGTATTTGCAGAGATGAAGCTTCTTTCACTGACTAGTCTTATGATGGAAGTCATTTCCAAATGTGCTGTACAACAGTATACCACAGGGTGGCAGACTGCACAATATAACATCATGCTGCTATACTTTGGGCTCCAATTTGCATGTGCAAAAATGGGTAAAATGGGAGCAAAGACGGCCAGCTTTACATTCATATTTTTAATAAACAAAATTAGACATAATCCAATGGCAGCTTTGAATACTGCAACTAGTGTTTCCATGATATGCAAATGCATTTACAGACTGTTTACTAAAACTCAGGTTGAATAATCAGTTTTCTCAAAAACATTTGTTAAAGACAAGGTACAATAAAAAAAAAAACATGCTGCAGAGTTGTTAGGTATGTTTTGCTCTGGTCAACACTACAGTATTTGCTCCAGCAAATTGCGGCCCTTAATGTCCAAACCTCCCTATATGTTTTCAATAACTACAGTAAGTTAATCACTTACAGTACACTGTCCAACACTTTTGGGCTTAAAGAGGAAGTAATATATATATACAGTGTATATATATATATATATATATATATATATATATATATATATATATATATGCCATTTAGCTGACGCTTTTATCCAAAACGACTTACATTGCAGTGAGTGCATACATTTCAGTATATATGGTCCCAGCGCGAATCAAACCCACAACCTAAGCGTTGTTAGTGCCATGCTCTACCAACTGAGCCACAGACGTCCACAGAGGACTAAACAGAAAGTGATATGCCATGTGTGTAAGTGTCTAAGTAAGTAAGATATGCCATGTGATAAATAACTTTGAAAATGTCCATCACGTGTCTTTCCTTTTGAAAGTGATGGATTGTACAGGTGCACGCTGTCTGGCTCTGTGACATTAGTATGGGTGATGAGATGAATACTACACCCCCTCACCTCCTCCTCCTCCTCCTCCTCCTCCTCTTCCTCCTCCCCGAGAAGTTCGACCACCAGCGAGGGGAAGACCCCCACGTGGCCGTCCAGCTCCCCCTCCCAGAAGCCGTCGTCCACCTCCCCTTGGCGGCAGCGCAGCAGCCTGATCACCGCCCCCTCCGGGAAGGACAGCTCCTCCGCACTCTGGCCCTGGTACGCATACAGAGCCCGCGCCAGACCTGGAGACAACACGCAGCATACTATAAGTGGTTGCTGTCTTTTGGGTGTAGAGTTGTTCTTACCCTATTTTGGTGGAGGGCTCAGCTCTACCACACAGCTTACACAGCACTAACACTCATCAACGTGTCAGTAATGACAGCACTTTGAGTTGCATTTAGCACTTTGGCAGGCTGCATTCTATGCTATAGAAATACATATTACCGTAGAATAATTATCAAAACAGTAAATGGGATAAAACATGGTAGCCATGGGTGGAGTGAATGAACCAATGTGCAGAGGAGAGGAACACAAGTTTGGAGCCCCGTTTGACTACTCTTGAAATGCATCCTTCTGTCCTCCCTCACTGATCTAACAAGACTTAATAGGTGAAAGTAACGCAGTGCCATGCTTGATAGATCAGTGATAACCTCCTATAAAGAAGAAAGGAGACAAGGAAGGAAGGAAGGATGCATCTCCAATGTATAGGAACGCTAAGCTCTCTGGCTCTTGTTGATGGATGATTTGGGTAAGACAGCAGTCCACTACTGACCCCCAGAGTGGGGCAAGCGCCCCTGCTCCCTCTTGGAGTGCTCTGATGACGACCCAGAGCTGTTGAGGGACCAATCCAGCTGAGGGCCAGGGATGCCATGGCATGAAGAGGAGCCCTCTCCAGGCGACCAGAGGAACTGCAGGTACCTCTCTGGCACATATCCAACCTGGTCAGAGGCATTCCGAGCCTACAGGGGAGATGGACGCACATTGCAATGTTTACATATTGACTATATTTACACTGCAATATTTACAGAGCAAAATGATTCATCCTGCCACCAGCATTTGCATCTTTATCAAATAGAATACAGGATGGGTAATGTAAACAATGACTACTCCTACTAGATATACTCTCCTCAAAGAGATCTCGATGCCTCCCGCTTTCAGAATTAAAGCCAAAATCCATAATTCGAAAAACAACTAGACATCAGCCCAGACACATGAAGCTGAAGGATGAGGGTGGAGAAATGTTACCACTCTCAGATGTTTATTTAACCTTTAACACTGGAGTAAAACAGCCTTATATTTTGCCTCATGACAGTCAAGAAACGAATTACGGATTGTGGCTTTAAGGCATGAGAGCGAGAGCAGTCGTTTATAAACAAGGAACTAAACATTGCTGCCACAGATTCTGTTTTAATTACGGCCCTAAGTTAACAAGCTTTAGTTGGACTAACATAGCTTTAGTTGGACAGTGTAGTCAACAAGACTGTTTAAATGTGTAGAGAGAGCGGATATATCAGTCAATCCATTATGGCCTTTAACACTTATTTTTCGTGAAGTAGTGACATAGCGCCTCTCTTGCACAGGAAAATCATGCAGCAATTGTTTACTGTGTTGAGCAGTTACAGGAAGTGGGGGAGACCGCAGCCATTGAGTAGAGAGGGTAGCAGGGTAGCATAACAGCCGATGTGTGGGACCAGCTGACTGCTGAACAGCAGGGGGTGTATTCAGTGAGGGAGTTAAAGGTTCAGAACGTTGAAGGTAGAAATGTAATTCATAGACCTGACATGATTCCCAGGTCATCATGACAAACACTCATACCTGTTCTGCACTGTACATTTCTATCTGAACAATTTCTTGGGCAGGTCCCAATGTTCGCTGATACAGAGGGGTGTCATCTCGTACCTTCAACCAGTCCTCCATGTCTCCATCCTCTATCACTTGCAATTCCTCCCCCTCTGTGATTGACAGCTCGTCTGCTTGGCAAGCCTAAAGGTAAAGTAAAAGGTACAGTAAAGGTAAAGTAAAAACAAGCTAATTATAGCACACTCAACATTACTGAAATGAGAAACACATCTCCTGGCAGCACAGAATTAAACAAACTCCTCTCCTGACATAAGTTCCAACTATAATGAATTTGAATTTGCTCCTGACAAAGATGGCAGCCATTATCAGTGGATTCCAGAATGTATGTGTTTATCAACCACTCTAGGATTTGATATCGCTATGTCTGAACATTGCCATTAGACTCTCTTCTAAAGGAGCTAAGTTATGGTGGTTCAATATTGATATTCTCACCTGGTAGCTGTAGAGCACCCTGCAAGTCAAGGGGTATCCACACAGCACGGAGCCTGATGCTGAATCAATGAAAATGTCCCCGTTTTCATCATAGTCCTCGAAGTCTGTGAACTCAAACTCATCCTCCTAGGATAGCAGGCAGGGAATTAATTACTCTGAGAGTACTACCAGACTATACAAGAGTACTGTTATACAATGAATATGTACATTTATCACCCTATAGAACTGATCATGCTAGATCTGTCTGAGTGCACCTTTGACCTGTGGTTATTTTCAGACATAGAACGGGCATTGGAGACATTGGTTATTCCTTACCAAACTAATGACTCTGACTAAAATAAAGTTATTCAAAATGAATTTACAATGGTCCTGTAAGACGTGTCTCAATATGGAACTGATGAATATGTGACTAACTGGAAATCAAAAATAATATGATACAGTGATACAAAAAAACTAAAAAAACATTGAACTAAATGGGGTGGGAATGTTGAGGGGGACCGACCAGATCGGCGATGTCTCCGTTGGACATGCGAGCCTCGCTGAGCCTCCTATCTCTCTCCAGCTCCTCGTTGGCCTGGCTCATGGCGCTGCTCAACCACGGCTCCACGTCTACCCCCGCAGACGCCAGCAGGGCCAGACGAGACTCCGCCCTCACCCGGCTCACCTGGGTAGAGGAGGTCACACAGGTAGATCATAAACGTGACGATAGGCCAGCAGGTAGATCATAAACATGACTACAGGGCAGCAGGTAGATCATAAACATGACTACAGGCCAGCAGGTAGATTATAAACATGACTACAGGCCAGTAGGTAGATTATAAACATGACTACAGGGCAGCAGGTAGCTCAGAGGTTACATAGGCAAGCCAGCAGTCAAAGTCAACCCAATAGGTTGTGTGTTCAAATGCCCAGTTCGGGGTGTGAGCTTGCAACTGGAGTGTGGGCATCTGGAGTGGGCGATGGCACCACATTACTACCACTATCATGGTGGCATACACTTCCTATACCCACTGATTCCTGCGGCATCAAAGGAAAAACACATGGTTTGCCAGGACACTGCCAGAGTCACAACAGTGAAGATAAAGAGAAGTGGACTGAAGGTGGGTGGACAGAACAGAGCAAAATGACTCATCCTGCCAGCAGCATTTGCATCTGTATCTGTGATGAAGGAAGCAGTGCATTGATTCATTTGTTCCATACAGGACACCTGTCGTCAATGAATGAGCCTTGCAGCATGGCAGAGAGCCCTTCAATCAGTTTGTCTAAGACTTGAGTACAAAGCATCTTGCAAAGAGTCTAGGCTATAGAACACATTAGTTGTAGCCTCTCATCATCTCCACCCACTCTCACACACAAGGCTAAAACAGTCACATTACGTACGAGCTGTCTAGTAGGAGGGCTTGGTTGAGAAGCCTTAGCAACTTGTTTGCCTTATCATGAATGGAATAAAAGATGATTGTTATTTCGTTGTAGCATTCATCGTAGCGTTTACGCTAGTCCTACTGTACCTGTGCTTTCCTCACGCTCTCCTTCACCTCCACCATCTTCTGCTCCACACTGGCTCCTGTGTCCCCTGACAGCAGCTTAAAGCGTTGCTCCAGTGTTTGCAGGGCCTGTGAGGGGTGGTGGTGCAGCGGGAATATGATAAGGGTTGTGACAAATAAAGCCCCCATAGCCAAAACATTTGTCCAAAATGGATTGATTCATTTGTCTTAAAGTTACATTATGTACGATTTGAACCCCATGACCATTAGCTTCTTTTTTTCAAGTTGTTTTGGCTAAACCTAAGGATTGTATGGTTTAATGTGACAAGAAATGGATTGATATCATATCTTAGGAGTAGGATAGGTAAACAATTAGCCATTTAACTTCCATAGTGTACCTTTAACTTCAATTTCTAAGAGCGCGGACCCTCTGTTTATAATCAGAAGCTAGCTAACACAACATTCCAACCAGAAGTAAACAGTGTTATCCCTTTTCTCACCCTTTCGCCGTGGGTGATGATCTTGTAGTCTTTGGCAGCCTTAGAGGACCACTTGCGCGCCTCCTTGTCCAAGCAGCTCTCGCCCTCGCCTTCACTAGAGCTCTGATGCTGCAGACTGCACACCTGACGCAACAACAGGAGAGGAGAGGATCTCAAACATGCAAAATTTGTCCATTTATTCTATGAAACATTGATGAAAAACAAAAAAATGTAAACCTTTTTCTACCTATGCCTTAGTTTTGACCTTTGACCTGCTATACAATGTCATGTAAAATGCAGTTGAACCTTTGGGAAGAATGAAATGTAATCTCATTTTGTCTAATCTCATGATGGAAAGAGAGGAGGAGGGTTATCTTTAAAAAAATTAATTAAAAAAATCTATGAAGCGCACCTTGTCCTGAGGTGCCACCTGGAAGTGAAAGCCAGCCGTTGTGGTGAAGGCCGGGGACTCCTGAAGGAACATCTGCACGTTCCTCTCTCTGGTCACCTGCCAATAAAAACAACCCACCGACCAAACAAACACTGAAACCCAATGGACATCAGTGGCATCAGCAGTGCTCAGGTGAGGACTGTCACAGATCTGAGGATCATAGCAGGGCCACCGTAGAAACAACTTAACCAATAAAGCCATAGACACTTGTGGAGATCTGACAGGAATTAATAGGTTGATCGGCCTTTGTTCGGCTTTGTCACGTTTCTACACAAGTGTCTAGGATGAAGTGTTGGACTGGTGCCTACAATCCTAGGTACTCACTCCTGTAGATCTGTTAGGATTGGATAGGTTTAAGCAACTACGTATATATCATCATTGCTTCACCTTGTTATTCTCAACATACAGTATGACACTTCAATATGTCAATCATTTCAGATCTACAGTACAGGAGTGCCTAGGGGATGAGGGGATGAGGGGATGAGGGGATGAGGGGCTAGGGATGGATTTGGAATGGGTATCATGGCCTCACCTTAGTGGAGTCTTCACAGATCTTGCCAAAGTCACTCTGTGTGGACTGGCATGCCTCAATTTCTGTGCAGCACAGGAGAGTGAAGTGTTCTCTGATTTGGTCATACAGGTCCCCGTCCAGGCTCTGGTGGATATAGTAAAAGACTGTGGTTAAGGTTGAAGCAGACATTGAATGCTTGGAATTTGCACTTTTATTGGGATTATTCCATCGGTTACATTATACAAGGAAAATGAAGTCAAGTGCAGTTAAGTACTTGACATATAGTGTTTGATCCAGATCTTGTTTGAAGCCCTAAACACGAATGCAGAGGTGCTTTGGGAGAGAACCTGACTTGCTCATTTTCCCATTTCATCATATGAGAGATCCTAATCAACTCTTTCAATGTGACTTTCCTGTGTTTTAGTGCCACAATAAGAGTTGAGTCATTGAAAACTGTTTCCCTTTCATTGATGTGTTGTAAACATTTTTTGAGGGGAAAATACCCTTTAAGGCTTTCAATATGAATGCTCTCTGCTGATTATTTTGCGAGGGAGGAAAAGCAAAAAGGAAACATCTTCAGCATTTCCCATTTAGGGTCATGTGCACAGAGAGGACGACCACAGGAACTTACGTTGGCGGTGACTCATCACAAAAGAAAAGGAAGGTTTCATCATCGATGGGTGATTCATCTAGCGTCTCACTCTCCCACAGACTAGATGATCCAAAGGTATATACTTTGGGTTTGCACTTTTGGGACTATTCCATGGCTTTCATTGTGCCAGGCAAACTCAATCAAGCACAAATAAGTCATAATTGAAAGTAATTAAAATAATTTGAAATACTATTTATAACATAACTCTATGTCTTTCAAAGACAATGACAGACAATGGAAGGTACTAAAAATAATCATCAAGGGTGTGTGTTCTTTTTTCCTGAATAAGCCTGTTGTGAATATCCAGAGAGGCAGTGCAGAGACAGCTTACCTTCATAATGGCAGGCAGCTCTGAGTTGTAGTAGTACTGGTGATGGGAGTTGATAGCCGAGAGGGTCAGCAGGTACTCGTTACGCACTTCTGTGAGTCTCTGGTCACACTCCTTCAGCCTGGTGTTGAGCTGGCCAGGGAGACAGGCAGGGAGTCGTTAGCAGAAAAGAAAGGATTAGCCCATGAAGAAATAAAAGCTTTTTAATAGATATGGGTAAATGTGCCTTGGTGTTTTTGGACATTCCCAAAGTGTTTTGTTTAGAAAATGTATATCAATGCAGTACTTCATAGCGTACCTGGGTCAAAAGATGATTTGAAATATTTTGAAATACTTTAAATACTGGTGTTTGCTTGAGCCTAGCTGAAGTGCCAGATGGGCAGGGTTTGCACTTGTGGGACTTTCCCATTGGTTGTATTGTGCCAGGCAAACTCAATCAAGCACAGCAAAAGAACCCAAGTCTGCTTCACAGGCATAGGGCACATGAGGATGAGGCACATTACATACAGTATCATGAAACACTCTCCAACTACATGTTTTATTGGAAATGTGTTTCAATGGTAAAGCAAATAACACAATAATAATGGTTTGTGAATGTATTTGTAACGTGGTGATTGAGTTGGCCTGTACAGACCTACATGTGTTCCAGCCTACCTTTGCACTCATTTTCTGCAAGCCAGTTCTAAAATGGAAAATTCCATGGTCGCTCTTCTTAGATCTGGAAATAGTCATGGGGTAGAAATAAGTGACAATGCAACTGAAATGGAGAACAACTGCAGTTTTACAGAATGTCTGACATGCAGCTACTTGTTTCTCTCAGAAGTTGGTATGGTACACTGTGAACTGGCCTTTGGGCTATCAGCTGAGAATCAGGCCTTGAGTAAATCTAGCAGTAGAACAGTATATTGGTGACAGAATCCAATCCAGTTTCTGGTTTTATTTTATTTTAGTTTTTGTCTAACATTGTCTATGCCACGTAGCTCTCATGAGAGAAATGATTTTAGGATGGAGCTTCCTCTGAAACGGGTCAGCAAATAAAACATCTTTGAAGGGATCAAAGTTGCTGTCCAGAACCTCTTTCCTTTATATATTGTCTATACCACCTCACTGTGCCAACTCACTTAGCCTGGGCATCTGCTGCCTTCTCCCTGGCAACGTTGGCCATGTGGCTCAGCTGGTAATAGCTCTTCTTGACTTTTTGGAGTTCCCGTAATGCTTCCACCACCTCGCCCTGCACCCGCTGCAGCTGTTCCACACCCTACAGGGCACACACAGTATTACAATGAGCCTGTCCTCAGATTTGTACCTCCACCAGCCTCCACTGGTGTGTAATAATACTAACAACAGTGTAATTGCAGTGTAATACACAACTATATGTATGGCACAGTGTATAGGGGGTCAATGAATCACTCAATAAAGCTCAGGAGAGATATTTGGGGTGAAGGTCTGGATGTGCTGCTCCACCAAAGAAGCATGACTTGTTTCTTTTACATCAAAAATATTTGACTGCTTGAATTTAATTGCATGTGGTGTGTTTTCTCGGATTATCTTTCTCACTTAGAAAAGGCACTCTTTTCGTGATTCACAACACAACACACAACAAACAAAACAATTCCTATTGATATCTGTGACTGAGTCTGCATTCTTACTGTATTAATACTGCACTGTACTCAAACTGTGTCGTAGCAGAAGCAAATCCAGTCATTTGAGTTCTTATCATGTTAGAGCAAACTCATTCAATAAATGACAAACAGTTTAACAGCGGTTTAATCGTGAGGGGCTTTCCAGTGCTCTCCACTCCACTCATAGTGACTTGTAGATTCTAATCTTACAAACTCATACCCGGGACTCACATCCCTGCATTGTTCGATTGCCAGTAGTCAGCAACAACCTCTACCTCATTGCAACATAAAGGTGAAGGGGAAGCCCTCCTGTATGTGTGCTACTGATCATTTCTGTGTCTTTCCTAATAAGGTTGGAAGGAGGTGGAAGACCATGTCTGGGTTCTAGCACTGTATGAGAATGTCCTTCATCAACTGACAATATGACACGAGAGAACAGCACTGCTAATCAGCCTGGCGGGCTTGTGGGCTTCAAAACTGCTTGGCTGCGACTGCATCATGGAGTCATTTCCATACACATTGTGGTGTTCATGATAAGCTCTCCCCTCTTTGTTCAAGGACTTTGCTTCCAAGAAAACAACTTTTTTTTTTCTTTTTCTTGTCTTACTGTGGAAATAAATTGAAAAGGTGTCATTTTTTCCAAATTGCTTCACATTTTTGGGTGCATTCAAATTTACTGGTGTTCAAATTCATCTTTTAGTTATTACTGAGTACTGTAACACATATATTTACTCTTTCTTTAGAGGGGGGAACAGCTTTGTCATTGGTGTGTGAAAGGTCCTAAATAATGTGTACCATACAGTACGTTCCCTGTTTCCTTCCATTGGCCAGTGCAGTGCTTCCTCACCCTCTTCACCTTCAGCTCCTTGGCAGCCCGGAGGCTCCTCAGAGCGTCTGCAGTGAGGGAGCGATAGCCATCGGTGGCAGTGAGACGAGACACTGCACTCTGGGCCGTGGCATCAACCAGAGACCTCCACACTGCAAACACACTCCTGGGAATACACATGAGGAGCAGGCATATCAATACCAGCCTTTTTACATGTCTTGGTGATAGACTGCCTGGAAAGTCATGAATAATTCTATAGCATGCATTCCGGTAATACTTTTTTCTTTCCTTAATATCATTCTCTGCGGCTGATGGGGTCCAAATAAACAAAGAATAAATACATACAGTACCAGTCAAAAGTTTGGACACACCTTCTAATTCAATGGCTTTTCTTGATTTTTATTATTTTCTACATTGTAGATTAATATTGAAGACATCAAAACTATGAAGGAACACATATGGAATTATGTAGTAAACAAAAAAGTGTTAAACAAACCAGAATATGTTTTATATTTTAGATTCTTCAAAGTAGCCACCTTTTGCTATGATGACAGCTTTGCACACTCTTGGCAAGGTGTGTCCAAACTTTTGACTGGTGCTGTAAATAACAAGTAGGTAAATAGAATGTTGTGGGATCAAACTATCAAACTCCTGATAGATTACCCAGAGTTCAAAGAGTCTCCCTTGCCTCTTTGCCAGTCTTTCTTCTGGTACTGTATTGCCAATCTCTGAAGAGCCTGAAAGATACAGTATGTTTTATCAATGCTGCTCGGACATACAGGGATTGTTCACTTGAGTAACCTTGTAAACCTGGTAAAAACAAGGCTTCTATCAATAACACTCCATCAAGGCGACCGATGGAACGTCATCACTCCAATGAAAACAACGCTGTCCACTTCCTGTTGAAAGTGAACATTTTTCACACCCAGACATCACATAGCAGAGCTGTGCCAGTGCAAAAACAACATGGAGTGTTTTCTGACCTCCACTCTCAGATGAAGAGAGACTTGTCCCTTATTTCACCATCACAACCCTGCTACATTCCCCATGACGGAAAGGCCTGAGTTGGACAAACACCCACAGTCTGTGTGAGCTAGACTCAAGTGTTTAGGTGAAAATGATAACTTAACGAACCGTTACTCAATTGGTCGAAACACTGGACATTTGTGTCAATGAGTAAGATGAGCTGTGATGTGAAATAACCTAAATAAATATACATATTTCTGTGTCTTCACATGACATTTATACCACCATAAAAATGTACTTAGACATCAGCTGAAAGAGGACAGAGCTAGCATATATGTGCTTCTCACAATTATGATGCATGAACTCAAATTTGTAGACAGTCTCTCTGTGGTTCTTCTCCAGACAGATGGGTGTCAAACATTACCACAAGCGGATGGTGGCTACCAAAGAGCAAAGCAACAACACCAGGTTAGCCTATTGTACATTACCGCACGGTCATTTCACTAGAGAAACTAGCGACCAAATGTTAAGTTCAAAGTCCATGGCAACCAGTGAATGGGAGACACAGCATGAAATGCTATTTGCCTGTATCGCTCATACAGTAGTCAGAAGGCAACAGAGTAGATAATCAACAGCTATCAAGGGCATTGGCAAGCACTATAATCCAGATAGAAAGTTTAGAGGTAGAAATGGAAGAGGGTTAACATACAATTAACAAGGCAAAGACCCAACATACATGAACGAGTAAACATGAACGTGAATCACTTTGGTTATCAACAAACATGAACTCCACTTGAAATACACAGAGCTTTGAAAACCTGTGGTTGATTTGTGTTTGAAATATCAGTTCAAATGTGGAAAGAACTGTGTAAGTTGATGACTTCAACCAACTGCAAATTCAACCAACTATTAATGTTAATGCAATGTTGTTTTTGCCCAGAGGGAATGATGGCATTCTCCACAGTCATGCCTGCATTTAATGACGATATCAGCTATCAAACACCATATTATGTAAATGTTAATAACCCCTTAATAACCCCATGGAAAGACTTCCAATGGGAGATGGGCATAACGACGACACGCAACTGCCCTCCCTAAGCTCCTGATACAGTAAATGCATTTTGTGCATTCAATTTGGTGTTGCTTGTATAAATAGCCAACAATAAGGTTACCGAAATAGTCGCTAGCTCTATATTTTGTTTCAGATTTTATTTATCCATTTAAAAACATTCAATATTTGAGCGCTTTCATTTATGGCCTCACTGTTAGGTTGTGAAAGTGTTCCTTAAAATAGTTTTAGAGTAGATGCTACCAAAAACAGATTCTGAGAGTGCAGTTACAGTGGCAAGGGGATACTCCAAACCCATTTTGGTTCAATCATATGCCACTCTATGAAACAATAACAATAACCCAAGGTTGTATCACTTGCTGTCCGCTAATCATAGAAAAGACCAGGAGACAGGGAGGGGATACATGTAGACATGCAAGAGATGATCTGGTACCCCCCCCCCCCCCCACCCCACCCCCCCGCTTCTCCATCAGCATCAGTGTTATTGTGAGAGTGCTCTCACCTGACCATACTCTTTCTCTATGGCAGCCCGCTGTTTACTGAAAGACCTATGCCGAGAAAAACAAACAAATGCATGGTATCAGCACATAGACACACACTTTAATGTAATCCTACTTTAGTGATCCGTCTCTCTCTCTCTCTCTCTCTCTCTCTCTCAATAATCGGCAAAGGCATTAGGCAGCACATACATTGAAAGCTCATATCACAAAACACTTGGGAGAACAGGTCAAATGGCAGACTGGGAGGCTGAAGGCTTTATACACACTCAGCATACTTAATCTGTTTAATGGTTCATGTGATGTCTACATGGCAAACTGAACCAGAGACATACTGTTCACACACTGTTTCCTCACACTTATGTTTACTGTATTCATACAAATGCACAAAGGTGCAAGCGGAGGGGCAGGGTGGGGCAGGATGAGGTATGGTAAAGTAAGATGGGGTAGAGTGAGGCTGGGTTAGGTAGAGTAGGGCAGGGTGAGGTTGGGTATGGTAGTACGGACCAGAGTAAAGCAGGGTAGGGCAGGGTGAGGCTGGGTAATGTCAAGGTGGTCACACCTGATGTCCTCCAGAAGCTCCACCTCCTGCTGCTGTTTGCTCTGCAGACGTCCCACCTGCTCCGCAAAGGCCACTTTCACCTGCTGGGTCTCCTTTACCTGTCGACCATCAGCACAGGGAGATGTGACAAACATCTGCATCAGGACCAGCGATGGCAGCTTGAATGAGGCCGCTCAGTCAGTCAGTCTCCTTTTCCACTAAGGGACACTAAGGAGGGGATTCAATCCATTGCAGATAGCAGCTTTCTGCACAGTGGATTTAGAATTTGTTTGTTTGATCTGCACAACAGCGTGTCTTGAATGGAGGGAGTCGATTCCTGATTTAGAAAATGGCAGTCAATTCTATTGATATATATGGGTCAATTTCACCATCACTGCAAAACTCTGTGGGACAACAGGTTTCTAAATCACCTGTCTGACTGCCTCCAAGTTATGCTCTCTGTAAGTGTGTGAATATCTGGCAATATTTAGTTATAAAAAGTAACATTAATGTGTTATGTGTTATGTAATATCAATTGGGTGACTGTGCTTGGTTTTTCATCTACCAGTATGTCATCTTTCACTGGGTGTTTGAGTTCTTTGTGTCTTTTATGCCTACTGAGCAAAGAGCTGAAAGAACTACCAAAGAAACATCATGAGGCAATTAAGGTTCCATTTAAGGTCAGCATCATCAACATCTAATACTAGCTTAGACAAGGAAGCTATAGCGCCGTTAAAAGTCTCTCCGAGTGCATTGTTATTAGAGACAGTACGGTGCATGAGAAACAGTCCAGCACTAAATTGAGATCAGATTCTATTGCAATTGACTAATACAACATGTCATAATGCTTGAATGTAGATGAAATATTGCTGTAGCAGTCACTAATCATGTTTTGTGTGATGCCACAAGTGATTAAACTTTTCTAAGTTAGGCTACTTGTCTTGAAAGTTAGACTTAAAGTGTGTACTAAACAGTTCACTCAAAGCCCCATGAAGTTGCGATTTTGCGATATCACGTTTTAATTTTGGAATACTCGATCATATTAATAATATATACACGTAGCAATCATTTTACAAGAAATTACCTATATATTCTGAAAACTCTCTCTGTTCTTACCTTTCTCGGAGGCGGTTGCATTTTCGGATTTTTTTAGTGTCTACAATACACCCATACATCCAATCTTCCTTTACTGTTTGTAACGTTTTGAGAAGTACTTCCCGAATGATTTTGACAACCAGCGCATCTCTAGGTAGGTGGAGCATGCAGATGTCCCACCTGCACTCTTTCCCAAGTGATGTTCTGACGACACCTACTGGACGCTTCTCAAATACATGTTGGTGTAGTCTCGTCGTGCGCCAGGCTCTGTGGAGGGGGAGCTTTTCGGCTGAGTAAGGTTCAGTCATCCGTTGTAGCCTAAGTAAGCCTAAACGTTTAAGGCAAGGGGATGATTCTTACATATTAGCATATCTTGGGAGCTACATTTCTGAGATGTTGAACTTTTTTTTTGAACATTTTTGATGATCTACTCTGTCTGAGAGGGGCCAGCCTAGGGGTAAGCCCAGGGTAATGTGCTGTATTGCAAGATAGTCAACAACAAAATATCATAGAAGATTTATGTAAGGCGTACTTGATAAAACCTGAAAATTATTTTGTTTGAGGAGGTGTTATTAATTCCTGCTCATCAAATGTGATTTCACAAGTCAATCAAGTCAATACAAGTACAGTAAACTCAAACAAACAGTAGATATATCCGATGAAGTGTTTATTCAATGGTGTTAATTCAATGCTAAATGTTTAGAATTCATAAATAGCAAATAAATTAATAATAAATACAAAACACAGAAATTACAGAATTATTGTGAATCAGCTTTGATCTATTTTCTTGAGAGGTTGTTCAGTCCTTGAAACACTTCAGTCAACTTCTGCAGAAACATTAGTGGAGACAACTCTGTCTCACATTGTAGTCCCAGCTCCTCATAGTAAGCCTGTGAAAGAAACAACATATGTCTAATAAGTTATTTGTAATTATTAACAGCCATTAATGCACTGTCATGGCACTTATGTACTGTATCATAGTTATTTGTTAAATCCAGGATGCAATCATTAGGACAATTCTAAATGTATGTTTGAAGTGAAAGTAAAACATCTTACCATGGGCCAGGAGTCCACTCTGTGTGCCAGTAATTGCTCTGTCTTCAGTCCGGCTTTGAAGTAGTCTGGTTTACAACCTTGCTATTCAGATAAAGAGGAAACGGGGACAGAAGCTCAAAAGCTGAACATTGCATGAAATGGCTCTACATCGCCTAATGATCCAATGAAAAAGCTTTGATCTCATATCTTTCTCTTACCACTAATGCTGGGGAGAATTGATGACACTGGCATTTGGGTTCCTAAAAAGACAAGCATATGTTAAAAGAAAGTGAGACATGATTGTTGTCTATTGCAATATAAAACTCACTGCAGATGCCTCACATCCTCCAATCATAAAATAGGGGTCACAAGCCTTCATCAGACATAAACTCTCTTTTTTTTTTTTTCAACGTTGACTGACTGATTTCAAATGCGACAACTCTGCCAAGTTTTGCATATTGAAATGAGACACAAGCGGAAGCTACTGCAGCATACTTCTGCATTCTGATTGTGATAAGCCATGTTATCAAACAGATTACAGATAGTAGAACCTTTCCTCTAAGACCTCATGTCATGCACGAGATTTGAACATAAAGGCATCAGAGGTTTGTAATCAAGTGAAGAAAATATTAAGAATACAGTGAGAGACTTTTATGGACTCACCACTTTTATGTGGCAGTCCTCAGGACAATCCTGTCATGAAACACAGGTAACATTAACAACCATACTTTAAAAAATATATATATCTATAATAATTAAAATATATACAGATCTCTACAAGTTATGGACAGATTTTGTATTAGCATTTAGTAGGCATGTATAATAACCTTAATAACTTACCTTAATTCGCTTTTTAGCTTCTTTGATATCATGAAGAAATTCGGTTGAGAATTTAGGTGCTGGTTTTGTTCTGATAAGACTTATCATTGAAAGCAATAGAAGAAGCATTGTGCCCTTGTGCATTGCCATTTCTCTCTATTAGATTGTGATAAACCCGAGAACAAGACTGGTGTCCAATGATTTGGTTCTGGATCTGTGTGACAGCTTTAAAGACCCCTTAACAAACTTTCCAAACAACGGGAAATCCCTGCTTTTCATGTCATGTGTGCCACTGTCAACCACTATCACTGAAATCTCATTGCTCATGAATTCAGTGCCTGTGTGAGCTTAATGTGGAATCAAGCTTAACTAGCCAGTTTTGGATGCTTCCATTGTGTGTGTGTGTGTGTGTGTGTGTGTGCGCGCGTGCGTGCGTGTGTGTGTTTTCATGGAACAATATTGAGTAGACACTATTCCTTGAACTGAAATGAACAAAAAACACCAATATTGAATTAGCAATTGTTTTACTCACAACAATAGTCATTCACAATTAATTTTGAAGTAATTTGTTCCTATCAGTTTTTTCAAACTGAACAGGTCTTTCAATCTGAAATGAGTAGCCACATCAAACACAACTCTTGGCTTTCCCCCGCCAAAAGGTTGATGCCCAAAGCACCAATGTGATTTGTCACCAAAGGTCACTCAGTTGAACCTGAGACTGACTAGCACGAAAGGAAAAATGTAAGATAAAGGTTAAAGGCTAAAAGGCTAATTTTTCTTTGAAAGCATAAGCAACTGAGCATGTCAAGGCTACCAGAAGTCATTCAATAAAGAGCATAAAAAAAGGAAAAAAAAAGAAAAGAAAAGAAAAGAAAAGAAAGAAAGAGTGCAATACAACAACAAAAAATCATTTGAATCTGTTATACAGCTATATCACAAACTGATATTACACTGCATACAAGATGCTCAATGTAGAAAATACAATATCTCTCAGTCCATTTCATGTCAGTCTAGTTTGACAAAAACAAAACAATGGTTCTATATCATACATTTGTACAAATATAGTGAAATAAATCGTTAGAATATGGTAATAAGTTAATAATCTAATCAACATAAATTATCCTATTTTATTTGAAATATCATTTGAAAAAGGTAGCACTTGCTGTGGTTGTAGTTCTTGAGAATGTGTCTCCCTCAGGAGAAAAACACCTTTATGGATAAGTAGTGGCTGAGGTTCCAGGACTGCGGGACAGAGAATCCTTTCTTCCTATTTTGTCTTCTTATTCAAGGAATTCACTCCTCAGACTCTCCTCGCTGCCGGGGAAGTTCCGCAGCTCCTCCACCTCGTCCCCCTCCGTCTCCTCCTCTTCCTCCTCCGCCTCCCGGGATGTGTGTGGCTCCCCCTCACCTTTCCCGCCCAGCTCTAGGTAGCCCTTGGCCGTTGGGTTGGGGCCTCCGCTCCATACTCCGGCCTCTGTCTTAGTCTTGATGCCCTGCACCATGACTATGCAGTCGTCCCAGGCTGGTGTCTCTCCCGTGCTTCCGTCCACCGCCCGACTGCCTGCCTCTGCACTGAGGGCATGTGCACTGGGGGCCAAGGACACCGCAGACTTGCTAGTACACAACCCCATGAGGCTTTGCTGTCCTTGTACGAGTTTGTTTGTTCTGTGTGTTCTTGACCAGATTGGTCTAAACTAAACATTATTACTGGTGTGTATGTGCTTCTGGCCCTAAAACTAGCTGAGGGGGATCTAATTCAGTAGTTACCTCTTCTAAACACAGCCGGTTTGAACAGAAGCTTTTGTTCTTCTGCTCAGCTGTGCCTGTAAGAGCTCTTGACTTTAGACCAACATCGAGCCAGAGAAGTCTGTTAATGGCAGTTAACCTCAGCTCTCAGCGCAATAAGCACACACAAAGAACTTGGTTCCACATCCACATCACTCATTCATCATAGCTATATTCTGTTTATAGCATTCATAGCATCTATACGTTTTATCATGCACTGTGATATTCAGGCTATTTGTAAATGCATGTTTAGCCCATTTTCATTTCTCAAATTTGACCAAATATGTAACACTGCCATTACATGGATTTCTTATGTCTTGATAATGATTGAAAACTATTGATTCAGATTCAAATTCCTTATTATTCTATGGATTAAGATTCAGTTGAAGTTTAGACAACATAACTTTTAATAAGGTGTTTCTCAAAAGCAGTGACTAATGTCAACTAACTCTCATTCTCTGAAAATAGTAGGAGAGAAGAGGCTTTGTCATCGCAACCATGGCATACCCACAGATGGGCCCGATTGAATCAACTTGATGACATTACTTCCTGTTTAGATGAGGTTGCCAGTTTAGCCTGCCTCAAACCCTATCTACTATAGGAAAGCCCATCAGTCACCTTACAGTGAGGATCCTTTACAAGGTTGTACTGTATATGGTTATTCTATAAACCAATGCCTCTCTTCAGCTAGAATGTTAACGCTTATTATTAGGGTTTTTCTCAATTCTGTCCTAAGGACACTAAGTATTTCAGTCAGTAATCCAGCATCTAGACCTAGGGCTGGTTGTATTTTATTGTTTATTTGAAATGACCAATTTGAGGTAGTAAAATTAAATGCTGAACTAAAAGGCAGTTGTTTCCTTTCATATTCAAATACCGGTCTCACAAATGAATTATATTTGATTATATTTAGATTATATTTATATATATTTTAGATTATGTGGACGTTAATGGGAACAAAATATGTGTAAGCCTGTTTAATGACTGCCAAATGAATATGAATTTTGATGAAGAATCAAAAGCTACAACCATTTAATCTAAATATATGACTTTTAAAACATGGTTTTGAGACCACTTTATCACTATGCTCACTTGAATTGAAGAACAAGAAATCTAATTGATTATCATTTATATATCATGTTAAGATGATCTGGAGGCTTGTTGGGAAACAGAGGACATGTAAAACTGCATACCATTTCTGGATGTTCTATTGCAGTTGACACAACCATGCAAGTTATAGTTAACATTCACACAAATCAACATTCTAGCATAGAAAACCTATGGGAATTATACTGCATTCAATAGAGTTGCATCCAAGTAACTTAAAGTCATAGTTCACTCCAAAATAAAAAATATTGAGGTGCGTCCATGATCCATACTATCTATTGAATAGATACAGCTGGATGCTTCGTTCTCAAACACATAGAAAAGATAGACACCATCTATTGCATATATTTTCCATCCAAATCGATGTGTCAGAAGATGTCAAAATAAATCCACATCCTACGCAATCAGATCCGGTTAAACAAATTTAATCAATTATCTTTCCAGCACAGTGGAACAAGTTACACAATGTTTGGAAATGACTTTAAATGTCTGCAGTATTTTCAGGCAGCATGAACATAATTGCAGCGTACTCTTTCAGTGTCATGTTGAAACAGTCGAGTATCACAGCTTTTAAATTCCCTCTCAGAAATCTGGTTTCAAATGATTTGGAAATGTAGTTACTTTGTAATATCTGTATTCAAATATATGAAATGTTTTTGAAAAGTAGCAATTTATTGAGATCTGTACTCAAAATGTTGTAATTTGTCAGCATCATCCATTGAGCTCCTCAAAAAAAGGATATGGAAATTACAATTTGTCCCCTGTAGAAGAGTGGCCCTTTTTTCTGTTGATGCATGGAGCACCCGAATGGCTTGTGCACCATCTATCGGTAGGTCTATGTCATTGAACCTCGACATGAAAAGTGATCATGCCTTGCATGCTACAGTCATTGCTTGCATGATATCTGTCCAGTAAATAGATTAAGAGAGTATAGTTTCAAAGGTAATCTGATAAGGGTACCATATCTCAATTTATCAGAAATGCTACGGGGATTTTACACTATTTAATTCCCAAAACATGTATCAAGTGTTTAGGGTTAATGATACAGAATTTCACTACTGCATTTAGTAAAACAAAAAAAAGTAAAAAAAAATAAATAAAACTAAATAAAAAAAAAAAAAAGGGAGAAACACATGTACAAAACGTCTCGAACCAAACAAACGGCTTTGTTTCATCAGCACCATACCAATAACCAACCACCGGCATCACTGATGTAATTCACGTGAAATTTTTCACCCCGTTCTGAACATGACCTTCACAAGCCCCTTTTGTATGACGTCCCTGGCTTAGCATGACTATATTTAGTAGAACCTAACCTTCTAAAACAATACATTGCACACTGGAGATGAAGTAATAGTGTTTTGGAAATGGATGATGTGTGATAACAGAACAATAAATGGAAAACAATTTAAGTGTTTTTTTTCAAAGGACAAATGTTGACTCAGGCGAAGGACAGGCGCCTCAAATGGGTCCGTTTCGCAATGCATGGAGCAATGCACGCATGCTTGTGTTGGATAATTCGAGAATATCGGACGCAGTTGTCTCTGAGTAGCAGAGGAGAACTTACATAGCCTTACTGGGTCGAACAGGCGAAAGACAGCACTATTTTTTGCCGTGGATATCTCATCTCTTCAAAGAAATAAGATCTACACAGAGTTGTTTTTTGTCTTTAGATTCGACATTCTTTCAACCGTTTGGAAGTGTCATTCTGCGGCCTCATTTTCTTAGCAAAGTTAGCTTGCGACAAGACTGTCAAACATGTTGAGTGTTGCTAGAACTGCCTCAAGGTCTCTCCCCTCTCATAACAGCTCAAGCGTGTCCTCGCTGATAAAGAAGGTAAGTCGACCTGCTGAAACTGTCCTAAACGTAGAGGTACACACTTGAACGACAGCTTTCTCGTCTCTGCTTGCTAGCTAGCTAGCTAGCTATGACTATGACTTTCTACGTTGCCTATCTGTGCTAGAGAAGAACACGATTCATGATCATTGTTGAAAGGTGATAACCACAGCTTTAGCTATGATGATATTGTATGCTGTCATATCTACTTGCATGTATTCACCGGTCTCAACCAGTTCAAGAAGACTAGCAGCAAGCTAACCGGCGGCTAGCCAATTATGTTAGCTACTAGCTAGCTCTGACGCAATCCGGCCGGTCGGCCAGTTTTCTTCGTGAATTCGACTTGTAGCTATGATGTGTTCTATGCGAAACAAAATGTATTCCAGATAAGCGATCGTGATGACGGGGGGGGGGCGCACATCTCTAGCTGTTATTCAGTTATTATATAGAAGTTCAACCCCCGCTAGCAAGCTATACACACTAAACTCACTGCTTGTAACACATGTAACAGATTCAGTGGGTTGCAAGACGCCACTCGTGGATGACATTAGTTAAGAGGGTGTCTAGCAATCTAATATCTGAAGATATTAGATTTTGTTTGTAGGAAATTAAATGTAATTCAAGTCTGTCGGTCTTGTTATGAATGAGTGCGTCATTCCTTGTTCTCTCACATGAAGAGAACATAAGTGACCTTCAATGTGGTGTCCCTGAGGACGCACCCGGCACACTTCACGTCCAGGATGTCCTAAATAAACATAACGTTAGCTATGAATCACACTTAAGCTGCTATATACCGATAACTTATTTTCGCTTTGAATATGTTTTTGCATTTTGAGGACCCTTTTTGTGAGTCCTGTGTTTATTGAAACTACTCTTTTCATCTATCAGCATTTTATTGTAAGCAACAGATTTTACAATGAATCACTAATGATGGTCAACCTAACTTCCACTTAGGCTTGCTGGAATGGATTCCAACAAGATGCTGTCAGAACTATGGCCAGACGTGATTATGCGTGAGTGTTTTTTGTGAAAGGCTTTTGTTTTTAATCTTATATATATATATCGAAAAGCAGTTCATTATGTAATGACTTTTTAGGATCATGTCTTTCCATTTGTACTCATCTTGTTTGGCTCTGTTTTACAGGTCAGAGGCAATCAAAGGTTCAGTGATTGGAATTGACCTGGGTACCACAAACTCCTGTGTGGCTGTGATGGATGGCAAACAAGCAAGGGTATGTAGAGTAATTCTTAGATGCATGTTTTGTAACCCTTTGTTTTGCTATTGTCAGTGACAATCATTGGTTGTGCAGATGCTTATGCAGCAACCCCAAAATGAATGGTAAAGATGGCACCGATTAGGAAATTAGATGGTGCCTGTTGCAAGAGATGCGCCAAAAGATGGCGCGGGACATGGCGTACTCTTGATCTGAAAACATTGCGCAAACTTCTGATTTTGAGAGAACTGTTCCTTTACTGTGATGAAGAACAGATCCAGGATCCATCTCCATTAACTCTTCTCCTGAAGATCCTATTTGTAGTCTGTCACTGACTAGTGTTGTTGCTGTGTGTCAGGTACTGGAGAATGCAGAGGGAGCAAGGACAACTCCGTCAGTGATTGCATTCACAGCTGATGGTGAGAGACTGGTGGGAATGCCAGCCAAAAGACAGGCCGTCACCAACCCAAACAACACCCTCTATGCCACCAAGCGTCTAATTGGCCGTCGCTTTGATGACGCAGAAGTTCAAAAGGACATGTGAGTGCATTTGCTCTATGATCTCTACATTACCTCGATGAACATTCATCTCCCAAATGTGTGCAATTGGGCAGTAATAACATTTCGTCATAAAGCATGCAAAGATGGATGATGGGAGAGTTTCATCAGCTGTAGCACCAAACATGTGTCATTAATTGATTTGAATATTGACTTGTTTTTGTTTTTAAGCAAAGCTGATGATACCTCTGACCACATTTTTGTTAAAAAGCAAAGTGTTTGGAGTTGTAGAAAAATGGGTGACAGGGTTATTGTTGTGTGTGTATAGGAAGAACGTCTCCTACAAGATTGTTCGTGCCTCCAATGGTGATGCCTGGGTCGAGGCCCATGGAAAGCTCTACTCACCCAGCCAGGCTGGTGCCTTTGTGCTGATGAAGATGAAGGAAACAGCAGGTAATCTAGCACACTGTTTCTCAGGTTCCAACCCCGCCTGCCTACTTACTAGGGCTGCAACTTCTGTCTAATCATTTTTCGAATAATTGAATATTCTATAGAATCATGACTAGTTCATAACTAGTTACAAATTCGACCAGAAAGTGTCTCTCCAGAAAGTGTCACCAGAAAGTTGGTGGTATACACACAACACCATGATAATTATCAATACTACATTGAGATTCTGTTTCTACATTGTAAATATGATATTGGAATCCTAAAACACTGAGATTATCCTCTCAACAGTGGCCTTTGTCAAATGAAAAATATGAAAAATAATCAATACATTTTAATTGATTCAGATAATTATTGCAGCCTTACTGCTTGCTAAATACATGTCATCTCATTCCATATTTGTCCTGATTTTAGAGAACTACTTGGGTCACAATGTGAAGAATGCCGTTGTCACCGTGCCCGCCTACTTCAATGATTCACAGAGACAGGTAAGAGCCTTACTTTCTGAAGCTTTTGTTTGCTCAATCATTCATTGTTGGCACATGAGTATTGGCCAAAAGTCACTTTAGCAGCTAGCTGTTCCTTTGCACAGTGGCAAGTCACCCAATGAGATCTGTTCATGTTGTCTATGCGCTGTGTGTAAACTTGTAGAATGATGAGATTGTTTTGTTTATAGGCCACAAAGGATGCTGGTCAAATTTCTGGGCTGAATGTGCTGCGAGTGATCAATGAGCCCACAGCTGCTGCTCTTGCCTACGGTCTGGACAAGACTCAGGACAGAGTGTAAGTGTACAAACACTGCCATTCTCCTCCCTCTCTTTTAAGTATGCAGGCGCAAATCTCGCCAATTAATTTAAAGCTTTGGATTGTTCTTAGCAAGAGCATGAGTTTACACAATTGTTATTCCACCAAACAGTCCATTCCTTTTAAATCCAAGGAGGCGAGTGAATGAGTTCACAGCTTGGGAAGAAGGGTGGAGAATCAGACTGCAGCCTCTGTCTAACAAACTGGAATAAACTGTACATAGAGGTCACAGAGTCTTGAGAACCATAACCATATATTGATACAGGCTTAATGTCTTTCTTCTAATTTGTCATGCCTTCTCTGGTTTTGCAGCATTGCTGTTTATGACCTGGGAGGTGGCACCTTTGACATATCTGTCCTGGAAATCCAGAAAGGTGTGTTTGAGGTGAAATCCACCAATGGAGACACATTTTTGGGTGGAGAGGACTTTGACCAGCACCTACTGCAACACATTGTGAAGGAGTTCAGGAAAGAGGTCAGTGGGGTGGGAATATCCTGGATAATAACATCTTCATTATCATCACTAAATATGTATTACCTATCAAGACCCAACAACTAAGCCTTGAATTCCATAACATAACATATGTTATGTAAGCCAAAGCATATTAGTTGGGAAGGTACATGTATATTTGTGTTCCTCTTTGTAGCCTTTTTGACAAAGCCTTTGATTTGCCGTTCCAGTCTGGTGTCGACCTGACCAAGGACAACATGGCTATGCAGAGAGTGAGGGAGGCAGCCGAAAAGGCCAAATGCGAACTCTCATCATCCCTGCAGGTGAGTCGAGACTCTGCAGACACTTCCCCCTGAACTGAATTTTTGTAGATTAAGCAAGACCTTGACTCCAGACATGGGAACGCTCATGAGACCCTCTCTCACACAGACGGACATCAACCTACCCTACCTGACCATGGACGCCTCTGGCCCCAAGCACTTGAACATTAAGCTGACACGTTCCCAGTTCGAAGGCATCGTGTCAGACCTGATCCGCAGGACGGTGGCCCCCTGCCAGAAGGCCATGCAGGACGCCGAGGTCTCCAAGGGGGACATCGGTGAGGTGCTGCTGGTCGGTGGCATGTCTCGTATGCCCAAGGTGAGCAGATTGTTCCCAGGCATCCTGTGCCGAATACCATTTCTGTTCTACTTAATCTATTTTCATCTTTTGGTTTCATAACATTGTGCCCAACTTCCAGGTTTAATCCCTGAGTTTTATAAATGCCTTGCTTCTCTCTAAACCCTTTATCCCACTGCCTCCTCACCCAGGTCCAGCAGACAGTCCAGGATCTGTTTGGCCGCGCCCCAAGCAAGTCCGTCAACCCCGACGAGGCTGTGGCCATCGGAGCAGCCATCCAAGGAGGCGTGCTCGCCGGTGATGTCACCGACGTCCTCCTCCTGGACGTCACGCCCCTGTCTCTCGGTATCGAAACCCTCGGAGGGGTGTTCACCAAACTCATCAACCGGAACACTACCATTCCCACCAAAAAGGGCCAGGTGAGAGACACATTACCCTATGAGATTTAAATCAGGATTAGTACTAAAAGCAGACTGGTGAAACCGTATATCAATGTAACTTTTTATAGTCTTGTCTCTGATTCTGATCCCACTCTACCTTCTGCTCAGGTATTCTCTACAGCGGCTGATGGCCAGACTCAGGTAGAGATCAAGGTGTGCCAGGGAGAGAGAGAGATGGCAGCAGACAACAAGATCCTGGGACAGTTCACTCTCGTAAGTGGCACAGCTGACATAACTACTAAACCTGAACATGGTATCACAATGTCTCTCGCGTCCCATGGATGTTGATGCTAACACCCTACTGTTGATGTTTCCCCTCTCCAGGTCGGAGTCCCTCCTGCCCCGCGTGGAGTGCCTCAGATCGAGGTCTGCTTTGACATTGACGCCAACGGAATCGTGCACGTCTCTGCCAAAGATAAGGGCACTGGCCGTGAACAGCAGAGTAAGACCATCAGACCCTGTCCTTGAAATGCAATCTTTCTCTTCTGTAGAACATCAGTAGGATGTATTTGCTTTGGCTCATACCGGCTTTGTCTCATTTTCCCAGTTGTAATCCAGTCTTCTGGCGGTCTCAGCAAGGATGACATTGAGAACATGGTCAAGAACGCTGAGAAGTACGCCGAGGAGGACAGGAGGCGGAAGGTAGGGTTGACATCCTCTTGTCTTTAGCAAACCTTCGCTGAGAATACCAGTCAAAGGAACTGTAGTCCTAATCCTAGTTGGTTTCCCCAGACCTAGATAAAGCCTACTTCTTGACCTTTAAAAAGACATCTTAAAATGTCCTGGACGAGAAACCGCCCCATGACATATTTTTATGACTGTTCTGATGCCGACGATTGCCCTCAAACTCCTGTTTGCTTTTTCTCAGGAACGTGTGGAGGCTGTCAACATGGCTGAGGGCATCGTCCACGACACAGAGTCCAAGATGGAGGAGTTCAAGGATCAGCTTCCTGCTGATGAGGTATGTTGGACATTTTAACAAGACCAACTCTTCCTCCTTACTGTTCATGACCATTTTGATTGTGTGGCTGCTCTAGTGCTTGTATTTGACTGTCTTTCCCCATTTTTCCTCAGTGCAACAAACTGAAGGAGGAGATTGTCAAAGTGAGGGATCTGCTGTCACGGAAGGATGAAGAGACTGGCGAGAACATCAAACAAGCAGCCACTACACTCCAGCAGGCCTCACTCAAACTCTTCGAAATGGCCTACAAGAAGGTAATTGGTTGTGTAGATCTCAACACCCCAGAATTGTCAGATTCACATGAGTGTTGCAAAGGATGCACACACAAAAACTCTGTTAAACTTTGGAGATTGAACATCTTATTTTCCAAGGGAGACAAAGGCGATTTGTTCAGTTTGTTTGAATAATGTGTGGTGATTAATTGCACATTGTTCTTGATTTCCCTACCAGATGGCATCAGAAAGGGAAGGCAGCAGTGGTAGTAGCAGTGGCAGCAGCTCAGGCTCTTCTTCTGGGGAGGATAAGAAGGAAGACAAGCAGTAAAACCTTTGCACTTGTGATTGTCATGGAGACAATGAAGACATGGACTGATGGGCTTGGGAGTGTGGGTGTGCGGTCCTGAGCGAGTGACTGTTGCGCTCAAGTCGTTCTCACATACTGTGTTTTTGCAGTAAGCTATACAGTATAATAATGTCATTGTATGTTCCTCCACCTCTTTGTAATTTAATTGTCAGAACAATATATCTTGTCCATTTTTAAACCATTTATTTTCATCTGTTGTGAGGTAGTGAACCGTTTAGAAATTGTGTTTTTGCCATTTGGGTTTCATTGGTGGCGTCTGCCTCTTGTCTGTTCAACCGATTAGACACCAGTGGAAATGCAATAGATGAAGAAGCTTGGCCATTCTATAGCTTCATCCTGTTTTTGTTAATCAGATCTGTCTACCCAAACATTTTGCATATGTACAGTAATATAAGTAAACCACGTATGTGGTCTAAGATGTATAATGTGACAATGCAACAGCTGGGTTTTATTTCTTTTAAGGCATTTGAATCTTCAAAGCTGTTATTCCATTCAGTGCAGAGGAGCACAATTGGCTCATTCCTCGTGACGTTTTTCATAGGTTTGAGCTGTGAATGAGAATCTGGCTTGACGTTACCACCATGCATACAAATAGGACTATCTATGTACATTTGTTGGCATGGTAATGTAGAATATCCCTATGAGTGTGAGCGGAGAAGAATGCACATTGGTAAGAACACGATTCTGTCCTTACTTTGGTGAATAAGAATGTAAGTCATTCCCCCAGAGGTTTTTGTTTTGCCATAACAGTTATATGATGTGCACTGCCTCCTACCCACCAGACGCAGTGAGTAAAAGAGGAAGAAAAGATGTCTGGTATGCGGTGGATTGTTGTACAATAAGTAGTTCACGTGAAACGGAAGAGTGGTTGGGGGGGGGGGATATGATATTGGTGTGAAAATTGGGGTCTCAATTACTGTTGCTGTCTTTTCTAATAAAAATCTAAATTTCAACAATTTTGTGTTTGATGTTTTGAAAAGATATTTGGTACCATTTTTACATGGCAGCTTACATTGTACATTTGCACTGACTATTGTTGTCTGTACAAGGTGGCTGGGTTAACTGATAACTTTGCAAGCATAAAGAAACACTGAAGCTGACATGTTAATGATTATTAATCTAATTGCTGAATTACACATCTGGGATCTTTTCTTTCGTTTGGGGCAGATGTAAGATGAATCTCATGATGTTGTTCAGGAGTGTTAATTTACTGTCTCGGCGGACAGACCCAAGACCATGACAGAGAAGGCCTCAGCTTCCTGGCTGGAGTCTCGAGTGTCCCACTATGCATAGCGGTAGAGAGCTATAAAGGTGCACTCGCCCCCGTCTTTGGTCTCATTCGCAGACATGAATGTGGTCGGTAGATGTTGTCTACATTCAGCAATGGTAAGGTTGTGTTGCTAAGAAATGAAATAGTGAATAGAGTTAGCCAGACTCCAATAGGACTACCATTTCATGTCAACAGGGAATAACTTTGCGAAGTTAAGATGAACTAGGGGCAAGGGATTTTGACTTGCACGCGTTTGATGCAATGCTTGCATGTGCTAGCGTCACACTACTGGTCCTCCTGTTTATAATTTAGTTTTGAAAGCTAGTTAAACAATATCTGTTAAATATTATAGGGTTTATCAATGTGATTGAAGTCATGGGTTGCCCAGCTAGGTCCGTTAGCTACCTGCGTAGCCGGTCCGTGCAGCTGGATGACTGGCAAGTTTCACAGGCGAGGCTAACTAGCTAACGTGGCACGTGGTTTCAAGCCAAGGCCCAAGCAAGGTTGTTTATAGGAAGTGTGAGAGACTACAATCAATGTTCTAATATTTAAAGAATGACATGAATGTGTTTATGCAAACGATTAACAAACCTGATACTGTTTTCAATTGTCCTTAGGGTGGAGTACCACTCAAATCAACAGATATGGGAGGACTGCACTTGGGAATAACGTAATCCATCCAAGGTAATTGGTGTTTTCTTGTGTACCTTTTACCAGTTAGTGATTGTTAAGACGGTACATTGTCATGATGTGATTGACAATAGTTCCTGTACCCCAGCGGTAGTCAGCAGTACAGGCCTGTCCCATGCCTTCGCTGTGTTACACTGCTGGAAGAGGAAGGCTCTGCTAATTTGGCCCGGCCCAGTAGACACTGTTTTAGTGGCTATTGACGCTGACCTACTGCAGAGCTGTGCCCGCTCGAGAGTTGGCTGTACCCACACGCACTGGGGCAGCCCTAGTCTGGGGGCTAACAGACAAGCCAAACTATTCTACATTTGATTTGGTCAACAACTCCAGAGTACATGTGATTTGCTTTTTTATTTGTATAGACAAGCAAAATAACTTCCTAATGTGTCTCCTCTACATTTCAGACAATAGTTTTTGATCTTCTACAACTCCACTGAAGGTGAGAATGGAATCAACATTTGTTGAGGGTTTGGTAGCCCTGTGAACATAAGTTGTGCAATGCTGATACTATCAACACATCATTCTTAATTTATGGTGATGACATCTTAGAAACCTGAGCACTATTCTTCAGACTGCTAGTGGGTGGATCCATGTTGCTCTTAGGTGCTGAATATTCTATTTGGTCTGTTTCACAGGAATGATGTAGACAAGAGCATGGAGCTGCTTGGACTGGATCGATTCTGAAATGACTGATTTCAGTGGGAGTTGATGCCAGGTAATGCACTTGTGGCATTGGGAATCATTTTATTCTCAAGAACATAGGTTGCGCGATGGTGCTAATATCAACATCATTCTTTATTTATGGTGATATCTTGGAACCCTGAGCACAATACTTGAAGTTAGTGGTTGAGTGTGTTTCAGCTTTAGGTGCTGACATGTATTCTTGGGCTTTCACAGGAATGATGCATGGAGCTGCTTGGACTGAATCAATGCTGAAATGATCTTTATGTTGAGTTTGAATGGGATTTGATACCAGGTAGCTTGTGGCATTTGAAATGATATACAACCCAAGATGTACTATCATAGCAGAGGCTACTTCCTCGTTATGATCTCTTTAAACTTGGGAGAATAATTGCAGGACTTTGGCACAGTTTAAAGTAGACTCAATCTACAATAATCTGACTAGAAGACCTGAGACAATGTTTTCAATCCTCTTAAACTCATGTTTGTCAATGTCATGTGATGTTTCATGTGTACCTCCTATAGGTTTAATCTTGTATGTTGCTCCTTGGTGTTGACATTTTTTCTTGCTGTTTCACAGGAATGATGCATGGAGCTGCTTACTGGATTGATGCCGAAATGGAACTTTGTTTCAATGGGAGATGATGCCAGGTAATTTAATTGTGGCAGTTGGAATGATGTACAACCCAAGATGTACTATCATAGCAGAGGCTACTTCCTCGTTATGATCTCTTTAAACTTGGGAGAATAATTGCAGGACTTTGGCACAGTTTAAAGTAGACTCAATCTACAATAATCTGACTAGAAGACCTGAGACAATATTTTCAATCCTGTTAAATTTGTTTGTCAGTGGTGGAAGAGATTTGTAATTTGACCTGTACCTTGACAGGTGTATCTTGTCAGAACCTGGGAGAGGAACAGGAATCCTGCAGATTGACTTGAGAACTGCCAGTCCAGCTGTCTCTGGTACTACTGTAGGGTCACATGGCCTCTGAACTGATCTTGTCCTTCAAGGGGAAAGGAAGTCTGAAGTCCTTTTAGTGTCATGCCTGCTCACCTGACAGACCTACACTGCTGCACACTACCTTCTGCACACCTGAACTGCTCCCACACCCCTATGATTCCCAACAATGGGACCCAGCCTTTTACTCCCTTGTTCCCCAACCATTTTATTGTGTTGTACAAATTGTGCCTAAAGACACCTTATCATGCATATCACCATGAGTTCTTCTACATTCACTGTGTAATGGATATGTGCTGTATAAATAAAATGTGGTTTTTTTACAATCCCTTTTCTGTGTAACTTAACCTGAGATGTGTACTGTTACTGGTATTCTGCCATGTTCTGTCTTGTCTTGGCACCATTGAGGGCAGCATAAAACAAAGTAATATTTAAATGCACACTTATTTATAAAATAAATCTACCCATGACTGACAATCTAAATGTAATGAGCTCAGAATTTCTGGGATGTGATGGTGTGAAGGAGTAGTCTTCTACTCAGCTCTGTGTATGCAGTTTTAAAATGTTTTAGGACATTTTATTCCTGTTTTAGGACTATAGCCAGCTCTTATAAGTTAGGTCTATTCCTCAAAAGCAAGGAGTCTATATCATGATTGTAATGGGTAAATATATTTGCACACCCTCCATCACTTTACAAATTGTTTACAAATCCCACGATGGAAAAACGTGTGAAGAACATTTAAGTCAGACTTTTATTCTAAGCAAATATACCAGTTTGTCTCTTACCTTCTGATAACCTCAAAATGCTCATGTATCCATCAGCCTTTATGTTGTCTGTTCTCAATGTGATGTAACCGACAGCTCTGTTTTACGTTGTGTTATTTGTTGAAGCATATATGTTTGTGATCTTTTCCTTAATCTTACTGTGCATTTTATACAGCAATAAAAAGTAAAATATATTTCAAATGGGCGCCTAAAGCGTCTTCAACTTTGAGACAGGGATTTGTATGAATTGGCCCAGAGGGGGCGCCCAAGCATCGCTGCGGCGAAACGCAGTGTGGAATTCAAGCTGGTCCACGATTGGCCAGCGGTTCCACAGCTGTGATACTTTGGAAACTTCGACTCTTTTCCTCATGGCAAAAAGGATGCAGAAGGACACAACAGGGATGAAGAGAGAGGGGCGCCCTCCAACTTGACCATTACCCGTTATTTCACCTTTTTTTCGAGGACTGGCATTTTAAAAAAAGCAGCTAAATTATAGTATATCAGGCGATATTATAGGAGAGCTATTTTCTACGTGGAAGAAGTGAATCTAATTATATCTGATTAATTGTATGCTTCAAGACTTGATTTCTACGTCAGACTTTACAGTGACATTGTGTTGATATACATTCAGTGGAAGGATTTGGTTGGAGGAGACGCAACATGTGAGTATCGCCACTAATCTGCGCACTTCATTTAATTATGTCACTGTGGAGATGTAATTTAAACGTAACTTGGTCAACTCAATCAAGTCCATTACTGTTATAAGGTACGTTTGTCATTGAATTATCTCTTCTGCCCTTTCGACAGACTGTAAACTGCACTTGCTGAAAATGTTCACTAAGGATGGGTGTCTGGCTCTGTGTACCTTGATGTTTATTCTGTTGTCATGTGAGGCTAGAGGTAAGACATGTTATATCGTACTATCTTGGTGCAGTATTTTGGAATGATTGTTACTTTCAAATTCACCCTTTTCCTCTCTGCCCTCATTTCTGGAAACTATCTGTATGAACGTAATGGCATGGATGTTGATAATGATAGAGAGAAAATATCACCTCAACGTTTTTGCACAATTAATCCAGTTAATAGGCATTGTCTTAAGTTAAAACCTATACAGTAAATAGAAGAATAGTACAGAATTGTCTTTACCAAATTCTTGCTTTCTGGCTGTGCAAATATTTTTGTTTGTTGGAAAATGTTTGTCTTCAGCACTGTCAGAGAGAGTAGCCAGTCCCCTCCACCCAGAAAGGCCTCGCTTCTCTCACATGTTTAATTCAAAGGAATTTCGTTAACAATTCTGTGAACTCCACTTTGGCTCCCAACCAGACATTCAAATTTATTCAAAGGTCAACAGAGACAAAACATCCTTTTAGTGGTAAATTTGTTAAATGAATAACTGTGCACCAGAGAGTGGCCCTGCGCTCTGTTTACTGACAAAACACATCAACCACGGGGCAGCACAGAAGTGCGGCTTTTGAAGCAACCCTGTTTGAATCAGCGGAGCCCGTCGGATAGCAAACAAGCATGCCTTTTCTTGGAATAGCTACGGGAATGTAGAGGTGCACACGTTTGCATCTCCTGCCAAGTTGAAAAGCAGTTAATGTAAATCAAAGCAGGACTGATGACACCTACTGGGCTGGTAGAGTAAATCAGGGCAGACAGAGGGGTGCTGTTTGCCTAGCCTCTATGATCCTCCACACTGCTGACTGTAGACTTTGGGGCACTTTAAATGTCCCTAGAGTTGCAGGAAATAAACACTGCATTGTAAGGAAAAAGTAAATAAGTCTAAGGTGAATTTTACACTACCATCTCAAACCCAGTTTAATTTTTTGTTGGTGTGATTTTGAGTTGTCATAGGCTAGGCATGGTATGGATATGATATGGAAGTTGCATCTAGGTGAATTTGAGTGTGGTGCAAATGTTTCAATATCAGGTTCAACATTGTCCTGTTTTTAATTGTATTTAGAGTAGTGCTGACTCCCGTAGTCAGTGGTGTGTTATAATTCATTCTTACTCTGTTGTCCTAAAGTGGTTTGTCGATGGTGGCATCTATAAAATACTTCCAGTAAGAAGACTAAGCATATCAAGGCAGGCTTGCTGTGACAAGGTATCTGGCCACAGCGAGATAGGCCTCAAGAATGTTGGCCAGATCCTGACCTCTCTGGAGTAATCACACCATTGTTCTCTCTATTTATTCATTGTGTGTGTGTGTGTGTGTGTGTGTGTGTGTGTGTGTGTGTGCGTGTGTGCGTGTGTGCGTGTGTGCGTGTGTGTGTGTGTGTGCCTGCCTGCCTGCCTGCCTGCCTGCGTGCGTGCGTGCGTGCGTGCGTGTGTGCGTGCGTGCGTGCGTACAGGCTGTGGGGTGGGGTTGGGTATCTTGTGTCTGTGTGTATGTGTGCTGGAGTGGGTGTTAGGAGGAAATGCACACAATCTTTGTTGTCCTTGGATTGCTGCTTTCCTTTCTGCCTCGTTCTAGTCATCCTAGGAATGCCAGAGCCCAGGATGTCGTGTAGCGAGAGCCTGGTGAGGGTGCGGAGGTGCTATGAGGGAGGTCTATGTCCGGGAAGGGTACATTGAGAAGTGTTGGTTATAATCCAGGTGAGGGGATGCAGCCCTATTGAATATACTCACAGGCTCTGGGGATTTCTGGGGAAATGCCATCGATGCTGATGGTGGGGGTATTTCAAATTGGGGAGCGAGTTTACCACTTCAACTTGGCTTACACAGGGTTGGGGTCATTTCAGTATCAATTCAGGAAGTAGATTGATCATCATGTTACCATTGAATGGTTGCCATTTGGGCATTTATTTTCAATGATTTCTCAATAAACTGAAAATCTGAAACTTCGTACATACAAAAACCCAACCCTGTCAGACATGCCATTAAATCCATGATAGAAAGCAAGTTCATGCTGGCTGGCCGTCAATGAAGAGTGACGTAAGAGCCACAGAGTGTTCTCTGGGTGGGATAACCATGCTGTCTGCTCCATACACACACACACACACACACACACACACACACACACACACACACACACAGTGGAGATAATGTGCGAACACAGCCGGTTTGCGGAATGTTTTTGGCTCCTCACTCTTCCTCATGTGGTCACGTAGTTCCTGTTTCTCGCTGGCTCCTCTTGACGTCTGGAGAGAAGTGGCCCGCATGGGCTGTGAGCTTCCCCCCCACGGGCGCTTAGGGCGCTATCTGCCATTCCAACCCAGCCCCAGCCCTGCACTCTCTCTCAGAGGCCTTCCATGGCCCTGTGCCGGGCTGTCACACCTTCCAGGGCCAGCCGTCTGCCCTAACCGCTCAGACATGCTCAGTTGGAGATCCAGATTGCTGGCTGTGAGCTGATTTGAACACAAAGTCTCGAACAGACCGTACCCAAAGCTAATAAATACTTAGGAAGTCGTTTGATTTATGTACTTCCAGTCTGAAACAAAATAGTGTTTTCTATCAAAGATGCAGCGACAGCCACATGTTTTGGGGGGATTTTTTTCTCTCTGACTTGGACACGTATCAAAGGTTCGTCCTGTGATTCAGCCTCTCAATCTGAAAATGGTTTTGAGGCGTCTATTTGGTGTTAAATGAGACGTAATGGTAACATGCTCAGTAACAGTCACAGTTTACAGTTGATGGAGAGTATTAGTGCCATGTTAAGCTTCTCAGACACCTCACAGCACTGCAAGGTCTGGCTTGTCTTTTCCCAATCAGTAACTACCCATACTGAATGTTGCATAGTGGTACGTTATTCAATGAATCTCACAAAAGCCTAAATTAAATAGTTGCGTCATGACATTACAGTTTTACCCATTGTCTTGTGATCCATACAAAACAGTTCTGCTGGTCAATACTATACGCTTTGATTTTTGAAGAATATGACTCATAAATGCCTAATGAGCTTAGTACAGCTGGCTTACCTTATTATAACCCATAATATAGGGTTGTTTTACTTCGTTGTTTGTAAACAATGTTTTTGTAAACAAACTCTGTATAGCTTTGAAATATGTTTAAAACTATCATTTCAATCCCACAGACTGGGATTTGTCTTCGCATCCAGACCCTGTCGAAGTATGAATCTGAGAGTGGTCACATTTACCTAGCCCCATCTCCCAACTTTATACCAGATCAAGGGGCAGGCCAGCCATACGGCAGAAAAACAAATGAAGGTGCACCTCTAAAGTTCTGCTTGGTGTGACGTGTGACTGAGCCCTCTATCTCCCCTGTGTGCCTCTCTCAGCAGGTGTGAGTCTCCTCCAGCTCATTAGGCAGATAATGGTTGATAATGGGGCAGTGCAGGCGGTCTACCGCCTTATCACACTCTGCTGATTAGACACAGTCCTAGCTGGAGCCATGGCGACAGCGCTCAGCCACTGATGGACAGCAGCTATATCGTCTGGTGCATATCTGCTGGTCAAGAGGAGGAGGATGGTTCGAGCACTGGAATCTGAATGAAAACAAAATGATTCTAAAGGAGAGTGGAATTTATCGGTTAAAGGATACAAGGGTTTATGAGGGCTTCAATATTTTTTTCATTTTGTATTTTTGTACTGTATATTCATTTCAGAAATGTAGGGGAGAGTAACTAGGGATAGGCAGGTTGAGGGGTCGACCCCCATCGGTAGCGCGGGCACGAGACCTGAAATCTAAAATGTCTTGTATTCCCGGTAGAACTATACATTTTGGCATTAGAATGTATGAATGAATAACATACAGTTGTCAGGTTGCGTTTGTAAAATTGTGATGTCAAACATTACATGGTTATTACAGTAATATCTGCTTTGAGCCAACACTGTTCTCCTGCCAACTGTACTCTCCTCAAGTTCTTTGATGTTCACTTTTTAATCTCATCCCAGGTGCATTGGAATTCTGTTTGCGTGCGGTACTGTACATTCGTCGTGCGAGTGGGTTTGTACGGCTGGATATCTGGTTCTGTGCAGGACCCTGCTTCGTGTGCGCTGAACAATTTTTTCAATGAAGTATTATTCAGTTGAGAGACACAGTGCATGGAGGAGGAGGAAACATTCATATTGACGTTGCATGTTGCCCGCTAACATGGCACTTTCAAAGGACAATATGTAAGGTGTTTGCCAGTTACCACACATGCTCCCATATAAAGTTTTCATGAGTTCACCTTTCTCATATTGCTGTTTTGCTCTAGTTTTTGTCTTCATGTTTGGCATTGAGGAGGACAGCTTGGCAGGTGATGCTGACTGTGTGTGTTCTCTGGCTCTATAAACCTAGTGCTAGTTAACCGACACATTTTGGTTGGGGGAAAAAGTCCTGTGATTAGATTTGAACATGATGTACACCCCAGCACATCTCACAATGTGCCGAGCACACACCTCGCCTCATACATCAGCCCACATGAATGAAGGCTGCCAAAACCCATATTGTCTTTGAATCCATATTTTTTCAATTCCGCCAAGGAGTCAAAAGAAAAAATCCCCATTATTTTTTGTTTTTAAGTAGGCCCCAGCTGTCTTTGTAGTTGTGATCTCTCTTAAACATGCTGCCTTTAAAAAAAAAGAAAGAAAAAAGAATGGGTGCTTCGCGTGAGGAAAAGGAACTTTTTACGTAAACAAGGCCGTTAATGAGCTGCGTTTGGTAGAGATGTGTTGCTCAAGCACCGCTGTTTGCAAATGGTGTTGGTATTTATAGAGGAGACATTAAAATACAAAGAAGAGTGGCAGGCGTTCAAACACTGGCGCCCTAGTTTAGATAAAGGTTTCTGTGGTGAGCCAACGGCTTGTGGAGGTCATAGAGGTGTCATCCCTGTGAGTGGGGCTGTGTGTGTGTGTGCTCTTACCTGACTGTGTTTGCACAGGTGGGAGAAGGCATATTGGGAGTGAATGAGACATTGGAAGCTCCTGTCATTCCTCCCTCCATTGTTCTCTCCATTCCCATGGACTTAGCTTGTCAGTGCAGTGCACTCGTACAAGACCAGGCCAAGTGCTCGTCATGACCAATTTGTTCTCTCTGTGGGGCCTGTCCTCCTAATGGAGGAGGCACTGTGGCAGGTCCATTGTCCCCTGGTAAAGGTGGGATTACACACGCCTTAACCAAGAGGGATTACTGGAGCCTACCCTCCCTTTGCACCACTCCTCACAGCCTGTACCCTGGGCTTTTAAGATGTCATGGAGAGCGCGGTGAACAGCCCCTTCCGTGCGCTCGTCCCATTGACTCAGGGCGCGGAGGGGTTCTCTTTTAGAATCCTGCCTTTTTTCCCGGAACACCGACATTCCAGGCATTTAGAACCTGTGGCTCAACGGAAGGGCCTCCTTAATGGCTTTCATCTTCGACGCGCTCGCCTCTCGTCCGTTCCCAATAACAGCTCGAACGCTAGAGCCCCACTTCTGCTTGGTTCATCGCCATAGGTCACAGAATGTTCTGGGAGTAGCATAGGAAACATGCACTCCAACAAGAAAGGGCCTCTTAGTCTGCTACCAATAAGGGCCTCAGAAGAGAGACAGAGAGCTCAGAGTGTGACCCTGATGAAAGAGAGGCAACGCCCCGAGACGGCAGGGGCCTGTTCAGGAGGTTGGAACGCTACAGAATCAGATAGAAATGTGTCTCTAGAACAGGTATGACAAGTCTGTCATGTAGACAAGGGGTCGTCATGTCAGCTCGATAAATTACATTTCTTGCTGCAACGTTCTGAACCGATGGTTCACCTCACTGAACGCACAGCGGGTTTCTCTAAAAGTAGCAATGAGCCACTGATCAGTACAGTATGTCCACCTGGCCTTGCCCTGTGTGTGTGTGTGTGTGTGTGTGTGTGTGTGTGTGTGTGTGTGTGTGTGTGTGTGTGTGTGTGTGTGCGTTGGTGCGTGCACGTGTGCAGTCTCGTCTGGGTCTCCCAAGTGCAATCCGTCCTGCCTCCGCTCTGGCACGCAACTCCAGCAGTGACAGACTAGCCCTGCAGCAGTAGTGGCAGTAGTAGCAGTAGTAGCAGCAGCAGCAGCAGCCCCCGACACACAAAGGAACATGTAAACATTACCATGGAGCACAGTGCCAAAGCCAGGATTAGGGAACCTCGCGTGAGATAGCTGTCGGTCGGACTGTTGACACAAAAAGGGCCGTGCTTAATAAGCAGGTGCTCATTACCCTGATCCCGCTAGTTATACAACATTACCCAGAATCCCTATGGAGCTGCAGGCCTGTTTATGAGGACAGAGTTGGCGCTGCGTTGCCCTTCCCTGTGGTCTGAGCTGCTGGTGGTCCGCAGTGCTGGGAACACAGAGATGAGGGTCCCGTTCCGCATAGGGGTAGCTACAACGGTAGTTGTGGGTTCTTACCCTCACAGCAGTGAGCCTGGATCTGATGGGAAACAACAACAACACACACACACACACACACACACACACACACAGACACGCGGCTGGGGAACTGGAGCCTCTGTGATTCAGCCTGAGTGTGTACATAAGGCGCCCACTCTATCCCGTGACTCATACACATGAATCCCATTCACAGTGGAATTACAGATTGGCATTTTTGCTGCACCAGGGAGAGTCGTGTGTGTGTGTGTGTGTGTGTGTGTGTGTGTGTGTGTGTGTGTATGTATGGGCAGTTGAAGGGAGAGGTGGGCATTGAGGTCCCCATCGTTGCTCTATTACTACAGCCCACGGCATCCATACACCCCAACCCCAACCCCCTACACAGGCCTGGCGCCAGGGCGAACAAATCTGCCCTTGTGCCCTCGTGCCAGGATCTGCCACGGTAGAGGTGGACCGGAGGTGGGCAAAGCCTCTGCTCCAACAACATGCCAGGGCTAAAAGGAGGCAGACGCTAGACGTCACTGTCCAAGAATGTCAAGGGTTTGAGTGTGAGGAATGACCAGGTCTCTGTGTTCTCCTACAAAGGTAGAGCAGAGCAGAGTGTTCTTCCAATGTTCCTATGGGTTTTTTTCACACAGACACACACACGTTTGCGCACATACACACACACACACACACACACACACACACACACACACTGAGCCACCATATACTCAGAGACAGCTGCTGGCCTGTATGGGTTCTGGTTGGGGTAAGGCCAACACAGGCACGTTGACATGGGTGTGACGACAGACACACACACACTCACACACACATACTCTGTTGAGCCTTTACAGCCACGGCTGTAGCACGTATCTCATCTCCAGCTCTCTGGAGACATAGAGAACAAGTGCTCTGCCCCCCCCCCCCACACACACACAAGGTTGAGAGGCTGCTGAGATGAGATTGTGCTGCGGTGAATCTGCTGCACAGTTAATCGAGTTAAGTGTTGTGTGACTCCTCCGTGGAGAGGAGAGGTCAGGATCAGTAGACAGCTGGCTCATGTCCTCTAAAGCCCAACAGCTGGACCTGTTGGAAAAGAGAGGGGACCCCCCCATATAGAAGAAAGACCAGAACTTTGGATTTGTGAGAGGACAGAATACACAGGGGACGTAGAGGAGTTGAGGACGGGGAGTATGTAGACAGGGGTTCGGATTGAGGAAGATGTCGCTCTTGGCTCTTCTTTTAAACCGGGCATTCGTAAGAGTAAGGGGGGGGGGGTTGCAGCCAGGTTTTAGAAGCATGTCTCGAAATCTGTTTCATCGTGTAAAGGTGAAAACCCACTCATATTCAAATCACTCCTGCTGCTCCTCATACACGGCTGTGTGAACAGGGTCAGGTGGGAGGACACTAAAGAAGCGGGGACATGAACATCTCAGCCCGAGCTATCGTTAAAGACAAGGGTGAAGTGGTTGAAGGAAAGGTGGGTAAAACACTGGAGGAGAGTACATGTTAAAATCCATACCTTTTCGTAAAAGAAGCCGGGTAAACGTTTTTCACCGTAAAAAAAATGGTGCGTAAACAACATTCTCCTCCACTGCATCCCTGGTTAGGGGATGAGGCAGAGTCATTAGATGGGCAGAGGATGTCGTTCATGCATGCAGGGAGTCTTGAGGAGGCCTGACTGAGGAGGGAGGGAGGGAGTGAGAGACACACACCAGGGTGAGATAGAGGTAAACAGGGGGGTTGTTTACCAAGCCCTGTTTGCCCAAGTCCTCCTCCATCTTGTCTCGTATTCCCGTACCCTAGCATCACATCAGGACAACGGCGTAATCTCTCAGCACTGATAAGGAACCGAATTCCACACACAAGACCGAGAGCTAGCTTTGTTTGGTCTAACGGGCCTATCTACGAAGGCAAACATGACATTACAATAGGCGGCCATTTCGCCCCCCCTCTTCTTGTCTATGTCAGGATATGGAGAGAGAGATAAGCCCGTTTGCTCTTTAAATGAGATAATAGCCTAGAGATTGAACTCAAGATGGAGGGCACCTTGGTTGGTCTGACCTGTTTTAAGGCTGGACTATCGTTGTATCAGCAGTGTGGTATTTGTTTTCTCTCTCCTCTTTTGTTGTCGAGAGCAGAACATATTGGGTCTCTATGATGTCTCTACTCATGGGTCCAGTTGTGTTAGAAGGTGTTCCACCATGCTTACGTACATTAAAGAACTTTGACCTTTGAACACTTAGAAAAAAAGGTTCTACCTAGAACCGAAAAAGGGATCTTCGGCTGTCCCTGTGGGAGAACCCTTTTGGGTTCCATGTTGAACTCTTTCCACAGAGAGGTTCTATGTGGAACCCAAAAGGGTTCTTCAAAGGCTTCATCCACAGAGAGCTGAAGCCGAAAAACCCTTCTGGAACCTTTGTTTCTAAGAGCGTAGATACAAGCTTAGAAAATCCTTCCAATGAACTGTCCTTTGAATTTATTACAGGGCTCCCTCTCCCCTGTAGTTCTGTCATGGACACATGTTCAGTAGTCCCTTGCCTATACAGGACAATGAATGTGATTGTGTTGACGTACATGTGTCCAATCCACTCACAGCGACATCCTGGCCAGGTTCCCACGCCTGGGGCCCTCCATTTATTAATTAAATAACCATTTCACCTCCCCCTCTTTCCCTATCTCTTCCTATCTCTCTATCCATTTATCATGCCCCTCTCTCTCTCTCCCTCTCTCCCTCTCTCTTTCTTTCTCTCTCACTTTAGCTCCTCTCTCCCTCTCTCTCCTTCACCTTTGCTCCTCTCTCTCTTACTCCTGGTCCTCTCTCTGTCTTTATCTCTCTCCCCCCCCTCTCCCGAAACCCCGGCTACTTCCTCTGCCCTAATAATTTATCCAGGCAGAGCACTGTCGAGGTCCGTTTGAAGCTCTCCGTACGACACCAGCGCCGTTCTCCTGAGTCAGCCGAGGCCACCGCCGCTTCAAAGCGCTTCCAGGGGCTGCGGTTTGGGGGGAGGAGGCCTCCCTTCCCCATAAATCCTCCCTGAAATCAACCCCCCCCCCTCCCCTCCTCCGTATCAAGATGTCTAAAACAAAGTGGGCCGCGAGAGGACGAAAGCACACTGGAGCTTAAAAGTGATCCATGGTTATCCATAGAGGTTACGGGACCCCCCATCTGCCTCAGCATAGATTATATGTCGGATCCAGCTGTCAGAGACCCTCTGAAGACAGCCAGTATAAGTCCACTGCCCGGGCCGTAACGTCTTCCCCGCTTTTATCTTTATGGAT
>NC_139669.1:15227385-15387385 GCF_951799395.1 Argentina silus
AGGACAGGAGTTGAAATAGACGACCTGCCGCCTTCAGACCTATAAATCTGTGCCGGTCGGCTGATGCTGAAAGGCTCAGAGGAGCCCCAGCAGACCCCCTTCCTGTGCCGAGACCTGATCCATGGGGCCAGTGAGGATAGCTGATGATGGAGGGAGAGAGGAGGGGGAGGAGGGGGAGGAGGAAGAAAGGGGGAGGGAGAGGAGAAGGTGGAGGGGTAGGGGGAGGAAGAAGAGGAGGAGGAGGAGGGGGAGAGGAGGAGGAAGAGGAGTAGGAGGAGATGGAGTGTGTGGTAGGAGGGAGGGCTGGTAATTACTCTGCTGATGACTGAGGTGGTGGGAGTGACCAGGCCAGGCAGCGGGCGGGCGGGCGGGCGGGCGGGCGGGCGGTGGACCTCGGTGGACTCCTTTGTGGTGCTGGTCATGTTTGAGCTGAGCCGGGCCTCTCCAAGGCAGCATGGGGAGTCAGTGAAGGTAGCCTGCTGCCTTCCTGTTTGGTCCCCATGAGTGTTGTGGAACTCTGAGTTATAGTACTCTTGGCTGCCTCCCTACGGTATCCACCTCCCAAGTCTTACTGAAATCATTAACGACAATGGCCAACAGCCCCTTCAACAAAACAAGGGGCTGAGTTTGGGTGTAGTCGGGGGAAGCACTGTGGTGGTGGTGGTGAAAAGCTGTATGATGATGGTTTGTACTTTTTCACCACAGACATAATTGGGCAACATTTTTCAGTCTATAAAACAAATCTATATTGGCATCTCAGTGTCCCGGGCCTGTTCCCACTCAGGTCCTCCAAGACACTATACAAATGTCAGACAGCTGTACGACAGGGAAACTCCAGCCAGACCCAGTTATTCAGCGGGGAGGTATTCTGGTGACATTCAATAGCACCTGTTGTCATCAGAATGGCTCTAATCTCACCAAGCTCCTCCCCAGAGCATGCACAGACAGAGCCGCAAGTCCCACCTCAACTTCCTATCTCCTTTTTTTTTAATGACGGCTGCAACGCGGAAAGTGTGCTTGTCATAAAAATGTAATTTTATCCCTTGAGTTGATGCTCTTGTCGCTCTCGGCCTTTGACGGGTCGATGTAATCACTTGGCTGTAAAAGCCGGTGAGGTAAGAGTAATTTAAAAGCTCCATTTTACACATAGACCACAGTTCTCAAACTTGAAGTCGTTCTCTTTGTTGCCTTTGCACACAAGCATAAATAGAAACATATTTTTTCCCACAGTAAGGCAGGAGAAAATTACCCATAGGTATTAGATGCTCTTGAGTTAGAGTTTTGCCAGCTGCATGGTATGTTTTTAATGACACCATAAACATAGGTTCTAATCTCACTCCTAAGTACTGCTTAGTTGTTACTATGCTATGTACTGGGACTTAGCAAAACAAGGTGATAAAAATGGATTCTTCAGGGGTTTTTTCGTTACCCCCGTCGCAGTAAAAGTGTTATTTTGTCAAGGGATGTTTGAACATTTGGAAGCTGTCAAAGATCGGGAGAGGGACTGCATGACCGTTGACCCTTTCTAACCCTCCCACCATTCGCTCTGGAAATCCTGGCCTTTAGAGGGACTAATCTGTCACCACTCCATTACCTCCCCTGATCCCCAGTGTCTCACATCGTCTCCCCCAGTCCCCCCCTCCCTCCCTCCCCATGGCTCTCCCTCCAGAGTTGGGGTCAATTCAGTTTAATTTCAGTTAATTCAGAAAATACATTGAAATTCCAAATCCATTATTACAAATGAGACTTTCAGGTCAAAAGTCTTTCTATTTTTCAACTGTTAAGTAAAGTTGTTCACTTCCTGAATGTATTTAATTGACCCTCACCCAGTCTCCCACTGCTGCCTAGCTGGGCTTGGCTGTAATAAGTTAAAAGATTAATGTTCGCACATCCACAAATATCCAGGTGCTGGGCATAAAAGATATTAATGAAAACAAAGACGATACCCACGCTGTTATATGTTCCTTTGTAGTTTATTGCAACGTTTGAGCGAATAGGTCTTCGTCAGCCTGATGCAGTACCTGCCCTATAAGCATCGTTCCTCAACTCATCCTTCAGAATGACACTGTTTTTGTTGACTGTACTTTAAAGTTTGCCACGTTTTCTTCACCCTGAACTCGCCATTTGGACCGGAAGAGAAGAGACCTGAGAGGATCAATATACTGGCTATATAAGGCTGCATGATGACCTCGCTGCTCTATAAATGGTCCCTGCATCAATGTTGACTCTGCTCAACCACACAGGGTAGGAGAGGTTATATTCTTAGTGCCCTCTCCTCTCCTCTCCTCTCCTCTCCTCTCCTTCCCCATCTGTCCCTCTAGCACACCTACAGCAGGGTGCGCAGCAGCGCCGTGCTTTGGACACCATCCCCACTGTCACTGTGGGGGAGGCTGTCTGTGGGTTCTGGTCAGACGGCGGTCGCTGGCGGTCTGGCCTGGAGTTTTTATAGAGGGCCTGGTGGAGCAGCTCCACCGCTGGCCCCTTTTGTTCTTTGTTTGCAAGCAGAGAGGTACATGTGTTGCAGTTTAGCCCACGCCTCCCCTCACCTAAATGGATAATTGTATCAAAATTACACTCACCAGGCAAAGCTGTAGACTGCTATGAGACAATAGGAGGGGTGAGGTGGGGGGTGGGGGGGGGGGGGGGGGGGTTGTGACCACCTTTGAGTTGTTTTTTTTTTTTTTTAAGTGCAGGCACACTTTTTTACTATAGTTTTACTATACAGTCCCCCCCCCCACACACACACACACACACACAAACACACATATGCACACACGCACACTCACTCACACTCACACACACTCCCACACATACACACACACACACACACACACACACACACACACACAACTTACATTAGTTTATTTTATTCTCCTGGAAATGGAGTGACTCAACAGCAGCTACTGCTGTACCACAAGCCCTGACCCAAGCCTTTAAATACACAACAGCTTCTCGCTTCTCTCTCTCTCTCTCTCTCTCTCTCTCTCTCTCTCTCTCTCTCTCTCTCTCTTTTCCAAGGCAGGCAATATTTAGAGTTAGTCTGATTTACACATATTTTTCCAGACAGCTTAGCTCCCTGTTTCTGGTCTCTCAAATGGCCCATGAACGATACATCTGTGAGGTAAGACTGATGAGTTGTCAACATGTTGAGAGACGTCACATTCATTCGTAGGAACGGTGAAATGTGCGAGCAGGGAGAGAACAGTCCTTTGATCACGCTTCCACCAATGTGACAATGATCTAAATTAAGGAATTCTGATTACCGCTCGTGTGACATGGAGCCTCCCGACCCGGGCCTCCTCCTACATGTTTGTTTCTCTCCTCTTTGCAGGGAAATAAGTTGGGGCAAGTTCAAAGCGGCAACACATATGGACACAAATGAATCCATGCTTGTGAGTAGTGGAAGAAAAGGCTTTGTTGGAAAAAAGGGGGCAAGATGAAAGGATGTTTGATGGAATTGAAACCATTCTGGTCTCACATGAAATTAGGCTGAACAAAGAGAGACACAGAGAGAAAGAGAGCTTTTGGTGGTAAATAACTGCGGGGTACAAGCAGGACAAGCAGTAAGGAAGTATATCCAGTCTAGACTTCCATACAGAGGGCAAGGGTGAAGGCTGTAGGGAGGTTAAAGTAAAAGAGAGGGTCAGAGGGTGGATCAAGAGATGGAAATAATATGTCAAAATGTTATGGTTAGTTTAGGAGTGGTTTTGGCTGTGAGCCAAAATAGAGGTTGACATTAGGTTTAGCAATAAGTTATCATCATAACAGTATTACATATCCCCCTTAATACACTGAAAGACGGTGTAACAGTAAGTTTAAAAAAGTGCCTTCCATTGTGCTAGCGTCAGTATTCAACTGTACACTCTTGTGATTGTAGTGAGAACATTCCAGAACAGAGGCTATAGGCCTACTCTATACTGGTGGCTTTGTAGCATTCAATTAAAGGCCAATATCCACCCTCACTCCCTCACTCCCAGACCACTCTCCCCAGTCTTTCTTTAGCCCCACCCCCACACACCCCAGCCCAACTCTGCACCCCCCCCCCCCCCAAACACTCTAGCCACAGGCCCATGACCCAACTGTACCCCTGCCTCTGCTACTGGGGGGGGGGCGGGGGGTGGAGGACAAAAATGGGTTTAATTAAACTGGAAAGGATGCAAATTAGCCACCTTCGCTGGGTTGCCACATTAAAGGGTCTTTCATCCAGCTCGTTAGAGGGGCCGGTGACTGGGCTGGGTCCCAGGATGCACCGGCGGCAGGGTCCGCCTCCCCTCGCGCACAACAGAGAAGAAAAGAACAGGCAACATTAAGGTTGGGGGTAATTTCCTCTGGAGTCACCATGCGCCTGTTGCTGCAAACCGCTTATGGCTCTATAAAAGATACCGGGAGACTTCTAATTACCCCTCGCTCCAGCGTCCCTCTCTGTCTCTCATGCTGAGTGTATGCTAACGCTCTCTAATTTGCCTCTCTCTCTCTGGCTTCAATTGACATGAGGCAGAACAGACACTCCGAGACATGTGTCCCATTTCTAGAAATAGCTAGCGAGCTATCAACAGGCGGATGATTTGGGTGCACACGCAATGTCAGCTTGACGTTGAGAGACACTGGAGTTTTTGATATTGGGTCTTGATATGAAAAACAAAAGCTATCAAAAACTGTTAAATTGAGTGATTCTCCTCAAGTTATTCATCTACAACTCATTCAGGTCAGGGCCTTACCAGTGCTTAATTATTGTGAGCTGTGACAGAAAGGTAAAATACATCTGCTTTATTTTCCCTTGATGACATTTTTGCTTTGATAATGGGTTACCTCCACCATGGTGTGTAGAATGGACCAGTATCGCAACACAATTCTCCATTCTGTGGTTTCTTTCGCAGACGAGAAGAACGAGTGACCTTTCCGTCTCTTTCATCCGTCTGTGTTTATTCCAAATCAGAAAATCACGATGAAACCGACTCCCTTTTATTACCGAGTGTTTGTGTTTTGCTTTTCATCTGGGCCCACTTTCAGAGGAACGGCTACATGACACACACGGCGGCACGTATGTTTGCGCGCAGGTATGAATGGAGAATGAGCCTTTTTGAGGGGAGAGCCCTTTAAAGTTCTCGCCGGTAGGAAAAAATAATATGGGGCCTTATAAACACGTTTTCCACATGAAGAGAGTTTGTAAGGGGAGCCTTCGGCTCCGACAGCCTTCAGCTCTCTCTCCCTCTCTACCCCCAGACCTGCCGTCTCCCCTCTGCCCCCCACCCCCACCCTTCCCCTCCATGCCCCTGTGTGTGAGTGTGTGCCTCTGTTAGCCTGGAGGAGAGAAGGAAAAGGGGCCCCCTGTCCTCTACCCCAGCGTTACACCGACACTGCCTTCCCACTGCACACAGGGGCCATGTTTTAACTCTCTCTCCACATCATGCCATGCTACAGACAGCTGGCCTTCAAACCATGTCTTTTTTTTCTGCTGTCGTCAAACTGGTCACAGATGATCACAGATTCATATATGCTAACGTGTGGAATGTAGAAATGAAATGGAGATAAGAAAAATGCGGAAGGTAAAATACCTACTTTATCCTGATAGCTCTGCGTAAGGGAAAACCTCTGTCTCACTCTGCACCTGAAAAAAACATCCCCAAACGTCAGCATAGAGAGAGTGAAGGAATAAGCCCAGACTAAGACCCCTTTAGACAAGATAAAGCTCCCTAATTCCACCTCAGTGCTGCTGAATAGCCCCCTCTCCCGTGCCAGTGGAAATGGTGCTTCAAGGCCTATTCTCCTACACCCCTGGGCCAACAGCAACAATGAGGGGCTGGACTAGCAAAAACGCTTGTGTTGGGGTCGGTTGGATTCTCCTCTGCCTCACTGAGTTGAGAAGGGTGCCCCCTCAGGCAGTAAGGAGTTCTATAGGCTCTAAAACACAGGGATTAAGCCAGGACAAAGATGTGCCACCGTCTCCCAGGGAAATGGGCTCAGGCTGTTAGAGAACTACACCAACACATACATAGACACACACACATACACATACACACACACACACACACACACACACACACACACACTTGTGAATCACTTGTACCTGTGTACACGTCTGTTGACTCAGGAGTTGTTGACATGAGGTTAATTATAATATGGCTGGTTAAGTGTATGTGTGTGTGTGTGTGTGTCTGTTTGTGTGTGTGTGTGTGTGTGTGTGTGTGTGTGTGTGTGTGTGTGTGTGTGTGTGTGTGTGTGTGTGTGTGTGTTCCTGTGTGTTTGTGTTTGCATGACTGTGCATACGTGTGTGTGTGTGTGTGTGTGTTTGTTTGCGTGCGTGCGTGTGTGCGTCCATGACTTTGCATAGGTGTGTGTGTGTGTGTGTGTGTGTGTGTGTGTGTGTGTGTGTGTGTGAGCGCTCAGTCAGCAGTGACTGGAAGGTTAGAATAGGTTCTCTGTGCATTCCTGTGGGCCATACTAGAGGACCGGCCCAAACAAAGCAGTGCTCTCAGTCCCGTCTGCCTGCGCGGTTTAGCTTAAAGGCAGTTAATTGGTTTCCTGCTCAGGGTTAAGTCAACACTCGGCCTTGTTTTAAACAGTGTGGAAACTTGAGAGAAGCAACAATATGGCACTGTTTTCTCTCACCCCTGCCTCACGGACCAAGTTAGAATAATATCAGTGCTTCGCCTGGTTAGCCGGCCCATAGAGTTGTAAAACGTCACACGCTTGACAGCCAAACATGTTGCCGTTTACACACCTCACACACACTCCACTGATCTCAGAGCGCCATCGTTCCTCCTTTAGCACAGAGGGGTTCTGTTGGAGCTCAAAGCTACGCAAATAAATCTTCGATATCGCTCAGCGCTCGCACTCATCCTTCGACCCCCCATGTGATTTACGTGACGCCGTTTGCAGACATCAGCACTAGAGTCTTGGATGAAACAGACTCGCATCACTGAAACAATAACTGACCACTGATTTATGTGGCAATAACCAAATGATACTTTGTGGTCTTGGCGGGGGGGGGGGGGGGGGGGGGGCTCTCTCTTTTCCTGGACAGTATTTCATGACCTTATTTTTCCCTGTAGTGAGAAAGTATATTATTTAAAGTATATTATTTTTCAGAAGAAAAAACAGCTTTTGGCTCTGAGGTTTTTTGAGGCACCAGAGACAGATGTAGTGTTTTGATCGGTCGTGTTCAGTGTGGGAAGCAGAAGAATGACATAAGACCTCTCTGTTGCTATGTGATTAGCTTCACACGTCCTCCATGAGTGTGTGTGATGGTCCGAGGGGTACACTTGTCCTTGTTTAGTGACTGTTTTGGGGCTTTACACACTGCAGGGCCAACCCGAACTGTACCGTGCTCTCCTTTCTAGCAGACAGGCCAGCACAGCACAGCTCAGCCCAGCCCAGCTCAGCTCAGCTCAGCTCAGCTCAGCTGTAAACAGGGATGTGTTTTTTTCAGATGACACCACAGTGACACAGACTGCTGCCCCACCTCTCCAAGTGGAACCCAACGCTGAGCTCACCCAGCCCGAACCAACAGGGGAACCCTGGGGTGAGCACACTTCATTATGCTCCCAAATGGAATACAATGAATGCAATAGACTCAGAGCCGGGTCAAATCTATTTGATGCGCTTGATTTAATTTGCCTAGTAGCGAGCTAAATCAAGCACACCTCAAATACTCTCCAGCATTTGACACATGGATTTAATCCTGGTCTAGCTACAGTGAGCCACATGTCAAAGTTGTTTCTTAAGAGCTCTTGAGAGATCGTATTGTCCTTTGTCTCTCTGTTTCTCTCTCTCTCTCTCTCTCTCTCTCTCTTTTTCTCCCTCTCTATTATATCCTCTCACTCTCACATATTGACCCAGGACTGAATAGACCTACGTGATAATAACCTCAACAACATTCTGATGTTTATGCAGTGAAGCCGCGATTCAGCCAGCCCACTAAGATGCGGAGGCGGGTGCTGTACAAGCCCGTGGGCAGCTCGGTGCGCCTCAAGTGCTTGGCGAGCGGCACCCCCCCGCCCGTCATCACCTGGTGGAAGGACCAGACGCCCCTGCCACCCCCTCGCCAGGGCAAGCGGCCGCAGTGGACCCTCAACCTGAAGAACCTGCAGCCTCAGGACAGCGCCCAGTACACGTGCCACGTGGCCAACCCAGCCGGCCACATCAACGCCACCTACAAGCTGGATGTCATCGGTACGGACGGGCCACCGACACCCACATTCAGAACCACGACTTCTTCTAAGCGTCTCGCTATGAGCCTTCGTAATGTTTTATTATCACAGTTGTGATATGTTGTGTGTTGTGTCTATTGTTTGACCCTATGTCCTGATGACAAGTGTTATGATGCTTCATGACCATATCATGAGACATTATACCTTTCCAGGTTAAGTAAAGTGTTTCTTCTCCACATCTCGTATATACTGCAGACTTCTCAAATAATGCTCCTGTCATTGAGTACTCTATCACAGTCTCTGCTCAGCTGGAGATGTCCTTTACAGTCTCCACAGTGATTATACATATAGAGATATAGAATACTTTTATATACAGTACCAGTCAAAAGTTTGGACACACCTCCCCATTCAATGGTTTTTCTTTATTTTTATTATTTTCAACATTGTAGATTAATATTGAAGACATCAAAACTATGAAGGAACACATATGGAATTGTGTAGTGAACAAAAAAGTGTTAAACAAACCAGAATATGTTTTATATTTTAGATTCTTCAAAGTAGCCACCTTTTGCTTTGATGACAGCTTTGCACACTCTTGGCAAGGTGTGTCCAAACTTTTGACTGGTACTGTATATACAGTAGCGCTTTTCTAGGGCGTTTTCTAGAGTATTTTTCCGTTGATCAATCTCAACGAGCGTCTCCCCCTTGCAGAGCGTTCCCACTGCAAGCCTGTTCTCACCGGTACCCATCCAGTCAACACCAGCGTGGAGTACGGTGGCACCGCCTCCTTCCAGTGCAAGGTCCACAGCGACGTCAAACCGGTGGTCCAGTGGTTGAAGAGGGTGGACCCGGGCACAGAGAACCGCTACAACTCCACCCTGGAGGTCGGAGGTCAGCATTTCGTGGTGCTGCCCACGGGAGACGTCTGGTCGCGACCCGACGGCTCCTACCTCAACAAGCTAGCTATCGTCAAGGCCCGCGATGAGGACGCGGGCATGTACATCTGCCTAGGCGCTAACACCATGGGCTACAGCTTCCGCAGTGCCTACCTCACCGTGCTGCCAGGTTAGTGCAGAGCCTTGGACTGTGTGTGTGTGTGTGTGTGTGTGTGTGTGTGTGTGTTTCTGTGTTTGTGTGTGTGTGTGTGTGTGTGTGTGTGTGTGTGTTTCTGTGTGTGTGTGTGTGTGTGTGTGTGTGTGTGTGTGTGTGTGTGTGTGTGTGTGTGTGTGTGTGTGTGTGTGTGTGTGTGTGTGTGTGTGTACATGCGTGCGTGCATGCGTGTGTGTGTGTGTAAAATAAACTCTGTATCCGTTGTAGATTCAGTTACTAAAAAGACAAACCATAATCACTAAGATGTACAGGGTTGTCCCTCATCTCTCCACTCTTTCATTGTCCAGATCCACAGGTTGAGAACACAGTCACGCCCCCCCACCTGAGCTCCGGCCTGCCGTGGCCCCTGATCATCGGCATCCCCGCCGCTGCCCTCCTCATCGTGGGCACCATCGTGCTCTGGTTGTGCCACAGTCGCCGGCGCCATAGCCGCCTGCCCCCCCGCGCGCTGGCCCACCGTGAACACCACATCTCTGACAAAGAGCCCACGCCCCCTCCCGGCAGCGCCATCCCTGACTACCCCAGCCAGAGACTGATGGGTATGGGACCCCCCGCCCTCAGCGGGCCCTCTAAGATCTACTCCAAGGTTTACACAGACATGCACACGCACACACACACACACTCCCATGCTCATGTGGATGGCAAGGTCCATCAGCACCAGCACTTCATCTACCAGCGCTAACCAGCCTCGCCACCCCCCCCCCCCCCCCCCCCTCCCCAATGGCCTTGTCTCCTAGCCACTGCTGCTATTCTCACCAATCAATCAATGGACCACGAGCAAGGTACAATGAGTTAGTAAGATGGAACTGAAGCCGTTAGTTCATATGAACTACATTTCCCAGTGCTGACACATCACAGTGGTAAAGTCCCAACCTGGATGAATCCTGGGACAAGCATGGACAAATGTTACTCAGCTGCCTACTTTGGTGGAATAACGTTTCATTGAGTGAAGTCTCAGGGCAGGGATACCTTATTACGTACCTTATTTTGTAATGTTTTTTTATGTGTTTTTTGATCAGTCAACTGAGACCGAAAACTCTAAATGTGTTTTAAAGGATGAAAAGGAATAGGACACTCTCCCTCAATTTACATTGGAAACGGGAGAGTTCAGATAAAGGACAAATCAGTCGTGTTTAACTCTAACTAGAAAGATTTACAACAGATGTATCTTGGGATGCGTTTGCCCATGTGTAGCCTAATCATTATTACGTTAAAAATAGGAGAACGACCAGAGTTTGGGATCCTCTCAGAATACTTCCAAATTAGATTTCAGGAATTGAATTCCCCTTTAGACAAAAATTCCATTTTCAAATGCAATTGATCCCAAGCCTGGAATGTGCAATTATGTAACATTATTGAAAACACATCCAAATATGTATCCAAAGTATGATAGAGTGATAAATGAATGACTTTTGTAAGCTTTTATGAATTGGAAACTGCAACTGTGACAAATCAACCAAGTCGTACCAGCCAAAATGTTTACAATGTGTTCCTAGTTCAGCTTTGACGTTAGCATAAAAGCAACACAACACAAACTGTGGTGTCCTCTGTTTAGAAATAGATGTGTTATTTTTGAAGAGATTTTAAGATCCATTTAGGAGAGAACAATTCATCAGGGAAATTGGATGAATGCATGGATGGATGGATGAATGGATAAAGGTGAAAAGGGCTTTTTTTATTTTTGTATCCAGATATTGTATAATAATAATAATAATAATAATAATAATAATATGTAGTAAAATGTGCCTGAAAAGTGCAGTATTACCATTATTACCGTATACAGTATGTGTGTAAGGTGCCAAGTGTTATTTCAGTGCTAAAGAGGTGTATATTACTTGCATTTCTTATGAGGTATGTTTTTGTATACAGTAAGGTACATGAGGACTTGTTTTGCATCTATTGTTTTGTTTTTTTTAAACCAAAAAGCTATTTAGTTGTGTTTTTTTATGGTTTTGTATTCTTTTGGTAACAAACTATTTCAGAGCGGATTTACATAGTACTGAGTCTTTCAATATAAACATCTTTATTTGAAGAGTGTACAAAACATAATAAGTATACTACTTTACTACAGTCATTTAACCAGCCCAAGAGTTTACAGTGTATTTTTTTTTTAAACTCCCAAGTGTTTTAGAATCCATAAATATACACAATTCCTCTGTGAAACATTGCCTACTGCAAACTTCTTCTTGTAAATTTAGTACTGTACAATCATATTTTTGTAATAAAAATCTATACTTTGTACTGTTTTCTCTGTTTCTTGTTCTGTTTGCAAATCTATTTTGATGGGAACTTACTGGAAAAGCGTGTGAAATTTGTTTTTAATAAAAATAAAAACTGAATGCCATTCTACTCCATGTTGACTTGCTACTTTACACTCTCCCTAAAAAGGCCTCCATCCTCTGTTAGTTTAACATCCTCAGGAATGCTATGGGAAAATCAAGTTGTGCTTTCAACACAAGGAAAGGAGATAAATAGTCCCAATAGGATTTGATGGGTATTAATATGCTGGTAGGTTACACAGACACAGGCTGTGGTGCACATGGCTATTGACTCAGTTTCTCCCTGGATAATAACTGCAAGTCATCACTGACACCCAGATATTTCCATGTCCAAGGTGTTGTGCTTTTAACTTGAATACATTCTATAGTTAGTATCTGTAGATGTTGTCTGACATTTGCTCTTAGAAAATATATGTGTTTTTTTTTTTAAATACCAATATCCGAGGGTGACCACATGAATAAATGTATACAGTAGCAGTACCTACCTTTTTTTTTTTTTTTTTTTAATCTGAGAGTTGAAATAATGCCATCTGTTGGGCTGAAAATGCCAGTACTGGGTATGTGTGGCTGTCAACGGTGACCATGCAGAATGTGTGTTCATTGCGCTATCTTGTGGTCAGAAATGCATGCTTATGTTGTTCAACATAAAATCAAAGTTACGTTGCTATGTTGCTCAAATGTTGTTTTATGTTGTCTACTCTACCGAAACAGGATAGATATTTCACATCATCCTCCTCACTAAAATAAAGTGCCTCGTCTACACCTCCAGTGACTCCTCCTCCGTGAGGTAAAGGGGTGGAGCGCGCTTCGCGTATGGCGGAAGTGAGCACAGAAAATCGAGGTGCGAGTTCATCTTTTTATGTTATTCTGTGTTTATCGGATCTATTGGAGACTGACAAAAGGGCCAGGTCCAAGTCCTCAGACAAGGGCTGATACAGACAGCACCGCTTACTAAAACTGTGTTCCAGAGCTTGCCACTGCCACAAAACACTTTTAGTTAGCTATATAGCTACTTCCATCTGTGTCGGGTGGGGATGTAGCTAGCTAGCTAACGTTAGCTAGCTAGCTAGCAAACTGAGTGCGATTGGTAGCCTCCAAGAAGAGTCAACTTGCTTGCAAGCCAACTGACGAGATAGCGCATTGGATTTGAGGAGAAACGAATGTACTTCACCATCTTCTCTTCATGAAGTGTCACTAGCCAAAAGGTGAATTATACTCAGTTAGCCAACCATGCTACTTTGCTTGCTAGTTGTAGCTAGTTAGCCATAAGTTAGCAGTTTGTGTGTAAGGTGGCCTGTGATTGTTAGCTTGCTAGCTTTCTATACTTTGTATGATATCCAACATTGTCTCAGTTGCGAGTTGTTGTTTTTTCTGTTTGCGTATGTGTAGCTACTAGCTTGATCTCTTGTATTCAACTATGTTGCCATTAGATATTATGCTGTGTTATGTTTAAGACTTCCACTTTAAGCAGATACACTAGTGTAGGTAGCTTGCTAACGTTAATGAATAGCTATAGTAGCAAGCTATGTTAGCATTAGTGAGCTGGCTATTGTATTACCGTTAGCTAATTGATTTGTGCATTCAGCATTCAATTGTATCTGCTTAGCTTGCTACTCCTCTCAATAAACAAGATGACAGGTAGCTAAAAGTTAGTGCAAAGCATGCATAGCTAGCTAATAAACAAAGCAGCCAACTATGGATGACATGACACAAGTAACTATGCAGCAAATGTCATTTCCCAAGAACATGCATCTGTCAGCTCTCCCCAAATGTCAAGGGACAAATGTCATCATGGTCAGTTATCTATTTGCTACTGCTGTCCAGGAAATGCTTGTAGATGTCTAGACTATCTCACTTTTGGTCAAACATTTGTCCTACACCTGTACCCAAGAGTGACTGTGTTGTGTTATCTCTTGCAGACGTCAGAGAGTGAGTGTGTGTCAGAGTGCATGCCTGAATAACAGGGCCCGCGTGAGAGGGAGTGAGTTTGTTGCCTTGCCCTGGGTGAATATCTCACTGCCCTGGACATGATGGGCCCACGGCGGAAGTCCACCAAGACGCAGCTCGCTGGCGGGGGCACTGCCAACACCCTCAGACAGGAGGAGCCCAAGGACTACGTCAATGAGCTCTCCCATGAGGTCCTCTGTCACATATTCCGGTCAGTACTAGGAAGAGCATAATTCACTCAGTTCATTACCAGTCGGTGCCTACCCTGGCATGGAATACCCGTTGATCCTTACAATGCACTTCTGCAAATTCACCCCCCCCGCCCCCCCATTTTGTCCCTGCACCCAGGTATCTGCCCATGCAGGACATCATGTGTATGGAGTGCCTGTCTCGAAAGCTCCGGGAGGCGGTGACCCTGTACCTGCGGGTGGTAAAGGTGGTGGACCTGTGTGCCAGCCGCTGGTGGGAGTACATGCCCTCAGGTAGGCAAGGCTCTCCTCTGACTGGTCTCAGCCTGCATGTCATGCATTCAGGGACTAAATAGTTGAGCATGTATACTGACAGTCACATGTATACTGACACACACACACACACATCAGCATTATTAAAGACACAAGGTGTGTCTACCCTGTGTGATAGCCCATTAGGTTGAAAGTTGCTCAAAAACCAAGTGATAGAAACTGATTCCCGTTGCAAATAGGCCCTGTGGTTCACCATCAATATCTAACTGATACCTCTCTTCTCCCGGCATGACTGTGCAGGATTCACAGACTCCAGTTTCCTCATGCTGCTGAAGAAGATGCCTGACCTGGAACAGCTGTACGGCCTGCATCCCCGTTACCTGGAGCGCCGCAGGGTCAGGGGCTACGAGGCTTTCAGCATACCAGGCGTGCTGGAGGCTCTTCAGGCCTGCCCCAACCTGCTGGTAAGTCTGGCTAACACCTTTCATGTGACAGACCAGAGCAATGCTCTCTTTAGTGAGTACAGGGCAGAGTCCTCTTTCTTTTCACACACACTGTACTGGTTTACAGCTAGCACCAGATTCTGATGTTATCCGGCCAGCTCAGCTTGCTTTTTAAAGAGCCATGTTGCGCGTGAAAAGAAAATATCTGAGCTAGCTAAGCTAATGTGAGCTAATGTGTTGCGGTGCAACTGATTTTGGTAAGCAATGAGCAGTACTGTATAGAAGCAACCTAGCACATAAATGAGGTGTTTTTTGGCTGGATTTGAGTACACTGACCGAACACTCTCTTCAGGGAGTGGAGACGTCCCACCTGGAGCTGGTGGAGGCCATCTGGAACTACATGCCTCAGGTTCACATCCTGGGAAAGTTCCGCAACCGCAACGGGGCTTTCCCCATCCCCCCGGAAAACAAGCTTACCATTCCCATCGCCGCCAAAATCCAAACCCTACATTTAGTCGGTGAGTGTATTCACAACATTAGCCCATTACCATAACATTACCATACATTTGTTATAAATGCATAGTCATTCTTAGTCAGAAAAAAAAAAAGCCCAAACAATCAAGACGAGTGAGAAACGTCGCTGCACGTCCCTGCCACTGTCAGCCCTTACTGAGAGATCAACGGGACCCCGCTAGCAAAGTACACTCAGTCAATGTACCTTTCCTCTGGGGTCAAACAGGGGTCAACGTGCCAGAGATCCCTTGCGTCTCCATGCTCCGACACCTGTACCTGAAGTGGGTTCGTCTCACCAAGCCCCAGCCCTTCAAAGACTTCCTGTGCGTCAGCCTCCGCACCTTCGTCATGAGGAACTGCGCCGGCCCCACCAACTCCCTGAAGTACGTGCCCCTGGTGACCGGCCTGGCCTCAGCCCGCAATCTGGAGCAGCTGGAGCTGGTGAGGGTGCCCTTCCTGGGGGGGCTGATCCAACACGTGGTGGAGGACAGCTGGAGGTCAGGTGAGGAGGGCCACTCATAGCTCTACGTCTAAAAAGCAGGGTCCATCTCAGGTCCATGACTAGGGGGGTGTATCTAAAATGCCCCGTGAAGCATCGGCCTTATTGCTTTCACCTATCCAGTGACTGAAGTGAGTGTAAATGTAGGGGTGGAGAAGATTGCCATTAGACTATTGAGATGCAGCCCTAGAGCTTTCACAACCTGCACTCTTTTGGTCATACCCAATACTGGCTCACCTAATTCATCTTCATGAAGCCGTTGAGAAGTTGAATCGGGTGTGCCAGTGCTGGGCTAGAACAGAAATGCAGGCTGGGACCAGGAGTTGAGAACCCCTGAGCTAAAGGAACCGTGTTCTTACTGTCTGTTTTGGTGTGCTGCAGTCCTGAATCTGTCGATTTACACACACCTTTGTTCTTCAGGGGGATTCCGCAATTTGCACACTATTGTATTTGGTGCCTGTAAAAATGCACTTGAAGTCGATCTGGGCTACCTCATCATTACTGCTGCACGCAGGTAAGCAAGGAAGTCCAGGGTTCTCCCTGTGATTCCTGAACAGCGTGGCGCTGGATTGCATTATGAAAACCCGACTCACGTTTATTCGTGTCAAAATGGGCAAAAAAGTACAGCTAACACACTGAATTCACTGAGGAACATCATAAGACTTTTGCTTTCATTTTTAACAACAATGTCGTTGGCGATCAAAGATAGTTACTCTGACATTACTAAACATGTAGTTTCATTTGCTTTGAAATGTTTACATAGTGGTGCACAGCATGGTACAGCACCACTCTTACATTCTTTGGGGAGAACCTTGATTGTCATTGGGTAAGCCAGTGTTTGGATAAACATTATTGGCCAGTTTGCCCGATACAGGCTAGGCCTACTCATAGACTACACAAAGCATCTTCAGTAGAGAGTCTTCATTTAATGTGTGATTTAGTTCTGGACTTGGTTTAATCCGTGTCCGTGGAACTGTCCTGATGAAGCTAGTGCTTTGGTTTGATCTCCAGGTTACATGAAGTTCGCATCCAGCCTTCCTTAACCAAAGACGGGGTGTTCTCTGCACTGAAGATGGCCGAACTGGAGTTCCCCCAGTTTGAGACTTTGCACCTTGGATATGTTGATGAGTTCCTATTGCAGTGTGAGTCATTTTTAGACATTATTAGACATCGAAGTTGGGTTGGTTTGTGTTAAGTGTAATATTAAAGCCTCACTCAGTGATTTCTGCGTACTGGGGCACCAACAAAGCATAAAACAATGGAGTAAATACATTTGCAAATGCAAATATGACTTGATGCCTATGACATACTTGTAGTGTTCTAGGAATGACATTCCATGAGAGCAGCATTACCTTGTATTGTAGCTCTACATCACTGTTTGCAAAGTCTCTTAAGACTATATATATATAATCATGTTTTGATTTGAATGTCCTCTCTCTCTCTCAGGTAAACTGACTCACTCTGAGCTGGTGAAGTATGGCTTGGCTGACGTGATGGAGAACCCGGGTATCATCACAGACATCGGAATGAAAGCTGTCAACGAAGTGTTCTCTTCCATCAAATACCTGGTCATTTACAACTGCCCCCACCTCCACAACCCACACAACTGGATAACAGGTAATTACAATGTTACACCCATAATGCGATAGTCTCCTTGACTATTGGACTGGAGTTCGATTTTTCCTCTAGGCTGTGGAGTGAGGCTTTTGAACTGGTATAGCTAGTTTTAGGTCTGCATTTGAAGCTGGATGGACACTAAAGTGTGTGTGTGTGTGTGTGTGTGTGTGTGTGTGTGTGTGTGTGTGTGTGTGTGTGTGTGTGTGGGGATGTTACACTCATAATACCATAATCTCCTTGACTATTGGACTGGAGTTACAGATTTTTCCTCTAGGCTGTGGGGTGAGGCTTTTGAACTGATATAGCTAGTTTTAGGTCTGCATTTGAAGCTGGATGGACACTAATGTTTGTGTGTGTGTGTGTAGACCACTCACGGTGGAGCCGGCTGGTTGACCTGACGCTGGTGCGCTGCCACGCCATCAAGCTGGAGTCCTTCAGCCAGTTCATCGAGATGCTGCCCAGTCTGGAGTTCATCTCCCTGGATCAGATGTTCAGAGAGCCGCCCAAGGTTAATCTCCTCCTGCAATGGGCCACACCACACAACCTACAGTCATAACATTTCCTGGGACACATTAAATCAATTCGTGGGCCGCCAATTGAATACCCGTTGGCCGGCGGGATCAATTTGGAGTTGGGTGCTTGCGTGACCTCTCTCTCTCCCTCAGGGCTGTGCCCGTGTGGGTCTCAGTGCTGGCACCGGGATCGGCGTCTCCTCTGCCCTGGTAAGCAACCAGAACTCCAACAATGACAACGACAACAATAACAACAACAACCACCAGAACAACAACAACAACAATGATGCCAACATCCCACCACGCAACAACGACAACGAGGAGGGCGCCGTCCCCCGGCAACAACACCGTGCAGAGGGTGACGCTTCTATTAACATAACATAACATTGTTACATGATTTTCTTCTGTATTTTACTTTGGATTGGAGCTGGTCCCTGGGATTCTAGGTCCCTCAGATACATACATACATACATACATACATACATATACATGTCATTTACCTGACGTTTTAGTCTTGTTCTGAAATAAGTAGCCCTTCAAGGAGGAAGGCTATAATCGAATGGAACCGGTCCTCGAGGCAAAAGGTTGAGTGTGTTTAGAGTGGACCAACTCATTGTTTTTACTCTTCTCGTCATGCAGAGATTCCTGATGTGAACGGGATGGTGCAAGACAACATGGAGGCCGGGGAGCCGGAGGAGGAAGACGAGGAGGCGTCCCCTGGTCCTAGTCAGGCTGCCAAGCCACAGCCGGAGGCTGATGAGGAGCGAGCAGGTCTGGACCGGCCTCATCCCCCACCCCCACCACCATGCTTCCAACACTTGAAAGTGTTTTTCGGTGTGATTTATAATTTAGTTTAGCTGGAAACAAGGATCAGTTCCCGAAAGTGCAAACGGCAAATCAAGTATACCTCAAACACTTGAAAGTATTTGAGTTTATGGATTTTAACCACAGTCCTCATTTCTAATTAATGTGTAGAAATGATTCTAAAATCACATTTCCAATGCCCTCACACGTTTCTAGCGATTTATCAAACATGCGTACGCACGCCGGTGAGAAATCAAGGTTGATCGATGCCACATGTTCATAATCCCCATGCACGGTCACGGCTAGTTGCATTTGGAAATGCCTCCCATTGACCCTTCATGGTTAATATCGTCCCTTAAAGACTAATAAATCCCAGCTGTCTTTCAAAAGCCATCTCCTTGACGGATACATGGCTTGGATTTAAATCTTACAAATGATGTTCTAATTTCTCCCCTTACTGTTAAAGGTGCCTCTTTTCTATGTCATAAGTGCCTTTTTTTTGACACATTGTAGTATGTCATCTGAATCAATCAATGGCTTAGAAAGAATTGCATACATAAGTAGGTACAATGACATGCTAGAGGTCATGTCTATCACGTTGTTAATTCTCAATGTGCTTTATGTTGTGGAGCTCCATTTCTTTCCCTTTTATCTCTCTCTTTCACACTCTGTTCTAACCTTCTCTCCTCTCTCACACGTGTGTACTCGCACCCCCCCTGTAGGTCCCAGTGGAGTCCAGTGTGTGGTGAAGAAGCCCCCCGTGGTGATGTGTGACTCAGACAGTGAGGATGAGGAGGACTCTTCCAGGCCCAAGGCCCCGGCCCCCACCTCAGCCTCTGCCCGTCCCCAGAACACCTACCCTGAGACGGAGGCCCCTGGCAAGACTGGAGCCCCGAAGGAGCCACTCACTCACAGTAGTGAGTCTGGTAGACGTCTACGAACACGCTTCTCCTGTAACTTGAAACAATTCACTCGTCACATTTATCAACCTTTCGAAAATGAAGGTCGACCGCAAGGGGACCTGTCTTAAGATGTGCCTTGAGGCTGACAAAGACCTCAACAGAAATGTCTGTCACTGCAGCTTTGTTTTTCTATAGACTGCAAGACTTGTAACGGCAGCAGAACCATTGTATGTACTTGATATTATTTTAGATGGTAGCTGTAGGGGCTTGATGCACTACGTGACCGACCCCGGACCGTACTGGCTTGGATATTTTCTTGTCACATTGTCCTTCCCAGCACTGTTACAGCAACTACGGTGCATCGTAACTAGGCCAGCACAGCACAGCTCCGCTCAGCTCTGTAGCGTGATGAGGGTAAGGATGTGTTGTGTTCTGAGTCTTGTGCTGTGTGTGCTTCAGGTAAAGGGAAGACCCCTCTGCGTCGGCGCGGCCCGCCCCTACCCGAGCCCAGCTGTGAGAAGGGCTGTCAGGTCACCAGTGAGCAGATCAAGGCGGACATGAAGGCAGCTACGGAGAAGCCAGACAGAGGGGCTACGGACCCCGCCACAGTGGCCGGGGCTGGGGGGCCCGGCTGCACCACGGGGGGGTGTGTCTGCTCCATCCGCTGGAGAGAAGACTCGGCCAACCAGGAGGAGCAGGCCAGGGCGGGGACGGGGCAGGGGGACGAAGGGACAGTCAGGACTCGGTGCACCTGCAGCAGCGGCAGGGCTCGCCCTCACCCAGAGGGAAGGACTCGAGGTGGAGGGCCCAATCACCCTGCCTCTAGTGGGCCAGCGGGAGGGGGGGAGAGGAGCCCGGAGAGAAGGCCACGTGTGGGAGTAGGGCGGGGAGGGGGGTTGTTGGATCCCCGGGAAGAGGAAGAAGAAGAGGACGAGGAGGAGGAGGAGGAAGAGGAGGTGGGGTCAGAGTCTGAGAGCGCAGCCAGGACAGGGGCCGTGGTTGAGGGACAGTTGGGTGAGAGGACGGGTGGCCAGAGCCCTCGGGAGGCCTGCGGAGCAGAGCCACAGCACAGGAGCGGACCACGGGACGGCTGCTTCCCCAGGCGACCGGTCACCCGCGCCCGCAGCAGACTCTCCTCCGTGCCCCTGGTCTCAGAGTCAGGTGAGGTTTGGGATGGGGCAGACTCTACACTTCATATAAAGATCTGTAGATTTATTGTTTTTCTTGGCCAATGGCACACGGATTCAGGGAGTTTCTGATTGATCAGGAATTCCTGCCTTTCTGACATATTGATTTGAAATATCCCCTAAGCCACAGGTATCAAACTCATTCCATGGAGGGCCGAGTGTCTACAGGTTTTTGTTCTTCCCATCTACTTGATTGATGAATTAAGGTCACTAATTAGTATGGAACTCCCCTCACCTGGTTGACGAGGTCTTAACTGAAAGGAAAAACCAAAAGCTTGCTGACACTCGGCCCTCCATGGAATGAGTTTGACACCTGTGCCCTAAGCCAATAAAAGGTGTTTCCTGATGTCTCTACGTTGTTCTGCTCACACCCCTAAAACTCCATCTAAAGTTGACGTTGTTCTCCCTTTCAGAGCTGTCCAAAGCCAAGCCGCGGGTGACCGTGAAGAGGAAACGCACAGCAGACAAATCCACCAGCACCAGCGACCCAGTCACAGAGGATGACCACATACAGGTATCAAGACCACAACACTCACCCCCCCCCCCATCAGTCCTGCGTAGGACCATCCAGAGTGTGCATATCTTGGATATCTAGCAAGTCTAGCTGCCTCTGGCTAGCCTCAGCTCACTGTGCTGGAAGCTAACAAGGCTTACTCTAGTTTAGGTTATCAGCATCCCCATTAGCTGTTGCACCCGTCCACATGAAACATACAAACACATGACCGAACAGTACCGACCGTTATAGACTGAAGAGTTATATACAAGAACAACAGAAGATAATATTACATGTACATAATGTTACATATACAAGTAGACTCTTGAAAATTGTTGCCATCTCATGGAAACCTGGAAAGTAAAATCTGGAAGGTCAAGTAATGTCTGGAGGTTCCCGTGCCGTGAGGTTCAGTGCCGTGTTCATCTGTGTTGTTCCTCTACCATACAGGTGCTCACGCTGAAATCCAAAAACCTGGTGGGAATCACCCTTACCAACTGTGGGATCACTGACCTGGTGCTGAAGGACTGCCCCAAAATGATGTTTGTTCACGGTGTGTTCCCCCCCCCCCCCCCCCCCCCCCCCCATGTTCTCCACCTGGATGATCAGCAGGTTGGGGAGGGAACAGAGGAGTGTCTTGTGATGTTCTACAACACTAACACTGCGTTCATGTCAGTGGAGGGAGAAACTGGAGGACGAGCTCACTGTAATGCATGGAATGAAATGAGGAATGGTATTGAAGATGTAGGTTTGATACCATTCCTCATTCTGTTCCATACATACAGGCTCATAGTAATGCATGGAATGGTATCAAACACACCATTCCATGCGTTACAACGAGCCCCATCCTCCGATTTGTGCCTCCCCTGGTTCATGTGCTCCTCTGAATTAGGAAACATAGGAATGGGTAGTGCTATAACAACACATGTAGCAAGAGGGTAGGAAAGGAAGCTTTTCATTGAATTATTACTACAAACATGACACTTACTGTACTGTATTCCCAGCCCTGACACTCCTCTGTCTCCTCCTCCTCCAGCCACGCGTTGCAGGGTCCTGAAGCACCTGAAGGTGGACAGCGCTCCCATCGTCAACAGGTTTGACTACGCCCAGTGTAAGAAGCTGGACATGGAACAGGTGCTGGACCAGATCCTGCGCATGCCCCCGGAGAGGAACCGCATCATCTACATGCGCCCCATGCAGCAGGTTAGGCTGCTTCCACCTCTGCTGACTTCCCTGTCTGGAGCCTTCTAGGGGTGCTCTCACCCCAGGGTTGGGCTCAGTGCTATTTCAATTCAGTCCATTCAGGAAATACATTTGAATTACAATTGATAAATGGATATAGACACGCACACAGATAATTTATTTATGTAGTTAATGATTTCTCAATTCACTGAGAATGAGAAGCTTTTTCCATTAAAGATTTTTGCATTTTTTAATTGTAAATTAATTTCAAATGGCTTCCTGGTTTGACTTAATTGACCTTAAATTGACCAACCCTGTCTCACTATAACGGCAACCTGAATCGTCCTCTTCTCAGTGAGTAGAGCACAGATTAGGGTCAGCCTACTTTGTTCCACTTCTAGCTTATTCAGCTGGCATCAGGCATATGTTTGGACCGGTTCAACTCTCTTTTAGAGGGCTACGCCGTGCTGGGAAATACAGTATCAAAAGAAAATATCTGAGCCAGCACAGTACGATTCTGGGGCGTTTCTTGGCACGATAGTGTAAAAACATTCCTGTCTGGAATGTTTGAAAGCCCATGCTGTAAAACTAGAATTCACACAGGATTGTAAACATTAAACCCCTGGTCTGATATGAATAACATCACAGTCCAATATGTCTGCGCACAAGATGGTTTTTTTTGCAGAAGGAGAGCAGGCTTTCTGCCTTAAAACTTCAAACTAGATTAATAGGGCTGAAACATGTTGGGGTCTTAAACATAACAATTACTAAATAACATTTTTCTAACTTTTTGTTCTCCAAGACTGGTGGAATACTACACCATAAAAAATAATTTCTATCCCTAATCCCTAACCCTTTTTTTTATTGGTAAGGGGCCATACACAACAGATATTGCAGCAGATTGAACTACATGGCTAGTTTCCATCTGGAGTCTGTGAGCAGAAACATAAAACCTTGCCACAAAAATACAGCACCCAATAAATCACACATGACATACAGCAGAATAACAACAATTACATCTATGAAAATATGACATATCAAATATGAAAAACGAGATCCCATTCCCTTGTCCATGACATGGGTTCGAAACCATCTCATACACTAACCCCCCTGCCCCCCCCCCCCCTTTCATAGATCGACTCCCTGGCACTTGAGAGGAAGCTGTTCCGTGGGCCGTATCCCTACCACATCGGCATCATCCACGAGTTCAGCAACCCTCCCAACGTCAGGAACAAGGTGCGCGTCAGGAGCTGGATGGACACCATTGCCAACATCAGCCAGTGAGTGACAAAAGTTAGATGTTTTTATACGGTAGATTTAGATATACATCTATCTTACAAGGTTTTGTACTGTATACGTTGTGAGTGATGCAATATTTCCAGGATCAGTTGAATTGGATTGAATTTATTCAACAATGAAGAAGTAGTGGAAATGAATGTAGTTGTTTGATAGCTGTATACAGTTTACTCCTCTAGATGGCAGCCTTTAGCATGGCCCCCAACGTTAACTTCACCTCAGCCACCAGGTGGTGCCGAATCCCTGCTTTCCTGCTGGCCTCATTCAGAGAGGCTGTTAAGATTGGGATCTCTCGGTCCTCGAGAACATGCCCATGTCCTTCCTTCCTTTAGCTAAAAAAACAACATAAACAAACACTTTCATTTAAATCAACAGGGAGCTCATCAAGTACGAGTTCTTTCCAGAGGCCACACGAACGGAAGAGGATGTCAAGAAGTATCCCAACTACCCCTGGGGCAGAGACATCTACACCTTAGAGGGTGAGAGGAAGTCCGTCTGGCCCGTGGAGACTATCTCTGTGCAGCGAACATCCATAGCCTGTTAAATCTTTTCACACTGCACATCTTTCTTATCAGTTCTATAAATAGCACACGGTCGAATGTGGATTCTGTTCCACTGGGGGCCCCGGATGAAATGGATATTAGCTGAGAATTTCCTGTGAACGTCTTTGAATGAAATGTCTGATGTTTGAACTGCAGGGGATGGTTGAGTCTCTACTGTCCCTATAACAAAACGCTTTTCACGATGTTAGCTTTACGGCGTGTTTCATCAGTATATCAACAATAGTTTCTTTACTTCTCTTTCACAATGTATCATCGGTGGTATTAGTCCTCTCCCTTGTTAAGATGTCTCTCTCTCTCTCTCTCCCTCTCCCTCCTACAAATAGGAGTGGTAGATGGTGCTCCCTACTCGATGATCACAGACTTCCCGTGGCTCCGTACCTTGCGCACGGCTGAACCCAACAGCTACGCTCGCTACGACTTTGAGGACGATGAGAGCAGTGAGTGCATCTCTGCCCGAGTACATCATCCCAACGTTCACATTAAACCTCATACATTCACCCAGGGAAAAGCAGACACAGACAATAGCAAATCAGCTTCTTTTTTCTTTTCTTTATCGTATTTGTTGCATGATTTGCAGTGCTGACTAGTCGGGCTCTTGTGTGACCTCCATGAAATGCGTGGTTATCCGATGTAGACATGAGGTCCTTCACAGTTCTGACTGACTTCCTCTAGAGTGGTAGATCTGATGTTGTGTCTTCTATAGCTAATCCACTGTACAAGTCACGCTTTATCATGTGTTTCCATGACACCACAGTGTCCTGGGCAGCCTAGCCAATACTGACCGGTAGCTACAGTAGCCGTTTATGGTGTCTTGTAAAAAAATCTTTCTTGATGGAAATAATAGTGATGTCTATATTTTGTAATCAGGGCACCCTTGAAAAATAGACCTTGGTCTCAAAGGGACTCCCCTGAATAAATAAATACAATATTCTGAATACTAAACTGTCAGTCAACTGAACTGCATGAACTGGAACTAGAATAGAAAATACTCATCAGGAATGGATAAATGGAATGTTCAAACATTCAACATGGCGCCCAGTGTAAAATCAGGCAGAACCCTCTTTTATATATGACCCAGGTAAGAGTGTCATAAATAGATGGGGGGGAAAAAAGAAATGCTCTCCTGTGTTCCACAGCCACCATCTATGCCCCGCGGCGGAAGGGCCAGCTCTCAGCAGACATCTGCATGGAGACCATCGGGGAGGAGATCGCCGAGAGGCGGCAGACGCGGCGCGGGGTCTTCCAGCGTGTGGTGGTGGTGTTTATCCACTACTGTGACGTACGGGGCGAGCCCGTGGACGATGACTACATCTAGTGCCCCCCCCCTCCTATCCTGGGGGAGAGACCTGAGAGGAAGGGGGGGGGGGGGGCGGGGGCGGGGAGGAGTAAGGGGAAATACACCAACCTGCACCAACCTGCCAGGCCTCTGCTGTGATTGCTGCACCCTTTGTGACACCAGTGACTGGGGTGTCCTGTGGGGCTCCAGCGGGGGCGCTGAGGTGTCTCGAGTTGCCTTGTTTTTGTATTTGCTGACCTTGCGTGAAGGGAGAGAGGCTGCAGTGTGGGTCTGTCTCATGGCCACCAGTTTGGCTTCCTCTCTCCATGGGAGTCCTAGAACTCCAGGACGTGGTGCTCCGTGCCTGCCATTCATGGGTCAAATTTCAAATCTCAAAAGTCTTCCTCCCCATCCTCTATCCTCACCCTCCTCCTCCTCCTCCTCTACATTCATTGGTTGATGAGGTTTGAGGTTCCTCCCCTTGGACATTCTCCTCCAATGCATTTCTTGAGAAGGAGGCTAGAGAGGACGTGAGGAATTAAGGGAAGACTTTGGGATTGAACAATAGAGTGTGTTGACCTCCCACCTGTCCCTGCACTGCCTCTCAGCAGAGAGGGTGTTGGAGTCATGTGTGAGGTGACACCGCACCTTCCCAACTCTCTACCCTTTTCCCTGAAGTGTGCACTCCCCACATTAATTTAATAGCATAGGATGTGTATGCATGGGAGGGTATAAGAGCCCATGCTTACCCCTATCCTATGCCTTTAAATCTATATGGATGAGTGCACGAGTGCACATTTTAGGGAAAAGGTTGGAGAATTGGGACACGGGGTGGGTAGGAATCAGAGATGCCATCTGCAAAGAAAAGAAATCCTCCCCTACCGGAGCTTGGTGGGGAATCAAGAGGGCAGTGCTAGTATTATGTTGTTACGTTATGGGTTTGAATCCCTTCTTCTGTTTGGAGAGATTTCCACTGCCATTGAGTGTTTGAGAGTTTGATGTTCTCGCCTCCTACCTCTGGTGCTGACAAAGACTCGCGCTTCAGAGAAGCACCCTCAAGCTAGACGCTAGAAGTGCCCTTAGACTTGTTTGTAAAAGAACAATTGTTTTTTTTCCTGATTTTTGTGTTTTTCCTATTTATTTTGGCTTTGTTTTAAGTTGTTTTCCTCCCATATTTTAGACTTTTTTTTTTTTTTTTTCACCTCTGTTCTCGAGGTCTCATTTTGGAGGGGTGGGGGTTGGTGTGCATTGTGGGTTTTGGTCATTGTCAAAGTTAAATTTACCTCAGTAGTTGGTAAAAGAAAGAAGAAAGTGTGAAGACTGCGGCAGATCAGATGAAAATTTGTTATCAATTAATTCCCCCCTCGAATTCTCCTCTGAGCAGCTCCTGAGGAAGGAAGAAGAAAAAAAGAGAAGTAATCTATTGTTAGAACTCTTTCATGCGTACAAGCATTTAAGAATTCTCTCCCCTTTAATTGAACCCACCTTTCTGGGAGACTGTATGAATGGTGCTGCTTTGAATAAAGGCCCTGGCTAGTTACGGTTCTCTAAAGCATGGCCCATTCATGTCCAGATGACTGCAAGCATGCAGTGTTCAAGCAAGAGGACACTCTCCACATGAGCCTATGTGTGTTACAGTATGTGGAATACTTCATTTCTCTGGGAAGCACAACTCTATTTTGTCACATGTGCGCATCAACGCACTATAACACGTCGTTAGGAGAATGAAGTACAGGAATGTATCATCTGGGGTGCTCTTCTTGGTCTCTGGATTTATGAAAAGGACACTTTGCTCCCTAGTCTCTCTCTCCTCCTACGTTTTGGATGTTGAGTTCACACAGGCCGTGGCAACAGGATGTGAGGTGGTGTATGCAAACAAACACGCATTTTGTCTTAAAACTTAAGCACGCAATGCTGAACATGTTAACTGTGAAAGAACCCTAACGTTCCTGAAGTTAAGTCAAGGAAATACATTTGAAGGGCACTTTAAGTCTGAAAGCCATTAAAGTGTGATAACCCCCTTCTTGCTGCTCTACTGTTTTCTTGTCCGGGTGACTCCCTCCACCCTCTTCCAAAGCTGAGCTACTAATGCTTGTGGATTGAATCTAGAAACACACTAAGCACTGCAGAATCCTGTGTACAAAAAAAACAAACCATGTACAGATATGCTGTATTTAATGGATCTTCCAAGATTTGTTTTATATGTTTATATAAAAAATAAAAAAAACAATTTCACATAATAAAAAGGGAGAACTGAATCAAGTGGACGATCACTGTGTGCTTGTCATGTTTTGTCAGTGATGTCATATGCCGGTGTGAATATTTTGGCTCTCAAACCTTTCTTTCAAAGTTGCAATATTGATGATTTTGCCACCGGGGCTGCTCTTGAGCCAAAATGTGTCCCCTTAATAGTCAGAAATAATGTCCAGAAATTACCTCATTGGACAGGAAGGGGTACATTCCCAGGTCCATGACTATCAGTTTATTTTGCCAAAGTTTGTTAGCATGAAACTAATAATTGTCTGGGTTAATGAGGCAAGAAATTGATTGAGATTGCATCATAGAAGTATAATAACCATACAGTCAACAGGCAAAAAATCCAAATTCAACTTAGTATAATATACCTTTAAAAGGAGACAGTTACCAATCAGCTGCCATGAGATACAACATGATTAGGCTCTTTATCATCCTAAGACGTGGTTTTCTTTTAGGAAATATTATGTCTAAAAAGGGGCCTAAAACACCTTGTTTTGCAGGGACAAAGTGTCTTACAAGGAGAGGAAGCTGCTCACTTTTCAATTTGTCAACGTAGAGTAATGCTGGCTTGCATCTGTAGAGAATCAATGAACTTGCTGAGGACAGAAGGGCGTTTGTATTGCACACTAGCTATGTACCAGAGGAACGGTGCATGACCGGTCTGGAGTTAGTCTAGTCACATTGTTTATATTCTCTGACACTGAATAGGTGTGTAATGTTCAAAGACAGTTGTCACCTCTCCTTGTGTAAGCAGGAAGGATGGAAGATTTGTGAAGATAGTGGGATAATGGGTGTCTGTGTGTTGGGTTCCTGTGGAGGAGAGAGGAGCCTGCAGTGTGTCTATGTGACAGAGCTTTGCCAAATTCACCTCCAAACACTAGTCTCTGCAAGCGGATAGGATTTCTTACAACTTCAGAAAAATAAGGTTATGTATAAGGATAGTAAGTCATTTATTAATAAACTATATATCCAATACTGTGTCTATTGATGATATAGTAATGTGTACATCGTCTGACAGCGTCTTTAGGAGGAGATGAGAGGATATCGGTTTCCTAGGTGAGCTTTGGTACAACAAGAGTTCACTAAACACCTCATACCCTTCTCTCTTTTAATTTTGCACAGACTCCACATTAAATAACTGGTGTGTAGATTAATTAAAAGGGAGGTATTACCCAAAGCAGTATCGAGTACCCACCCTTCTAATTGCTAGGCCTCACAGTCTAAGTCTTTCCTGTTGGTGAGTTTTAAGCTGCCAGTGTCTGTGGAAAACTATTCTCCCCACATGAAGACATCTGGCAAGAACTTGCTCAAAACCACTAGCTCAACCCCTGTGTGCTACGCGTGCTAGTTAGCTCTCAGCTCCAACACTCATATCTGCATTTACACTAGAGAAATCTGGGTTTCCTAATTGGCCCCAGTTGTGAAATACCTCCTTGCTATGTTCAAGGCTTATAAACAACATTTCCTTTTGTTCACAAACACACACACAGCAAAGTAGAAGCTCTTTTAACTCTCTTCAGGATGACCAAAACAGGAAAGTTATGTCAAGGTGAAGATATATTTAATTTGAATGGATAACAAAGTTGCTATCTGTAAATGTGTAATGGATTGAGAGGTTTTAAGGGTGACTCAGAGCAGGATGAGTCAAACTACTGTAGTACAAGGTTGAACATGTCAGATCCAAAATTGTTGTATCCAGAGACATTTTCCTGCTGAATCCCAGACCAGCTCATTATGTTGCCATGAAATTAGAATGAATAAATTATATTACACAACCTTTTTGTCTTTCCCGCTCGGCAGCCTAAAATGGGTCTAGCTGAAGGAAAAACTGACCTAGTTATAAAGCAATCTCTTCTTCTTCTCTTTTTTTCCAATCTCTTCTTTATTCCTTTAAAAACAATTATATATAATTACATAATTACAATATTTGGAGAATGTTTATTGTAGTTGAATACAGCAAATGAAGACAAAAAAGGACTTAATCAGAGAGAAGCTAGCTAATGGATCACTAGTGTTGATTGTGAAATCCACTGCCTTATATAGTCCTGCTACCTCTTTTGTTTTTCACCAGCGTTGAAGACTGCCTGTCTGTTCGGTCCCATAAATACGATGGGTAAGGAATGGCTGCTGAGTTCATGACCCCCTTTCCTTACCCCCGCCCCCCACCCCCATCCACCTATCCCATCTCACCCCTATTCTTGTCTCCCTCATCTCCTGGATTCCACAGTTCCAACTGTCTGCCAAACAGGATCTGTACTCTCCTCTTCTTGCTGTTAGCTACATCCTGCTGCCTGAGCTGTATGGCTTTTGTCATCTCTCCCCTGGGCTGTGTGCTGTGCTGGGGGGGTGGGGTGGGGGGGTTCAACCTGCTCTAGTGCAGCCTTATTCAGCTATGACAAGCCAATCCAGTTATCTTTAGTGCCTTGGCTTGCCTCTTTTCTCAAGACTCGTAAAGGTAAAGCAAATATATCTTTATTTGGGAACAGGACAAAATCTGCCTCTGTCAGCCCCATCCAGTAACCCACGGTTGTTCAACTTGCTCTCGCCCATTGCCCAAGTGTGGATCTCTTACCCAATCAGACTGTGTGTCTGGAGGGAGGTCATTGAAGCTCTCAAGTTGAGATGTCTCAGTTCTTCCAATAACACCAGACTGTTATTGTGTCTAGGGAGCGTTGGCGATGCCTTTGTGATACTCAGCGAGACAGAAAATGGACTGTGTGGGACTTTGTGAGAATTCGGGCAAGAAAGGCTTTTGGTCTTGTTGTGGTGATGTATTTGTGTTACAAAACAACCATTGGCTCTAGGGTGTTACATAATACTATAGGCATTCAAATTGTTAAATTAACAACTCAAACACCCCTCCGGAATAATACACTTTACACAAGACCCTATGAATGACTTAACATTTCTTTGCTAGTGAATAATGGTAAACAGTTTTGACATTCAAATGATAAAGAGAGGACTGAGAGGGAGATGTGTATTCAGTGTTTCATCATGTTATTTTCATAGAGAGAATCCAGGATGTCCATGGTGTCAGTTCACCAGTGGAGGTTGGTGGAGGGAGAAACTGGAGGACAATTCCATGCATTACAATGAGCCTGTCCTCCGATTTCTACCTCCACCAGCCTCCCCTGCAGTTCACATATACCTGAGGGTCATGAAGCTTCAGGTAGACAGTTTTATATGTGGTAAAGGACAACAGACCCAACAGACAGAGTTTTGAGTTTGTGTACATAAGGTTCTTTGATAAAGGTGAGTGTTTGTATACACTGCTGTTCATATCTCTATATTTCTGGTGTCACAGAATCATTTCTCAGACTAAATCTAAACAAGCTGTAGAAGGCCAATCGGAGGCCTATGCAGAGGAGTAACGTATCACCCCTTCAGTTTTATCACAACTCTTTTCCATCAGTTCTAGGAACCTAGCACAATTCAGAGAAAGAACAGAACGTCAGGAACACTGAGGCTCAATAGAATGTCACAAAAAATATAACATATCATATTTCTGCATGAAAATCATATCTACTCTTGGGCAAAATGATTATGTAACACAGCAAGACAAAAATATATACAACTCTTTAGGGGAAAGACTATAAGTCATGGGTCCTCTCCATATGAGGGAAAGAGGTGCACACACATGAGCGCTGCGATTTACAAGAAGACCAAGAAAAAAAAGCCCCTATCGGCCGGGCTATTAGAGTTTGGAACTGCCAAGCCGTGAGGCACTGGTTGGCTGCAGTCTTTAATAGCCCCCGTTTCTCCTGATGTAAACAGAGAATCTTCTCCAAACATTGCCTTTTTAAGGCCTCTCCGGGAGGGAGCGGGGTGACCCTCTCCGCAGTTCACTACACTAATGAAGGCCCCGCCCAGGCCCAGCCATGGTGCAAACTGCACACCAACATTCCCTCATTTTGCTTGACTCTTTTCGCTTTGTCCCCCCCCCCCCCCCCTTTCTAAATTTAGTTTTTCCAGACAGTACCTCAGGAGGAGACATACTCTTAGGCAGGCTTCATAGGCCTGGATGGGGGGGGGGGACTAAGGGTCAGGGTGGTACTGGGTCTGACTGACATTTCACAGACATGGCGGGAGCACTCCCCCCACCCCCATGGGACCCCCATCCATTCTGTGTCTTTGACCCCCGCAGCTGGAGGCGTCCAGGAGGAAAATTCATCTGGCAGTGTGAGCACTGCAAGGTCACAGCTTTGCGGCCCCGTTTTACACTTATCAGTCCACTAAGCAGCCTGCTCTCTCAGCAGTAACACACAGTTTACATGTGATCATTAGAGATAAATGATTGAACAAGCAATGTAAACCTAGTGTACTCATGGTTGGCTGTTTTGGTACAAAGTCAATTTTGTTATTATTATTATTTTTATTATTATTTGTGCCTCTGGTATAGATAAAGAAGCAGTTAAGATATGACAGTTGAGGAAGTTGTCACAAAATGGAAGGAAGGGGTTCCCAAGCAAAAACAATATATACCTTAGTATACCTTTTATATTTTTACAGTATACAGTATTATATTTCTAGTATACTTGAATTTAAATATACTTAAATATATTGAAGGACACTAAAATGACCCAGCTTAAATTGTATTTAAATTGTATTTAATATACTAAACAAGTATACTGTTTTTAACTATACTAAAGTGCACATTTACAGACATGACATTCAAGTATACCTTTTGTAAGTATACTAAAGTACACATTTATGAACATGACAATACAATTATATTTTTTGTAAGTATACTAAAGAACAGATTCAATTACATGACAATCAAGTGTACTTTTTGTAAGTATACTAAAGAACAATTTAAAGTATAGTAAATTCTAGTATACGTTTGTTAGTATACTAAAGCACACATTTAAGGGCATGAAATGATAGCATACTAGTAAATTATAGTCAGTGCAACTTTAGTGTACCTTAAGTAAGTATAGGAAAACATCAATATATTTGATGCACATTGCTGAGGTGAATTTGGCTTCATTGTATTCTTTGAATCTGTTTTCAATACACTCAAGAATACTTTTCTTTCCGCTTAGGTTTTGAACGCGGTGTTCTCTGAGTGCATAAACAACAGTCTACAACCTACGCAAGCACACTGACTCGCGAGGTGAAGGCTTGCGTCACCCTCAGGTCCCCACCCGCACCCCCAGCTCCAGCCTCCCCTGCTCACTGTGACATCAGTTATTGGATGATGGCTCGTATCACTCACTGACTCCTCATATTTGACGAGTCCAAGCTGCTCTGGCATGGTTCATATCTCTCTCTCCACAGGAAGCAGGGTGTACTCTGGAGCAATTACCTTGATGAGCTGATCTGTCGGCCCCTGACACTTCCTGTTGTGCTCCCATGTTGCTACCCTCCGATAGTGCCCTGTCATTCAATGTCCTTACCTCCCTACTCGTTGTACATGAACCAATCCTGTCTGGATTTGTCATTGCCTGCGGTCTCATGAAATGGCTGCATTTTTTCTGTCCCCTGAAAGACCGTAATCGAACACTGCCACGCTCTTTACTGTAATGTTATCTTGGTGGTCCCAACAGAGTGTCTCAGTCTTTTTTTATATGTGTGTGTGTGTGTGTGTATGTGTGTGTGTGTGTGTGTGTGTGTGTGTGTGTGTGTGTGTGTGTGTATGTGTGTATGTGTGAGTTAGATTGCAAGCCAAATCTATGAGCCATATCTCCATGCCCTTATCTCCACTTTACTCCCACCTCCTTCTTTTCAAAAAGCAAACAAACTTCCTTTCCCTCTATTCTCTCGTTATTCCCTCCTCTTTTTCTCTGACCTTTCGGTATATGATTCCCAGCTCGCATTCAGCGAATGCTTTCCCATATGGGGCAGTGAGGAGGACTTTTTGAGAGGAAGTTAATTATTCCAAATAACTGTGTCTGAGCATTGTACTCATGTTCCCAGGCCCCGTGCAGGCAGGAATGGCAAGGAGCCTTCGCTCCTTAATGGATTCCACATGGACTTCCAGAGAGGGGGCGGCCAAGCCTCCAGCACGGGCAGAAAACTCCAAATTTAGAAGAAATATGAAAATTGTCAAATGCGGCTTCCTTTGCAGAGGAGACAGGCCCAGCCCTCTCTCTCAACCCTGATCCCTCCCTCCCACAGACTTTCCTCCTCAGACATTGCAGGGTCACAGGCTGAGGTCACGGGGGGCCCTCACACCAGCCAATCATGGAGCTCGGGGGGCTTTCCCCTCACATGCCGCCCTCGCACTGGGCCGGCCCCCTCGTCTCATATAAGGTAAAAGAAAAGTCTTTGCTTCCCAAGCCGGCTGTGCTTCAAAAAGGGAGCCTTGTGCCGGGAACCCCCGTCAGACATTAGGGCTCACACAGCAGCCATGGTAGTAGTGCTGGGGATGGAGCCCTCCTCCCCACCCCCCCAACCTTCCCCCAACGACCACCTTCCACTCCCACCCAGTTCTCCAGACTCATCTCCAGCAGCATCATGCCAGCAGGACGCCAGGGGGCCGGGGGGCCAGAGTGACAATACCGGTGCCCTCCAGGACCAGGGACCAGTACCACAGGTAAGTCCACCTCCACTCATCACTCTTGCATCACTAGAGATGTCATAGACAGACAGACAGACAGACAGACAGACAGACAGACAGACAGACAGACAGACAGACAGACAGACAGGTGCAGAGTTATCAACACACAGCGGTCATATTTTATAACACGACAGTGGATAAACATATCTGTCGTCAGTCGTCAACAACCAGAAGTCACATGCAGCACGGTCACTATGATGATGCCCTGACAACGGTCAACTCTTAGATAGCGTTGTTGTGGCGGTCAGCCGGGGTTGGAACCAGAGAGTGCTTCCGTCTCTTACCTTCCCTGTCCTGGAGGACGGGTGACCTTAGGTCAGGCTGTCTTTGTCTGGTTGTCCTCTCTGGGCCGTCCGTGACTGACTGTGACAGGTCCGGGGAGTTGCCGTGTCATTGGCAGCAGACAGCAGCAGGCTGACACAGAGCTGAAGGGGAAGCTGGGGCTGATGTGTCACTCAAAGCATTGTGATGAACCCTGGGGCAGCTGCTGCTGCTGTGGCTGCGGTCCACAAGACAATGGTTGCTGGCTGGGGTTTATGTGGGAGCATGTAACCTTACATCATCCCTCTGCCATTTCTTGTCTACCATGACACAGCAGTTCATGTGAATGTGGAACTTAAGGCCCTCAGGCAGAAAGCACTCTCTGCACAGAAAGATGAATTTGAATGTGAAAGATGATTGTTATCATACTGTCAATATTATGTTGAGAGTTATATGGAATTCTTTACTTCGCTTGAAGTTCTAATCGTAAAGCGCATCAGTCAGGTTAGATGAACATTATTCCTTAGCGAATATCTTCCTGTTGCTTGGGTCCTCCTGGTTATTCTCTGATCACTTCTCACCTGAGCTACTATTTGAGTATGTGTTGTCTGTCATAATCTGTTCATGTGAGACTGTCATCACTTAAAACTGTGAGAACGATGTCTTGTCTGTTTTACATCACCAAAGGGGGGTTAGCTAATCCCATGGGTGTTTGTTAGATGACTGGTTTGTGTTGCTCCTCTCACTTCGATGCCCATAGTCATTGAGGCCTTTGTGAATAGTTGTATGCATCACCATACTGTAAAAATACAATTACTGCACCATATTATCGTTATTGGTTTGGTGGTTGGATATACAAAATATGGGAGGACAGAAGCAAAGCGTCAAAAGTAGTGAAACTATTCATTCACATACAAATACATACTATTCTGTGGCTGCATCAAGGATGAAGTTGTCCTTCATCAGGGTATGAACAGGGAAATGTGAAGGCAGCCCCATCCCCCCAGCCAACCCTCTTTGTCTCCTACTCTTTGTTTCTGGGAAGGCGTCAGGGAGGGAAGGGGGAGGAAGGCAGCTAGCAGATGTAGCCAGCTGTTGGGTGCCTCAGGGTCAGTGTTGAACAAGAGACCGCCAGGATAGAGATGCCACTGGGGTGATGCCCTCATGTAAAACATACACACACACACATGCACTTGCTTGCACACACACTCACTCTTTCTCTCACACATACAGCATGTACACACACACACACACACACACACACACACACACACACACACACACACACACACACACACACACACTGACAGACATTGACAGACATTGACCAAGCCTTTGCAAGCACCTTATAATACAGTGTACGTCAAAATAGCAGTTTGCTCCATGTCCACTCAGAGCAGGCTACAGGGCTTACCATCCATATAAGCAGGAGATGATGTCAGAGTAGAGGCTACCAGGGCCTGCCTGCACCTTACTGTAGCACAGAGATACACATCATAAATATGGCCTTAGATTCTTTCTAGATATATAGTAATACAGTAATTCATTGCTAGAGGGATTTGCCTTTGAACAAATACCATATTTGTATCTAAATCCATGTCTTTTCACTATCCTCCTTTTCTAATAATGAGTTATTGTTAATGTCAGATGGATAGATGGATGGATGGATGGATGGATGGATGGATGGATGGATGGACACATGGGTGGTATGGATATATTAAAATGAGGAGGAGGGATTAAAGGGGATGGACAGAGTGAGTGAGGGAGGGAGGGAGGGAGGGAGGGAGGGAGGGAGGGAGTGGAAACACTGTATTTATTTTGAGAGGAGTCAAAAGTCTGGAAGCTATCATGCCTAAGAGCATTTTCACATGACCCCTCTGTGGCCCTCGCTCTCTGGCCTGTCCCCCTGCGTCACTCTCCCCTCCGCAGGGCTCAGGGGACCCCCGTTCCCAGGGTCACTTTCACATGAACAGCAGTAGGGTGGGGATGGAGGTGGGGGAGGAGAGAGAGAGAGAGTCCTCAGGGACTGACCAAGGCCGCTGTTCACATGCCCAAAGGAGGGCCTGTGTCATACAGACATACGCTCACACATATGCACGCACACACACACACACACACACACACACACACACACACACACACACACACACACACACACAAACACACACACACACACACACACACACAAACACACACACAGACACACACACACACACACACACACACACACACACACACACACACACAGAATACCCCATGGAGGTGTGAGGGCTCCACAGCATCAGGTTGTAACTGTATCTCAATAGCAGTTGTCTCTATAGGTGCTAGTATCACAAGCTAGCAGCTTCCCTACACCCTCACATTCCAAATTCCTGCTCTCTGCATTCTGGGAATGCTTTCGGAGTCTGGTCACTTCCTGTGTAAAATCTGTCTGCTGGTCTTCTATGCTTACGTAAAAGGAGAAGTACTTGGTAGTCTGTGTCTTTTCAAATCTCTTATCTCTACTTTGACATGATTTCAATGAATATGATTTCAATATTAATCTAGAAAATGATAATTTCAATATGATTCAAACTAAATGCAAGTAACAAGTATGTTCCTATATGCACATGCACATCTGATGCCTAGCTGGCCAAAGGGGACAAAGAACTGTGTCCTTTCTCAGAAACAGGTTCTCGGTCCTGAGAAATCCAGCGCAAATTCTGAGTGTGCTGGGAATTCTGTGTTTATGGAAGGCATCTCGGAGCGTTTTGGGATGAGGCGTGGGGGTGCCCTGAGGGGTTCCAGGGACCTCTCGTCCTGTCTACAGTCAGAGCTGTAGGAGGATTAGATCCCCTGCACCCTTTGATCCAGTAATACCCGGGCATGGAGATGGGGCATGTACTGCCATGCCCAAACTAGGGCCCCTAAAGTTATGTGCTTTTAGAAAAAGTTCAGTTATGTAAGAAATAGACTGACAGCTTTCTGTACTTTCGGCACGACAGGAGGGGAACTTAGTCAGGTAGGGACGTGCAAAGTGACTTTACAAATTACCTTTTTCTATCATTTTATGACTATGGGTTATTGGTGGTGTTTTTTTGCTTCTTCAATATAATAATTATTATTATCGTTAACCGACTTACTGGCAAATGTTAACATCTGTATAAATGACTGTACAGTAAAACCTACTGTAATTGGTTGGTTTGTCTCTGTCATTTTACCTCTGAATTCTCTGCCTCGCCACATCAGACAGAGCTTGTGGTCTGACTCAGTGTTACTCAGAAAGAGTTTTACATCTGATTAATCCAATCATCTATATTCATCTAGAGACAGCCAGGGAGAGAGAGAGGGGGGGGAGGGTAAAGAGGGAGAGAGGGAGGCCTCCCCCACCCTCACACTTCCTGTCTAGATGATTTAAGGAGATGGGGAGAAATGAGAGGGGACCATAAAAGGCAATGTTTGGGCAAGCAGGAGCTCCCTCCATTATCAGGCCCAGGGCCTGTGTCTGTGTAAACACACTGTCTGTGTCTACGTCTGTGGAGGTGAACACTCTGGCACAGGCCTCACTGCTCTCACACACACGTCCACGTCCACGTGGGCACGCACGCACGCACACACACACACACACACACACACACACACACACACACACACACACACACACACACACACACACAGACACACACACACACACACACATTTAAGCATACACTCATACACATGCACACACTTACATGCATGCGCACACATCAACAGTCGCACACGTGCACACACACCCAATGTAAGCAGGTCCCGGTGCTGTGTTTTTCACCCTGTCACTTTCAAGTTATAGCTTCCTGACTGCTTGTCTTTGGAGAGGAGTTAAAGTGGCGTCTCATGCAAAGTTTACAAATCATTTTGACAAATGTTTAGGTTCTGATGGGCCCCAGTCATAGGTAGAATAGACAGAGGTGGACATTTGTGGCCTTTATATATACAACCATTTTGATCAAACTCTTAACCCTCCCAGCTGATTTTGAGACATTCTAATCTTGCCAGATTAATCTAGCCTTGTAGGCTCCAACTGTGGCTGGCAACATTTAGTCAAACTGTAGATTAGGACAGATGACTTCCTTATCTAGGCACCATGTAATGCTGAAAGAATGTGCACTTATGCTGTAGCATATTGTTAAAGAGCATTGAATAGCCTCAGAGTTGATGTACAGTCGGCCTGGGCTTTCAGTGTGATAGTGCTTACTTAGGATGTCCACCTCTCCCTGTCATCTGAAACTTTATTAACAAGGAGCATGGGAAACAGGAAATGGGTGCAGGACGTAGTGTTTAGTGTTTGGTTTTTGGTTATTAACAGTGACTGTGGTGTCAGTATCATTAGATACACAAAGCCATGGGAGAGGAGTGTAGTGTTTGTTGACATTTTCTCAGCCTGTGGATCTGGGGGTCCAAACATCCGGGGCCTGGACATGGCCTATAGCACCTTTTAAGAGCTGGAGCTCAGATGTGTGTGTGTGATTCCGAATGTCCATGTTAAGACCAGGCAACTGGCATCGGTCCCATGACACTGACTATACAGAGGTATGGCTGGCCCCTTAGCTAGACCCTTGCTGCTGTAAGCCCCCCACCCCTGTCTGGTCGACCCCTTCCACGTCATTCACAACAGCCAAACAAAATGGCAGAAGAGAAGGAGGGCTTGCTTTGTGACTGCTCTTCAGTTTTCCTGGTTTCTCCTTCACCTCTTCGCTCCCTTTTCCCTTTTATGTCGGCCTGCAGTGGCCTGTGACTAGAAAAGGGAATGTATGCAGCCAGGCGGAGAGGGAGAGGGAGAGTTGGGGGAGGGGCAGGCACGCTGAGCAGCAGTGACAAACTATCTGCTTCCACAATCACCGCCTGCAAGAGCCTGAAAGAGGGGGAATGTTTATCGAAAGTACAGCTACATTTTCCATTATCCCAAAAATAAAATCGGCTCAGAATTCCTTATAAGGGCTGAGGGAGTATTTTCGGAGAGGGATTTGAGACAACTTAAAGCTCCTTGGAAAAAGCTCAAAACTGTCCTGGATGTTGTTTTTTTTGTTTTTTCTTCCTTTACCTCTTTTTTTGTTTTGCTATCCCTCTTTGGAATACATTGAACACTCCCTAAATTAGATTACAGAGAATTATTGTATTCCTAAATAGACCTTATCACTTAACACTAGACACATGTGAATATAACTGTGTGTGTGTGTGTGTGTGTGTGTGCGTGCGTGCGTGCGTGCGTGCGTGCGTGCGTGTGTGCGTGCGTGCGTGCGTGTATGTGTGTATAATAGCTTGTGTATGTAATCATCACAAAACTATTTTCAGCAGTCAAACCAAACAGAATGAGACATGGCTATCCTCAGTGAGCCCTTTCTGTTGAGTCTCCATCTCCCTGTGTAAAGGCATGTGGATCTGATGTCTGCTGGGACATGGTGTTTAACAGTGCTCCTCTCTCTCTTTCCTATTTCAGAACGGCCTAAGCAGCAGAAACCACGAGGAGCTGTCAGTCAAAGAGCGCACGTATTGAAGGCCACCGGTGAGTAGCATGATACTTCAGCCCTAAACCTTAGTCCTGTGTAACACTGTACTTCAACCCTATACATAAGCCCTATACTGTATATCAGCCCTAAACATCCGCACTAAATCCTCAGTGTTCAGAAATCCTAGCTGAGATGGACAGTCCACACATCATATGGCCTCTGACTAGATAAGACACTTAGAACAACGTTCATTAGGTGCATTATCACCGGAAGGGTCCTGTAGCATAGGGACTGGCTAACCCTAACCCTAACCCTAACCCTAACCCTATCCTGATGCCTGTCTTCTGCATCGGTTGCAGGCAATGTGACAAATCAAATCGAACTTCATTCATAGAGCACATATCATACACAGATGCAGTGCAATGCGCTTTACAGGAAAACTAAAGAAAAACAGAAAGAAAGAAAGAAAGAAAGAAAGAAAGAAAGAAAGAAAGAAAGAAAGAAAGAAAAAATAGATAAAAAGCAGCTCTGCTGTCCTCTGCTTATTAAATATCACCTTCTGTTGTTTATGCTCTCACAATTAGCTGTGTAAGGCTCTAATTGGATTCTGCAGTGCTACAGAATGTGCCCCCCCGACCCACGCACACACACACACGCACACACACACACTCACACACACACACACTCACACACACACACACACACACACACACCTCATTCCCTCCCTGTGTGGGCGTAATAACATGAACACTTTGCAAGGGGTCATCAATCCAGAGGTGTTTATCCGAGCTCTGGATCGTCTGTGGTTGATGAGTAATGTTCTGTTCTGTTGTGTCCTCCTACGCTCAAGCCAGCCACAGACACGGTCAAGACCCTGGCGTGCTTCAGACAGCAAGGAAAAGTGTTGAAAAAGCACTCCGCACTTACCGACACGTCACTCCCCTACTGATGAGATAGAACGAGCTGACAGTGTGTACTGATTTGTTGAGTTTTATTTGCTCAACTAGATAGATTCAGTAAGGACATTACTATAACTGAATCTGCCTAGAACTAAATCTAGTTTAATCTAAATCTAGATTGATGTGTGAATGAGGTCTGATACGATGCAGGGTAGGACTTCTACATCGACTCTTGGGGGGGGTGCCCAACGTAGACATACTGTAGATATACGTAACATAGATATACTGAGGCTTTATGGGGAAGGCCTCCTCACATTGATACTCTAAGACTTAAGTTATTGGAATGGTGATGTCAGTTGGACAGGAGGCTCCAGTGGGCCCAGTTGGTTTGACACTCAGGCCCAGGCAGGTGCCTCTCTCCTGGGCAGCAGCTCAGGAGCAGCAGGCCTCCAGGTCCCGTATTCACAAAGCACTTCACTAGGAGTGCTGATCCCTCCTGTCCATGTCATCTTATTCATTATGATTTAAAAGGAAAAACTGATCCGAGATCACTATTCCCACTTCCTTTATGAATACGACCCCAGGGGTATACATTCAGTGAGATAAAACATTGACGTTGTGGATAGAAATGCACAAAATAGAGCAGACACCACTCCTTCATCTTCGTGACAGGAAATCAGACGTGTTCTAGATCATGTATTTCTATCTGAACGTTCTGTAATGCTACACCCTCCTGACTGCGCCTCCAGCTCTGTGTCCGCCCTGAACCCAGGGACGGATCACTACAGCAAGGATACATATCCTGTCCCTCACCCCACAGAGCAGTAAACACTCCACACCTCCAGTGAGCCAGTGAGAGCCTTTCCCTCTTTTTTCCTTTTTTTTCTATTTCAAATCTGCCAATATTCTGTAACAAACAACAGTTACATCATACCTTCTCTACATGAACGCAAACATTTTCATTCTGCATGAGTTCCAATAAGATATATATATTATTTTATTTTTTTAAACAACTAAAATGAGTGCTGTATGTAATCTGGAAGATAGCAGAGATAGTGAAAGATTCCAGAGCCACGGGGATGATAAGTGGCTTGGCTGAGGCCTGTGGCTTCCTCGGCGTACTATAAAGAGTACGGGGGTGTGATGAGAACTGGAGAGTGAATGCCTGGTTTGTTTGCTCTGCGGCCTGGTTTCCTGCAGCTGAGGGGATTGCCTGGGCGATGCTGCTGGCACTCACTGGTCCTCTGCGGTTTGGAGTGAGAAGGAGGTGCTGGAACCGGAGACTGCCCGCCCGCTGTCCTGTTGTTATGATAGCGCAGCGTGTCTCAGAGTGCTGACGGAGACCACAGGGTTAGGGTTTGGAGCACAGCTGAAGCTCCTCGCATCCCAAACATCCCTGGTAGTAGTGCACCAATCCATGTGCAACGAGGAGGGGGGGAGGCCAGGCGGGGTAGGGATGGGATGGGATGGGATGGGATGGGATGGGGTAGGGAGACATACGCATGGGACTAGAGGAGTAGGCTAGGCTACAGTGTGTGTGTGTGTGTGTGTGTGTGTGTGTGTGTGTGTGTGTGTGTGTGTGTGTGTGTGTGTGTGTGTGTGTGTGTGTGTGTGTGTAGGGGGGCTAGGCTAGAAAGAATGTTAGTGGGAGTAAGGAGCTGAGGGCACAGGGACAGGAAAGAGCAGCACTTAGACATGCAGGCAGGCAGGCAGGGGTCAAAGTCATTTCCTGTTCCCTCCACATAACGTTTACAGCTCCCACATTCCCCCTATGTTTCCCTAAACCCAGCTTCAGCCTTATGAAACCCCCCCCTCTCTCTCTCTCTCTCTCTCTCTCTCTCTCTCTCTCTCCCTCTCTCTCTCTCTGTCTGTCTGTCTCTCTCTCTCCCTCTCTCTCTCTCTCTCTCCCTCTCTCTCTCCCTCTCTCTCTCTCTCTCTCTCTCTCTCTCTCTCTCTCTCCCCCTCTCTCTCTCTCCCTCTCTCTCTCCCTCTCTCTCTCTCTCTCTCTCTCTCTCTCTCTCTCTCTACCTGGGTGTTAGTAAAAGACTAAAAGACTGTACAGACACAAGCTGAACTGTCGTTGGAAATGTGTAAAAAAACGGTCCATTTTTCAAAAATGGGAGGTCTTCCGATTCGTGAGAAACTCGGGACTGTGTGCCGCTGTGTGGTTTTTGTGAATGTTCCTACAATGCCTTCCTTTGCTCTTCCCCACAGGTCATTTTGCCCTGGGATCTTAGGGAAGCAGAAGCGGAGGAGTCCAGCCGAAGAGGGTCTGGTGTGGTTTTACACTCGCTTGGCCATTCATTGCGTTCATTCATTGTCACTGTGTCGTAGAGACCTCTACTATACTATAGCAATGTGAAGAGAAGACAGGTAAGACATGGTGGGGCCCCCTCAGGTGTGAATGGTACTGTATCACTGTTCAGGTGTGAATGGTACTGTATCACTGTTCAGGTGTGAATGGTACAGTATAATCAGCTCAGGTGTGAATGGTACAGTATAATCAGCTCAGGTGTGAATGGTACAGTATAAACTGCTCAGGTGTGAATGGTACAGTATAAACTGCTCAGGTGGAGTCCATGGTCCTCCAGCCCCAGGTGCAGTGCTGCATCTCTGGTCAATTGGGAGTCTGAGATGAAGCACTGTAGCTCGGGAAGGAGGGTGTCGCAACAGCAGAACGGACGGTGGGAGTGATCCAATGACCGGTATATGTATACTGAGTATGTCTATGGTGTGTATTTGGTCTTTTCTCTTTCTCTCTCTCTCTCTCTCTCTCTGCAATATCACAGAGATCTATGCTCAGGATATTAATTTATGAAGCTGGCTCTGACTAGTATTTCTCCTGTGCTGTTCTTCCCTGTGTGCGTGTGTATCTGTCTCTCTTTCTCTCTCTCTCTCTCTCTTACATCCCTCCACTTTTTCCCTCCTGTGCTGTTCTTCCCTGTGTGCGTGCGTGCCTGTCTGTCTCTGTCTCTGTCTCTGTCTCTGTCTCTGTCTCTGTCTCTGTCTCTGTCTCTGTCTCTGTCTCTGTGTCTCTCTGTCTCTTGCTCTCTCTCTCTCTCTCTCTCTCTCTCTCTCTCTCATCTCATCCCCCCACTCTTTTCCTCGCTCCCGGGGTCCAGTTTTCCCAGGAATCCCTTGGGCAATCACAACGGGGATTCCTGGAAATACTGTTCTTGGGGGTGGGGCTTGACAACGCGTATTTATCAGAATGATATGCAGTACATCATGTCCCCCACACATATGTTCGTGGAATGTTCATGTGAAAATGATAAACATGGAACTGATGTACTACTGTGTATTACATGTACATGTAATACATTGTAATACATAGTACATTACATGTATTTATCTATCTTCATATCTATGTGTCTATCTATCTATCTATCTATCTATCTATCTATATATATATATATATATATATATATATATATATATATATATATATATGTATATATATACATATATATATATATACATATATACATACATACATACATACAGTACCAGTCAAAAGTTTGGACACACCTTCTCATTCTTTATTTTTATTATTTTCTATATTGTAGATTAATATTGAAGGCATCAAAACTATGAAGGAACACATATGGAATTATGTAGTAAACAAAAAAGTGTTAAACAAACCAGAATATGTTTTAGATTTTAGATTCTTCAAAGTAGCCACCTTTTGCTTTGATGACAGCTTTGCACACTCTTGGCAAGTTTGTGTCCAAAATGTTGACTGGTACTGTATATATATATATCTACCTACCTATCTATCTATCTATCTTTTAAACCAAGCCTCTACATGGATACATAATCTAATAGACCTCAGGAAACATGTTTTATATGCCCATTACTTTGTGTCATATCAGCTAATGCAGTCACTCTTTATACAACACACAATGATCTGTATGTATGTACAATATGCCAAAGTGCAAATGTAAATCTCAATAAATCTCAGTACATACACACCATGTTGGACGTTGCCATTCATCTTTGAAAAATGCAGAAATAACCAAACTCATTGTGATGGTGGTTGAATAGTTTGAAAGTCTGTCCTTGCTTCCTTATTTCCTTCCTTGGGGGAATCACTGATCTAACATGGTTGGATGGGTGAAATCAAGTGTTCCGCTGAACAGCTTGAACCAATCCACTCATGTATCAGATCAGTGGTTAGTCCAAGGAAGGGAAGAACAGGGCCAAAGTCTCAAATATGAAAGCAATTGATTGAAGAGCCATGACCATCACAGCTTTCATATTAATGTTTCCCCCACAAGGGGTCAGAGTTGGGTCACTTTTTATTTTTCCAGAGGCCAGGCCATTATGCCATGTGCTACATCAGATTACTGTGATAAAGAAGATCTAAATATGTTCAGATTACATTATGATCATAGTAGTATTCACATACTTATACACCAAAAGTGTGTGTACATGTACCCCAGCGATGAACTGGGCCACAACCAGTTAAATCATTCTTTGTCAAAGAAATCCTACTTAAGAAGACTTATTTTATTTTTTTCCCCCTACAATTATTAAATGTGGGAGAAAAGCACAAAATACTTTTGTATTCATCAATCTATTCAAAAGGGTAACTTGCACAATGTACATGGCGACAGACACTTCTCTGGAAACTCACTCACACTCATACTCACAGGCCCTACCCCCCTAGGCACACATGAGGCAGGCACATGTCATGCACAGTGAGTCACATCAAATTGGGTGGGAAGATACTCCCATTCATGAGTCGCTGCACCATACAATCAATCCCTACCAATGAAAGTCTACGTGACACAAAACACTGAGTGGGCTGTAAAGATTTGAGCATCGTTGTCATGGTAAGATCCTGTATGAATTACATGGTTAATATTCTCTCTTTCCGGCCGCCACGTGTAGAGGGGTCTTCACAGCAGAGAGACAGAGGGAAACCTACAGGCGCGATATAGGGGTCTACTGGCAGTGAGGCTGGCCCTTTAATACTCACTCCTTGTAAAATAATCTGAGGACTCCACAGGGACTGCATCCAACCAACTGTGGAAGGCCATTCCTCAAAGGAGCTGGGTGGGGGAGGGGAGGGCAGGCACAAGGCAATGAGCTGAGGCCTACAAGCTCCCAGTCACGTTTGGCTCTGCTACTGCCTGCTGGAAGTCACTACTGTGTAGATTTGCAATCTTGAGGCCTCGCCGAGATGGACACACATTTTGAATTCCAAATCAGCCTGTCGTCCCTACCCACTCCTGTAGATCTGAAAGGATTGGCTAGGCCTAAGCATTATGGCGATGGAGCAAATTACCATGTTGTTGTTACCTATCCAAAAAATATTCAGACCTAGAGGAGTAGCAGGCTAGGGGTAATAATAATGTGTAATAAACTTCGAAGCCAGTACATAAATGATTATGATGTATTCAAACCACTAACAGGAGTTAAGGCTTATGTCTTATGCAAAAACTATTTGCATCTTTACCTGTCTTTTGACTAGTAGTCAAGTGTTTCCATACACTTTTTTTCATGTAACATGTCAACAGCTGAGATTATGCAGACTGACTGAAAAGGTTCAAAGTTATGGTACAACAAAGGTTCTAAACTAATTTGCAGTAACAAAGGGCACTAGTTAATTCCTCCATGTGTTTTAGATTTGTTTCTTACCAAGTACATTTCAAGAGTGATCACCCGCGTTGTTCACATTGCAGCACATGGACAAGTTCACCTGGTTTATCTGCTTTGCATACCCCTGGAAGTGTGTGGGGGTGGGGGGGGAGGGTGGAGACGGGCAATGACATGTTAAATGCCAACGTCACAGGCCTGGAGGGGGGGGGGTGTAACTCCACAAGTTGACTCAGAGTTAGGGAGGGGCGCAGTCTGCTTAACTGCAAATGGCGCGGAGAGGAACCAGAGTCCATACACACATACTTCCCTTACCTGATTAAGCCAACTGGAACACACCTTGTGCTGGGTGTGTCCCTATCAACCCCCTCTCTTACTCACCTGCTGCCAGGAATCTGTTCTAAGCCTTTCAAATTACCAATGGAACAAGTTGATTCGAACCTTTTTACATTCAAGGCACTACTGTAAGTTAGAGAAGGTGCCAGTAAGTAAAATACCTTTATCACCCTGACTGTGCCAGGTTGATTCCCCTCTCTGCAAGGTGTGGCAGTGAGAAACCCTGTGATCCCTCATACACTCAGACGTGTTGGGCCAGGTGCAGGGTAGTTATCAGTTGTACCTGGTGTTGTGTGACAGATTATGGAACACCAGCAGGGTGTGGAATGGCTGCTTGGGCCGCAGCCCGAAGAGTGACACCACCAAACAGGATCCACTCCAACACAGGAAGTGGCTCTTTATGGTAGCCAACATACTGGACAAAGAATGTATGTCATGGCCTACATACCCCAGCCTGCCTCCACCATCTCTGCTTTACTTCTAACTTGTTCCATGTGCACTTTGGGCAGGTTATTCTTATTTTAGATCAGGAATATTGTGTTTTCGGATCATTTTATGGTCTAAATCGCATGGTCAGATATGGTTTACTATCTCTGGTAACATTCCTCTTCTTTATTTTGAAACATAACACATCTCAGCCACATTGAAACTATACTTTTCTTCCACATTTTACTAGCTTGTATAAAAAAAATTCTGGTACATTTATGGGTCCTATTACATGCATAAAAGGTCCACCAAATCGGTTGTAGTATTTGGGTTAAGACATGGTCATAATCTAGTCCTTACAAAGACTGATTATGACTCATATCATTACCAATAGATATACAGTTAGGTCCGGAAATATTTGGACAGTGACACAATTTTCATAATTTTGGCTCTGTACACCACCACAATGGATTTGAAATGAAACAATCAATATGCAATTGAAGTGCAGACTTTCAGCTTTAATTCAAGGGGTTGAACAAAAATATTGTATGAAACGTTTAGGAATTGCAAATATTTTTATACACAGTCCCCTATTTTCAGGGGCTCAAATGTAATTAGACAAATTAACATAATCATAAATAAAATGTTCATTTTTAATACTTTGTAGAGAATCCCTTGCAGGCAATGACTGCCTGAAGTCTGGAACCCGTGGGCATCACTAATGCTGGGTTTCCTCCTTTGTGATGCTTTGCCAGGCCTTTACTGCAGCTGTCTTCAGTTGTTGTTTGTTCGTGGGTCTTTCTGCCTTTAGTTTTGTCTTCAGCAAGTGAAACGCATGCTCGATCAGGTTGAGATCAGGTGATTGATTCAGCCATTGCAGAATATTCCACTTCTTTGCCTTAAAAAACTCCTGGGTTGCTTTCGCAGTATGTTTTGGGTCATAGTCCATCTGTACTGTGAAGCGCTGTCCAATCAACTTTGCTGAATTTGGCTGAATCTGAGCAGACAGTATATCCCTAAACACTTCAGAATTCATCCGGCTGCTTCTGTCTTCTGTCACATCATCAATAAACACTAGTGACCCAGTGCCATTGGAAGCCATGCATGCCCATGCCCATGCCATCACACTGCCTCCACCGTGTTATATAGATGATGTGGTATGCTTCTGACCAGCCTTCTCCATACTTTTTTTCCCCCATCATGCTGGTACAGGTTGGTCTTAGTTTCATCTGTCCAAAGAATGCTGTTCCAGAACTGGGCTGGCTTTTTTAGATGTTTTTTGGCAAAGTCTAATTTGACCTTTCTGTTGCTCACCAGTGCATTCTTTTTCTCTCAGAATGTACCAAACTGTTGATTTGGCCACTCCTAATGTTGCCACTATCTCTCTGATGGATTTTTAAGGCGTAAGGATGGCCTGTTTCACTTGCATTGAGAGCTCCTTTGACCGCATGTTGTGCGTTCACAGCAACAGCTTCCAAATGCAAATGCCACACTTGAAATCAACTCAGACCTTTTACCTGCTTAATGGATAAAGAAATAGCAAAGGAATAGCCCACACCTGTCCATGAAACTGCTTTTGAGTCAATTGTCCAATTACTTTTGGTCCCTTGAAAAAGAGGGGGCTACATATTAAAGAGCTGTAATTCCTAAACCCTTCCTCCAATTTGGATGTGAATACCCTCAAATTAAAGCTGAGAATCTGCACTTTAAGCCCATATTCATATATAACTGTAACTTGAATATGTTTTGGTAAACAGCTAAAATAACAAAAATTGTGTCAGAGTCCAAATATATATGGACCTAACTGTACATGACTATAGTAAAGAAGAACGGAACTGTGAACATGGCCCCTTTAAGAAAACATTCACTCGTGAACCAGAGGATTTAATGTTACAAAACTGCATTGAATCAAACAGAAAACCATTGTTGACAGTATCACTTTAACTCAAGAATCTGGAGTCTTCAACGGCGTAACAGTGCAGACACCAAAAAAATTACATGAATCCTCGCGAATACCAAGAATTCCCTCACTATCAATATTCTTGGATCGCGTGGGTTAGGCCTATCACACAAGCCTGTTTTGTAGATATTTCCATTCATAAAACCTTTTCCTGAATTAAGTGATGACCGGCGACATTTTATGGCATCATAATGGCTGTTCACCAAATGTACACTTAAATAACAGGCCTAATTGCTTACTAATAACAACCGCGATTTTCGATGTATAGATCGATTAACTCGATTGGAAGCATTAGATCCTGAAAACTCAGTAGTTATTTATATTTGTCTGCTCATGAGAACTGTTCTCACTGCGTAACATAAGGAGACACGAAATGTTACGCAATTACAATGTCATTTTAAGAGGCGCACATAACGATACATCAAAGAGCAAGTTCCAGGATTGTTACAAGACTATGGTGTCATTGAATTGTTTAACGCTGAATATATATTATAAAGATGCATAATACTGCCAGATACGTCTACAGAAAAAGATTCTTGTGACATTTTATGTCACAAGATTTTTGCCAAATCTGTGAAGACACCAAGCATAAGAAAGCATTAAGCATTGGTTATCCCAATTCAATTCATACATGTTCTTGAATGTTGCCTTATACCTTGATGTAATTACCACTGACATGTTAAGAGGACTCCAAAGATGTCCACAACAATAAATCCTTACTGGCACCATTATTTAAGGAATCACCATACTACAGTATATGGGCAAACTGTGAGTGGTCATATCAATTATTAACTAGGAAAGGGGATTTAGTTAACAAGATTCATAAATTCCAAAATATAAAATAGACTGATCGGTCATCGGGTTGATGATTATGTAAAAGGTTTGTTATGAGACAGAGCAGAGCATTTGCTCTTTAGATCTGTTCACATCTCGACCACGATCCCTAGGCAACTGCAACTAGGTGAGCGATTGTATTGGGTAATCGTATTGCGGGTTTAAAATCTGCCTACCAGCTGACGTACGTTAGAAATGCGATACTCTGTTGAACTTCATAACAGACTCTTTGCTTGTGAGCTACACTGACATCTTGAATGGCACACACTCTCCGCGCAGTTTCTCATCGACGCCACTTTGGGGCGCGGTCGCGGTCTTCAACTCCAGTTGTCGAGGACATTCAGTAGTAGCCTAGTAAGCTACAAAAATAGCCTGCTTCCTAAAATTGGTTTCTACTAATCACTAACTGTAGGCCTACAATGCACTTATGGTACATGTTTCAAAACACATAACCAGGTAACGTTCTGGAAGCGAACACGGACACTTCCACACAATAGGGCGAGATTGCTTGCCTGCATGTGTAGCGCGCAATGTGTAACGTTCCAGTTTGGCGACCTGTTTAAAAACAGCTCCCGAGTGTTGCCGCATTGTAACGTTGTCATGAGCGACACAGCAGTCACCATTCATTCCACAAATTAATTGTATAACCTGAAACACCGGATGAATTATAGAACTGTGAGCCTGCCTTCAAGGTGCAGTGTGTTCTGCAGGCTGTAGATCACGCGGTGGCCTTTACTTGAAACAATGTTGCGCTGCAACACCAACAGGGTTTGAATTAAAAATCTCCATTTGTATCTTGTTAAAACCCACACAAGATATGCAAACAGTTACCAGAATAACAGTCCTAACGTGAAATGTGAAAATGATAGTTTATTTTTTTCATTGCAAAATGTTAGGCAAGAACATAAAAGACAACCACACATAATTAAATAAAAGATTATAAAAAAAAAGACAGATTACTTGACACCAATCTCATCAAAGTACTTTACATACATGATTTTCTTGTTTTGTTTTTATATATGTATGTGTGTATGTATTAATTAATTCACTCGAAAATGAAGAGTTGCATATTTATAGAATAGCATATTTATCTTCAAGAGTGAAATTATTAAATTATTCACTGTTTATAATAAACATCTTGGAAGAAGGCATGATAACTATTATGCTCCAAATGTTATGTACTTAAAAGACAATTCTGAAAATAATTTCACTCTTGAACGTTATCTGATGGTGTCAAGAAAGGCACTACTTTCATGTGATCTTTGCCGTCACAAGTGCTTCCAAGCCCATTCCACCAGCCCTTCCCCCCACGGAACTAGTCTACTGTACAATGAACACACCTTCTGCACATTGGACCTTGCCCTATTCCATTCAGGATTAAGCCTAGTGCACACGAGTTTTCCTCTTAATTCCTCTCAGCAATGTCTGAATAATGCTGGACAAAATAGTCGTGAGTAGCGCCTGCCTGTTGTGTTGTGAGAGCCACATGGAGGACAAGGCCAGAGTACAGGCCTCTTTGGTTTAGTACAGCATCGGGATTACATTACGCTGCAGTGGCAGCAGGGAGAGAGGGAGAGAGGGAGAGAGGAAGAGAGGGGGGAGCAAGATCAACACGTGACACCTCGTTCAAACTGCCTCCATCGGTGACACGCCCCTAGGCAGTATTCCCAGAGGCAGTTGGAAACCTTGTAGATTTTCCTGAAATGGTGAATGAAAATCTCATGGCTAGGCTTCGTTGATCTTTCTTTTTCTTTACCGGTAAAGTTGATTGACAAAAGTATATATTTTTCAAGACAATTGGAGTGTTAACTGCAGTAGGTGAACGAGTCTGGAATTAATAAATTGAGGCAAAGGGAAGAAAAGGGAGTGTTAAGTTGTATAATAGAGACTGTGTAACATAATCCTGGTCCTTATCTCCCTAAAAGATAAACAATGACTTGAGACATAAATTAAAGATAGTTATACCTGCAGTGCACTTATTAACTTAACTTTCATAGTGTCTGTAGGTTTCATATCTTCAAGACAGGCCTTTTTCACTCCAGACTAATAGTTGTCCCTTTTTTGGTCCCTTTTGTCCATCCAGAGGGCTGTGTAGGCTGGGGCCTCTCTCTCTCGTTGCTAACAGCTGCTTTCCATGTTGACCTCACAATAGATGAAAGGACATCCAGGCCTCATTCACCCTGCAACCCTTGTGCTGTTATGTCCTGGGGAATTACCCCCCAACCCCCACTACCCAGACACAGCACTTCTCTCTACAGTCTGGGTGACAATTCCCTGACCACACAACACTCTCACTGGGACTCTCAGGATCCCCCCCAAGGCTGTTGTGACAATGGTTGAGGTCAAAGTTAGCGAAATTACTGCTAACATTTTCACCATTTCAACATTTTTTCTTGCTCGCTTCAGAATACAGGTCATTTCCTGTTGATGAAACAACTCAGGCAAAGCAGGGCTGCCAGAGGAAAACATTGATAGAACAATGTAGAACATAGAACAATGTACATTGTTGTGCACAAGAGGAAGGGGCGGTATATTCACTCAGACTAGAGCTGGAGATAGACTCTTAAGTCTTTCTTTTTTTTTTTTTTTAACATAGAAACCCTGTACTCAATTGAAATGCTTGTAGGGGGTATGGGGGTGGACCTTCTGTTACGCTGCACTTTGGCCTCAGCCCCATTGTGTGGTTCTTTGCATTGCTCTTCTGTTGTCCGTTTAACCCCTTCATTCACTGAGTCCGACAAGGTCCTGTTCAATTAGAGCAAACAGGAGAAAACATTTGGAAACCAAATAAAACAATTAGGGTTAGTGAGACACTATCTTAATTTGATAAATTATAAACATTTCAGTTTGTTGTGAATCCTTTTGCTACATTGAGCCAAAACATGACTAACCCCCCCTCCCCAAGTGTAGACAAGAGGTCACATCCCATACTGAAGAACTGCTGCATGGCCCATTTCTTTTGGCAACCTTTATGGAGAGTTCAGTTGATGAGTTGCAGATAAGGAAACAATTTTCCACAACCGCCATTTGAAGCCATTTTAATATTTACAGATATAAATCCTGGAAGATTTTATTTTCAAAACACCACCACAAGCACCTACAACTACCCACCACCCCAACAATATCATTTCACAGGAACTGCTTCTCTAGCTTACAGCAATACCTTTTTGACCATTTCCACAAATGTGTCCCTTTTGTCTCAAGCAATCAAACCTTAAGACAAATCCCTTGAGAGTTTGACCCAAGTCTTTGCTTCTTATCCATCCTCAATACTGCCAATCAAGTTTCTAAATGCTCACAATACTTGGGTTGTGTGGTAGTTAACAGGTAAACGTGTAAAGACAAGCAAATGGAAAGTAAAAAATGTTTATCAGCCATCCGGGTCTAAGGCAGAAGTCTATGTGTTGTGTTTTTTTTCTTCAAATTACAGAGACTGGGACAGTGGTTCTGACAAGTTATTTTTTAATTTATTCTGACATGCTAAAAGGGAATAAATTACACTTTTATAGAATGTCCAGCTATAAAATAGCTAAAGCTGGGTCAGAGGGAGTAATAGGTAGGGGGAAACAGCCAAGTTATTGGTGTGCATCTGTTGTGACTAAAGGCTGAGAGAAATTCAAATTATTCTTGCCTTACAAGACTCAAAGTATATAGAAAAGAAACCCTCCAACACTTTCTTTGCAATAAAAAAGGAACGAAAACAAGAAGGAAAAGGTCGCAACTCTAAGCAGCAGCGAAATGTAGTTGCAGAGAGAAAGTCCCAGAGTATTTTACAAGAGGATCTGCTTCACTGCAGGAAGAAGCAACAAAAACACCCTTTCCCCAAAATGATCAATTCAATACAGGGAAAGACAACTCTATAAAACTGAAAAAAAGTAAGTTATCTGATAAAAAAGTGTATATATATGTATATAAAAATGATAACGGGAAGGGTGGTGGAGTGGGTACGTTTGTCTGTCTCAAAAAACGGAACATTGAGGCCATCATAGCAATCAAATTACTAGAAAAATGGTAACATTTGTCGATCAACATTAACATCTCTGAAAAGAAAAAAAAAATAATTGATGCGTAGATTTTCTAAGCAATTTACAAACAGGTTTAGTCGAGAGGTGCCTAATTATAATGAATATGCTTTTGTGGAGTTTATCGTTTTTATTCATTGTTTTGAGACTTCAGAATACCAAGTACAATATAGTTAATGCAGCGTTCTAAAGAGAAACCTAGTAGTCACTAGAATTTTTTTCATCTTCACATTAGAAGCTCCTCTAGCACATATCAGCAGGCAGAATCTTAATTACCTTTTTATGAAAAGAAAAAGTAAATCCAATGTTTTGCTTAGTATTACCCAGGATTCATTCATAACAACAAAGGAAAACAGTTTTCAGTTTACATCTTTCATTTTTCTTGAGAATGAGAAAAAAAAAAGTTGAGTAAGGAAGAAAATGGTTGTTTCAAATGTTCAATCTGACTGACAAGTGTCTGGGTCATGCCACGCTCTGTGACTGAGGGGAAAGGGACCAAGCTGCTCTGACGGAGGGCGACCATGAGGTGAGGCAGGCGCCCAGGCAGCGTTCAGAAGGGGGGAAATCAGGGAAAATATTGGCATGTGCACAATTACATCCGCAGTGAGCCAACCATTTCTTAGTTTTCAGTTTTGAAGAAACACAAAAAAAAAATCTTCAGGGACAGGACAATAGAGAAGGCTACAGCTTCGAAATTCCATACCAAGCCTGCTTTCTGTGTGGATATAGTATATACATACCAATATATAGATATATGCCAAGCATGTTATCTATATATAGCGATTACATATATAGTATATGGAACGATAGTTCTTTAACAGGAAAAGAGGGTTGCCCACAATGCCTGGCAGGTTCTGGTGAATTTGATCCTGGATGCCGGGGTGTGATTGGAAGGCAAATCCTGCTACGGCCATTCTGCTCTGCTTCATTTCATTGTCTTAATGCTCAGAAACCTGGAAGAGAAGGAGAGAGAGATGGAGACACAGACAAGAGAGTCATGGTTACACACCGGTAGAACAACTGGTATCTCAATAGGGTTGAGCAACTGCTCTATCAAACAAGGCCAAACAAGTCACAGCAGTTCCAGCCCTGTAATAAAAAAGTGCCCAGTCATCAGTCCCGCTCTGCAGCAAAGCTGGGGACTGCGCTGCTGCAGAGTGCCTGAGAGGGAGAATCAAACATTTATGGAGCCATGCTCTGAGCTTCCTGTAATGAAGACATCCACCACCACATAGGTTTTAGAGTTTAAAACGATCACGTCAGATTACAGATAGGCACGAGGTCCGGGAAAACAGTACAAGTGGAAAGGTTGTTAGGAAAACAGCGTGCCATGTCAATAAATCTATTTGAGGCGTTCTACAAGATCTCTCGCCAGGACGGGCTCTCTCTCGTAAGAGTGTATCTGTCTGAGACTGACCTGGATAAAAAGGCATAAAGGTCAAATATAATAAAATAAAAATCGGACAAAAACACAAACAGGGATATCGTCTTTGTGAATCAAACTCCCTTCATGCTTCGCTGCAGTGGGAGGTAACCTTTAGAGTGATTACCAGCGGCATACATGTCTATTCACGGTTACACCCATGCAGCTTAGTGATGTGGCAGCCTTAGCATAGGGACAACAGGGAACTGGGAAAACCTGAAAAAGTACAACCAAAAAAAAGAAAGAAAACTACTTTGAAAACCGCTATTCAATCCTATGAGCCTTGCTAATCTGTGTTCTTCCTCGAGCATGCCTTCGCATATATTGATGGTGTACTTTGGAGCCTCACCCCACTGGGTTTAGATAATGCAGCTCAAGTCTGTACACGAGCATGTCAGATCTGAGTGAAAGGGAAAGTATTTTCGACGTCAGCTCTCATAAGTAACATCCCTCCGCTACAGCAATTCCCTCAAATGTGATCCGACTCAAAGCAAAAGCTCGTTTTGCTGCAGGCCTACGCAGCTATGTCGACAGAGCAAAATATGAAACAGCAGGACATACGTAATGGGTCTAAAATACCCTTGAATTGGTCTGCAGCTTTTTACTCTGATGATGTGACGTGAATCGCTCTACAAAAGGCACGCTTCAAAACCAAGCATGAGGCCAAAGGAAGCTGTTCTTGCCATGTGTCTTCGTCTTTCCTTTCTTTGGAGTGGAAGAACCAGCTGATGCAACAGGCCTGTCCCACTTGAAGGGGTGAAAGGGCAGCGCAATTCTCCATATGTGAGAGCTATTTATAGAACCACCCTCTTCTAATATAGCAAATACCCTTTAAGATACTTCCCAGCTTCCCACATGACTACAACTTGTACACAGATGCAGTCGAATGCTTTTGAAAGTGAAAGGCTGGGTTGATACGGTTTGCTTTGATCGCTTTGATTCGTCTGTGACTTATTGCGTGGCTTGCTCTACATAAATGTCTTGTAATGCAAGGCAATGGAGCGACACAAGGGGGCTGAAATGCTAACACACGTTAACAATGTTTCCATTGTTACAGGGCTAACAGAGTGGCCAAGTCAAATTGGTATCCAAGAAACCAGCAAGTTCTTTCAAGCCCCAATACTCCAGAGCTTGGTTATTTAAATTCCTGGCTGTGGGTCCTCAGCACCCTTCACTGGCACTCTTATCTTAAAGGGACAGTGATCAAGGAACTACAAACTGCAACAACGACATCTACAAATAGATACAAAATACAAAATCTTCAATACAAGGGGATGAAACAGGAAGGTAATAAAATTAACCGGGAATTGCTTGTGCGCACGCGCGCGGGGGGGGGGGGGGGGTCCATTCACAAAGACAAATGTTTTAACAATCCCCAAAAAACGTTGGATTGTGCTGCCCAGAAAGCCAGGGTACACAATGGTGCTGGCTACCTTGTCCATGGAGTCCACATACAGTACTAAAACAGACAGTGTCAAGGATTAGACCGCTTCACGTCATCAGCAAATCCTATTTATAACTAGCCTCTCCTCACAGCACTTGTTCACTGCCATCATGTGGGATGTGCCTTGAAAGAGAGGGAGGGGGAGGGGGGATGAGAGAGAGAGAGAGAGAGAGAGCGTGTCCTCTTGCTTTGATTTCTAATTCATATTTAATGGATTTCAAAGCCCCTCTCCGCAGAGTGGAGACAGCACTGTCATTAGTCCTGCACCGACAGGAGGACCAGAAAAGGATTTGCCTGACGTCACCAAAAGAAAACGTCTAGCATCAACAAAATAGGTAACCTGCTGTGAAATTAAGCCACCGGAAGCCCTAGTTTGGGCCGGATTTCACCCCCACTACGTGATACAAACAAAATGGTGGCCAGGCAGAGCAGCAAAGAGAACGCCCTGCCCCCTCAGGGGTGCAATCCATGTCAGCAGCAAGGGCCTGTTTTCCAATCAACCTGCCCTGAAACCAAAAACACGTCGGTCGAGTAACAAATACTGAATCCTCGTACTGTATCGTGATTTCCAATCACGTACACCGAGGATTCAATTCAGCTTTGCTTATGCCGTTTCAAAACAGGCTGGCGCATGTGGAAATATCGTTGTATAAGTATATCGTCTTTTCCCTTTTTACAAAGGAGTGGAATTACTTGGATTTTGTACTTTTTAAGTCACGTGTGGTTTGAAGCCAATAGACCGTTGTGGCCAAACTCCAGCACACATTAGACACACTCAGGGCTCCATTCTAGTCCATGCTCTGAGTGGACTGTGTCTGAGTGGACTATGTCTGAGTGGACTATGAGTAGCTATGTAGCTAAAGCAAGGAGGTCTGTGCCAATGTGACACAGGCATGGTTTTAATACGGGAGGTGCAAGGGGGCATGACGCCACTAAGGTTGCTTAAGTAATAGGGATATGGTGTTGACTTGTTATTAAAAGTGCCTTTTTAACCGTTAGGTCTAAAACAGGTGAGGTGGTAGGTGGTATCCAACAGGGCGCCAGCAATTTCATGCGCAGAGATTATTAATGTTAGCTGACTATAATCCCCTGTGGAAATCCTAGTCATCACCTGATGAAACTGCTTCAGGTTTTTTGAAAAATTGGGTTGATTCCTCCGCCATCAACCCTGGCACCACCCGGGATACCCTCTAAGGAGAGGGAGGGGGGGAGACTGGAATTAAAACAGGTCATTTGAGTCACATAATAGTGCAGATAGAATTCATATGAAAACAGACAAACCATTACCATCTCACCGAGGATTGTCAGTGTTTAATATAGACTATGTAGAGTCACACAATACCATTGTTAGTGTGTGGTTAGAATCTCAATCCTCTCATCCATCTATATGAGAGCATTCGAATAAAGATTAATATATATAGATATATATATATATAACAAGTGTTAGATCCAGGAACAATGATTGTGAGAAATCAGAGTCAATCGTACATCCCATTTGGAAAGGGGGTTAATTCTAAGAGGGAAATCACTAGAATTTTAACATTCACAGAAGGTTATAAAGCCATCCCTTTGTCCCAGAAAAGAATGAAGACATTTGGGTACAAAGTTAGTAGTCAAATTTCCCAAGGACGTCTTTGCATCTGCAAGACAGACCAATTGAATCTCTCTTCAAATCTTTTGGGGTGCCTCCTCGAACTAACACCGTGTCTTTTTTGTTGTTGTTGTCTTTTCTTGTAAATCTGGTGGGTGAGAATGTTCCAAATCCACTTATTTTTTTTGTGTTGTTTTTTTTTGTTTGTTTTTTTTAAACCACTTTGAGGGGTAACGAAAATGAAAGCAATTGGTGTCTCCATTTTTGCACTCTGAACGTCGCTTGGCTTTTTGCTACTAACCTTTCATGTTACTCTTGGGTTTGTCAGTTTGCTTGCCTGTGGGGGTTTGTGCCTGCTGCCCCGCTCCCCCTGAGGACGCGGCCTGCTGGGCTGCTTTCTGCTTCAGCATCGTCCAGTCAAACGTGTAGTCATACTGGTGGTTCAGGGTCCTGGGTAGAAAAACAAGACTCTTTGAGACATGCGTTCATCGAGAGCTCTCCTGTTCCTCCGTTCACCATCCTTACGCAAAGACCATTTCAACCCTAAGTACAGTGTGTTCCATTCACACATCATACTAGTTATTTACATCTATGTAATTCATATGTAATGCTTATTAGCTTTACATAGAAATACAACCTATAGTAGAATAAGAGACAAAATGTGACCTACGGATGGTTTAGAACATAATACATCATCTCCTTCCTGTCACTGTTTTACTTCTCTGTCCAATACAATACAATATATAAGAGGGGGATTTCCCACTGTTTGAAATAGGAAGGAAGCATTGTACTGGTCTTCTGTCAGTGTGATGTACAGACTGTGATGTACAGACTGTTCCCGTAAGGGTTTCAGCTGGGAGACAGGACAGCTAGGGTAAAATGGTGAGGAACGAACTGTACCTGAAGAGAATGCGGAACAGCTGGCGGAGGTACATGTAGTCAGGCGCCTCCTCGAACCGCAGCCCGCGGCAGTAGTTCAGGTACATGGCAAACTCTGCTGGGAAACCCTGGAAATGGAGGAGCGGCACATTATCTATCCATGTCCAGCGAAGTGGGTTACTGTCAAAAGCATACACTTAACAGTACATTGCCTTATAAACTATAGTCAGGCGTGTTTTAGAGAAAAGGTTACTGAATGAAGTCTGAGATTACTAATGCGTTGCCTTGAGCACGCATACTCTCCGCTAGCCATTAGCCTGTTAATGAGCAATGGTCACCATGCTTTCAGTTCCAAGTCTATGCATAACAGCCACTATTTTAAGAGTGGATTAGATTAGTGGCTCGAGCCACAATTTCTGCTCTTGTACAACAGGCAGTCTGACTTCAGTGGACTCTGGGTAATGATTTTATTTCCCTAGTTAGCATCTACCTATCTGACCCCGACCAAAAATAGTTGCTGTGTGAGTCTGTCTGTCTAACGGTAAGATGGCTTAATGAGCTACTCTGTTCCCTGGCAAAAGTGGGATTGGTCTTCATGGGTTCACCCACTCACCTTACACAAGACCTCGACTGGAGTTGACATCTTCTTCTCGCTAATCTTCTCGTACTTCTGTTTCTTTGTGGCAGCCTGTGGAACATGTGGGCGAGAAATGAAAATGTTGTGCACCACAGTTTTACACTCTACCCTGGGCAGATCACAGTTGAGCATCGAGGCCAGTAAACACCACAAATACACCAGTAAGAGAGTCCAATCTTTCTTTAAAGGGACATTTTGGGATAGTTCATATTAGGCTCCATGAGCAAAAAAAGTGCCAAAAATTTAGCAAAGTCGGCCATCTTAACCGTAATGTTTCTAATAGATGTGATGAGATATTACCCAATTGAAGTTTCGAACAAGTGTTTTCATTATGTGCAATGCATTTTCAGACTGTTAACCAAACTCCGATTTTATTCTCACCCCTTTCTGAAGGATATTGTTAAAGACGAAAAATCATGCTGTAGAGTATTGTAGAATTGTTCGCTTTTTTTTGCTCCGCTCAGCACTATCAGCTTAAACCAATTGGAGCCCTTAGTCTTTCTCTCAGTAATGGACTGTTCACGTAACAGTGATTATTGTATTGAGTTTTACTATGTAATCCATGCCAAAAGTAAGGCAATTAGCTTGGTGCGTAACCTTGCTGAGGACTTGAGTCTTCAGGCACTACTGTGCAGGGATGATGTTTCACTTAATCACACTAAGACACGGCAAAAAGACTCATTTGCCGCATTTAACCCTGGCAGTTGTTTGCCGCAAATGTTATGCTGTGATGCATTACCTAAGACACCATAGTGGAGAGCAAACCCATGTCATCCGTGCCTCAGTAGGATATATGAATTAGGTAGCTAGCTAATCCTTTGGAAAACAAGTGACCTCAAGTAACGCTACAACTGGAATGGTGAGTTAGGATAATCTGCTAGTAAGACTATCTAACAAGCTAGCCAACATCGTACGTGATGTGTTACTTAATGTTGCTAAACTAGCAAATTCAAAATGGAAGTGCATCTCTACGGAAGACGAGATATTCTGTGGAGGAGGTGGCCAATAGGAGGATGAGGACCAAACTCCTGGCCATCATGGACAATCCCTCCCATCCCCTACATGACACTGTGGCAGAGCAGAGAAGCTTCTTTAGCAACAGATTATTACAGCCATGTTGCACTAAGGAGTGCTATAGGAGATCTTTTCTGCCTGCCGCAATAAGACTGTACAACTCTCCTTCTCCGGCTGGCTCGATCAGGGTGATCAGAGTTTGTATTAATTCTATTGTCACTTTATTTTGTCGTCGTTGTTTGTGATGTGAGCTGCTGTAACACCTTAATTTCCCCTCGGGGATCAATAAAGTACCTACCTATCTACATTCTGAGCAAATAATCTAGAAATGTGGATATGCGTCACAAAAACAGCAACTGGATTAAAATGGTTGTTATGGAGACAGCTGGCTGTCAAAACATCCAGTCAAAATCTCCTCCAGGCAAAAGTATGGATGAGCAGCTCTGCGGAGTGGTGTTCCATGTCACTAAGTGAAACATTAACCTGCTATTTACTGGACTGAGAGCCCTAAAGTACCTGCCTGGCCTACCTTTAGTCCCTGCCAGGGCAGGCTGGTTCTGTTGAAGTACATCAGGACGTATCCTAGCGACTCCATGTCATCTCGGCGACTGGAACAAACAAAGGCATTGAGAACTCAAGGTTAAGAGCACAGTTGAAGAGCAACCAATCTTACTTCTATTCATCCAAGGGCTATTCATCCATCATGCTTCGAGTCTTTCATAGCCTTATTGAATGCTTCATTATACGAAAGACAGATCATGTCAGCAATGAGTGTTCTACGAATATTACTGCAAGCTACAATTGTTCTAACCAACAATAAAAGAAAGACAAAAGAAACTGTCCTTAATAAAACCATAGGAAGTCCTGCACTGGTGGAAAAGGGAGCAAAGACAGGCCATGCTAAATCACATGGCCCCGTTTGTCAAAAATAGTATTCTGGGTCAATGGCAAGTGCAGCTGTTGGTGGCGGGGAGGACTACTAACGAGAGCGTGGTCATCATGAGAACAACCCTTTAAGAGACGCTGCACGGCAGGGCGAGGAGGAACTGACCCCGTCCCCCCATCACCAGAAGCTCCCTCTTGCCACTCCGAAACGACAGGACACCAATTAAGTGGAGACATAAACCTACATATTAAGCCCCACTTCGATATGAGCACTTACCTCTGCTCGATGCCCAGGTGCGCGTTGATGCTGGCATAACGAGCTGTGCCTGTGAGATTCTTGTCTTCTCTGTAAGGTATGTGCTGTCGTGTCCTGTTGTCCCGGTATTTTTTGGCCAGACCAAAGTCGATGAGGAACAACTGCGATAGGGGAAGAGAAAACAAACAGATCTGACGTTTTAAACGTATTCCTACTTCAGAAACAATCACCAGAATGGAAGAGGCGAGATCATGGGTCAATTCTTTCAATTTCCTGCTCTGTGTAGCGTTTGACTAGAGAACCAGCTATCCCCTCAAGACCTTGGAATCGTTTCTACGGAAACAGTGACAGCCCATGTGACGGTAGAATCAAGGAAGCAAATGTGATCATGGCAGGGAAACTCAAGACCTTGGAATCATTTCCCATTGGAGGACAGCCACAGTACACTACTAACTATCAGCTGCAGGTTGCAGTCCCTCAGATTGCCTCGCCCTTCAGAGGTTTTTCACCGAGGCAGCAGTGGCGGCTGCAGTCGTATTGAAAGAGATCCACTCAGCCTGCTTGGCTCAGCCAGGGATTCAAAACTTATTTCCTCTTGTCAAGAACATTTGTTATGTTGACTGTATCGCTAAGTCCAGCTAAGAGAAACGGCAGTTATACTATTATAATGATAACGCAACGATAAACCTGCCTTAAACTATCACCTTTCGAGTGATTTATTAACTTGGGCCTTTCCTTCTGTCCTTAGGTACTGTTGTTTGTATTCAGAAGCAAGAGCATTCCAGGAAGAATGGAACATTTCAGAGTCTATAAATACATGAAAGTTGCATGGTCACCCTAAATAGTATATTCCAGCTTAGACAGAGCATAAGCTTCCATTAGCCGAAACCTATGAGTTCAAATTGAAGAGGAAGGGTGCGTTATGTATCTTGCATGACGAAGTTCATATCATGTGGGTCCAATGTGTTCACGTGATGTAAAGGGTAGAGGAAATATCCTACAGGAGTTAACAAGATGTGATAATAGTCAGTACTAGCAATGCTTGAAGCAAAAATTTGCTTTCTAACCTAGTAGAAATCTCAGTAGAAATTGAGGTGCTAAACAAATTTAACATGGGCAGGACGTTCTCACATAAAGCTTTACCTTCACAACCAATAGCATCCAATTCGCATCCCCTTTTTTCCACCTATAAGTAGTACCCACAGTAAAGATGAGCTTTTATGGTATACAGTTACAATGGCAATTGTGAATGGAGGATCGAAACATTCAAGCTGTAGAGGAACTCGTATCTCACAGGCCACTGGATTTAGTTTAAGTCACACCTCCGTTGCTTTGCGTGGCTTACCTAGTTACCTAGTCTACGCAACACAGTCAACTACTCAAAGCATCCTGCCTGTCAGGAATTCTCACATTTTACAACATAATCTGAGCAATAATAAATTGACCTTCCCAATATACCAACCTTCAAAACCAAATATCCCAAATCCAATATAAAAGCCAAAGTTCTGTTGAAACAGAAGTGAGGAGACATTTTGGTTTCATACCTGTGTTCACCATTTTATAGCAGGCATATACAATTAAAAAGTTATGCAGTTTGCATCCTGCTAAGCTCATTATATAACGTACAGGCCCATGGCCCACTTAAAACCTCCTGAGTTGAGGTCAATCACATCAACAATAATTTCAGGAAGATCCAGGGCACCAACAATAGAAGCAAGTTAAAGTGATATAATATCAATCACACCCACGTGAACCCCGACGAGGTTACATGTTGAACTGTTACATTTGATGCTTCTGGTGTCGCATTATCTATCATAGAAATACCCTTCACTATTTCCAAAAACACCACACAAATTTAAAATGTTGCTGCATGGCAGCTATTGGGCACTAGCTATCAGTATTAGTCCATCAAGGCTGCAGAACAGTCAACTTGGTTGTCTAATAAAACAAAGATCAACTGGTAGTGCAGCAGCAAAACATGCCTTTGGAGCAACAATGACATTAGTCCTCCAAAGCGTGTGGTGACAATTTATTCCTGCAAAACATTGTGACGAGGTTCCACACTATGATGAATAAGTGTACTCGCTAGCTAGCTTTGTTGTTGCCATTATTTTGCAAGTCCCAGTTTGGAGTGAGATAATGGTGCATTGTGGGTATTTCCAAAGCTTTGTTTAAAAGCTGATTAGAATATTGAGTTTTGAAACTCAGAAATAAAAGTCTGCTTTCCAATAGGCCTTTAAGTGTCTAGATGTTTGAACATATATGTATATAATATATACAAGACAAGAGTATGACACCACTTAATCAGTTTTGTGGTACATTAAACTGCATCCTAGCCTTTTAAGAAACTGTAGTTCTGCTAATCTGCGAGCAAGCATAACCTAACCACACCCATCTGCCAGTCCCCATTCTGGCTTTTCAGGCTGCATTTCCAAACTCTCCCCCTCTGCTCTTTGAGCCTTTGGCTGCTGGCCAACAGCAGGCTGTGATGTCAGCACTGTCTCTGGCAACAGGCAGCTGGTTCAGACCAGCTCAATGGCCGCTACATTGCCAGTTGTTATCCAACAGGAGGAGTATCACCACAGTGCAGGGTGACAGTCGGCATCTCCTATGCCAATGTGCAAGCCATTATAAATCAAGTATGGCCACCAGCTTTGATCTAATAAACTCCATGGGAACTGAAGAATTGTTCTGTGATCTCCACTAACTATTGGCCCATTCTCCAAGGTGCAACCCTAGTCACTTGGAAAGGGCGTACTACTCACATGGCTAGTGACAGACATTTTCCTGTGTCGACTTGTCCTGAAACGCTGAGGAAGAGGATCATTTGGGAAACCAATAGAAAGTTATTCTCAATGCTCAAATAAGTGGCGCAAAAAAACCCTCAACCAGTAACACAGCAACATAGTAAAGGAACTGAAGGTCCCCCTAAAAAGACCCTAAGGTCCCCATAAAAACTTAACAGCATCTCCCTCTGGTCACCATGTTCTTCATCCACCTAAACACAGATCCCTGCAATCTGGATTTGGTGTTAGTCTCTAACTCTGTTTATCATGTGTGTCTGGTTTAATGCCAAATACGTGTTCATAACTATTGACCAAAATGAAATAAAAATAGGCAACTTCTTAACGGGAAAATAAACTCCAAAAAGAAAAAAAACAAACAGAATTTGGGGGAGTATTAAGAGGCGGTTGTGGTTTCAGACCTGGTTTAATCCTGAGAAAGATGGGTCCTGAGAAGAACTAACAGCCAAGCTTCTTTTCCTCTTCCCCACTGGAGATTCTAAACACTGAACAAACAATAGAGGGTGCAGTGCATCAAACAGTATTGCTGACAACCCCACAAGGCCAGCGCAGACAGGCAACACCAAGGCTCAGAAAAAGAACGGGAGGAGAGGGAGGAGAAGGGGAGGGTGGGGGGAGGGGAGCCCAAGGCCATCCTTCGTCCACCAGCAAGCATTTGAGCTGAGATCATAGAGGGCACTTCTGACTGAGGGAGGACTTGCTAGGAGTAAGCCTCGGCTTAGATGCAAGCCAGTATTTAGGGAAGCAGATGGGGAGAGGGGGGGGGATGTCCTGTAGGACATGAAGTCCTCAATGCCATACCAATTTCATAGTCATGGAGGCAAAACTTTATACACTAAGACTGCCCAGCTCCTAACTCTTATGTTCTTTGTCTTTTACACAATTGTTTCAATGCCTGTTTTCGCGTTTTTGACTTTGCAGTGGCTGTTTGATATTGCAGCATTTAACACTAGCAGTGCCACATAGTAGAGAAGTGCTTTATGATCATTACTATAATTTGGAGCAACCGTCTGCCTGAGTGCAGTACACAATATGCAGTTGATTTACTGGCACAACTAGGGTTAAAAGAGAAGGCACGTTTTAAGGCCATTCCCTAAAATGGGCACTAGTTTAACAATAAGGCGTGAAAACAAAAGCTTTAAAAACAAAAGGCAGCCACCCAACTCACCCCCACCCCACCATCTCCTTGAGATCTCACAGGAAGCAATGGATCAAATAATGATCATTTTTAATCCCAATGGCTTTGAAACGGTGGACACCTTCAGTAAGGAAGAGGGTAGAATACTTTGGCTAACTTTGGTCAAGCCCAATCTGGCAATGAGCAGATCTACAGAGCAAAACAGAGAGGAAAGCGTGCAGTAAAGAAAAGGAGCATGAATTAATCTGCATGGAGCCGTCATTACATGAAGTAGATTTAGTACAGCTGCGAGAGACGCATGACAGGACAGCTTGTGTAGTGGCTTCTGTTTAGAGGATTTCTACAGAGCAGCCCAAGACAAAGCAACAAAACAAGCAATTAGTTTACAATGATGCCAAGCTGAGAGTAACTTTCCACACCGTAGGGAAAAAAAAGCTACTGTTGGTGTACACTTGCAACCTACTGAAAAGGAGGGATTAAAGTTAACGATTGCTCTTCATTCTAATAATGTTTGTCAAACGCTACAGATGTAGCCTATAGTCATCCACGGATCTAGGTCCAAATGAAGACTAGGCCTATGTGTAATAGACGCGCTTCCTGAACGGTCTGCGACCACGTTTTTGGGCACTAACTTGGACTTTAAGCACCATTGTAAAAGAGCAGGTTTGAAGCAGAATACAGAGTGAATTCAGGTGAAAAGAGGAGAAAGTGGGGTTCGCAAAAGCTACTGCTATGCCAGTCTTCCCATCCATTGAGTTCAGTGCACACCCTACGCAAAACGTCTTGGGTGTGGGTGTCGAGAGTTTGCCATCCAAAAGATTTGTATGTGCACCCTTAACATTGACGGAGTTTAGTATAAAACAAAGTGACAATTTCATGTATGTATAAAAAAATAAAATAAAATAAAATAAAATAAAATGAAGCTTGAGGCTGGCATTCACACAGACACACAATGGTAAACACTTACTCCAGGCAGCACTGCCAAAAATGGTAATACAGGCTTCAATGCTTGAATACCCAAAAGGTACGGCTTCATTCTGATGAGACTAGTCTGATGTTGACTGATCAGTTGTATAATGTAATACTAAACGACCACCACAGCATGTGTGGGCAGGTCCGTGTTAAAACACGCATCATGCTTTAACTTTGCCAAATGTTGCCTGTCTGCAAGGGCTCAAAATAGTGAGTTAATTAAAAACAAAATACAAATCAGGCAACTTGAGATACAGTTTGAATAATGATAAAATAATCACACAAAAACGCCTTAAATGATTCTCTGCAGGGGAAAAAAAATAAATGGGATTACACATCATGCATAAGCCTTTTCTATAGTACTGGAAGACCTGTCTAAGACCTCAAAGAGATCCAGGGGTACAGCATCATGCTTTCTAAGGACCATAGAAGACCTCAAAAACACCAACATTACTGACAGCACACTAATGTCAAGGAGGACCTGTATCACCTCATCTTTAAAGTAGTTGAGTAGTAGGACTTATTCTAAACAATTCCAGGAGTAAACCAATGACAAACAACTATGACCAAAACCAAGAACTGAGGGGTCTTTCTCACTGAGAATTAGGGAACATGTCTACATTATGAATAATTTCCACAAACAATATTTGAAACAACCCAATAAAATAATGTAATCGACAATATGGGCCACTTTTCCCACTTAATTCAAAGGTGAGGCGCAACACTTTCTCCATTAAAAAAGTATACATTTATCAAGCAATTCTAGTTAACCCTAGCTACTTCTTCACATCAAAATGGTATATAAACAAAACCAAAAAAAATGGGTCACAGGGATTCAGTCCACTTACTGCATCTCAGAAGGGAGGAAACTGGTGACAACTTACCTTGTTACAGTGACGCCCAATACCCATTAAAAAGTTGTCTGGTTTGATATCTCTGTGGATGAAGTTCTTTGTGTGCACATATTCGATTCTGCTGATCATCTGTGAGGAAAAAATGGCCCCCAATCAGATTATGTGGAAGTATCAGTTTGACTTTAAGTCCCACTCTCCCTATTGTGGTGCTGACAAACATTTGCCTGGAGGACCATGTTTCCATTAAAAACCTACAGGGACTCTTCAAAGTTTTGGTCAAACTTAACACAAACTACCCTAATGAGGAGTCTCTAGCGTGTTACAGTTTACGGTCATTGCAACCACTTCACGAGAACTTTCTGGAAGCATTTATATTTAAATAATTACAATTCTTTTTCTATACTTCCAAGTGTACTTTGCTGAGTGCAAAAAAGCAGAAAAATGTAATGAAACTGAAACAAGGAAAAAACAAATCAGTCAGGCTGTAAAAACATTGTATATGGAAAACATGACAACAGATTTCATAGGGCTCTACAATTTGCACCATTCCTTCAAGCATGCCCACATTGGGAGGAATTAATGACAACAATGGTGGATTAGTTTCAGTTGTTGATGCTGCCCTGTAGTGTATGATGCTTCCATATAACAGTCTACCCTCAGACTAATCTGAAAAAGGGGACCAAAGGGTAAGCAAGGGGTCAAAAAGCAACAGACATTGACTCCATTCTATCAAAATGTGAGCCTTACCTGGTCTGCGAGCATTAGTACAGTTTTCATCGTGAACCTGCGAGAGCAGAAGTTGAAGAGGTCTTCCAGACTGGGTCCCAGCAAATCCATCACTAGGACATTGTAGTCCTTTTCTTGGCCATACCACCTGTAAAACAGCATCATACAGTAAATATTAATAATTCCTTGTTATGCATGAGTGTTTGCTTAGGTCAAATGTAACAATTCGGGCCTACTAACCAATTCATTTTACACTTTGTCCACATGGAAATAGTTTTTTTGGACAGAAAGTCAAGTTATTCGCATAGCAAATCCATAGTAATGTGGAACACCATGTATAAGCACAATAGCCTCCAAGTAAGGCCATATTTCTGGGGGCAAGGCAATGTTTCCTCTAAGGTGTTCCATTGCATGCCTAACCATGAATATGGGAGGGGTTGACTTCAACTGTGACCAACCCTGCTGCTCGAATATAATGTTATTTTTTATAACAATCAGCAGGGGCTGGGTCAACAAAACCCATGCACTATGAGTAAGAAAGGAAGCCTGATTTATCAGACAGAGTTGTTTCATTTTTCAGGCTGGCTCTAGTTAGTCATAGTCTTTCATCCTCACAGTTAAGCTGTAAGAGGTCATATAGAGAGTTCCACACCTCTCCTGTAGACTGTGGCAGCAGTCGCCAGGCAACCATCTTGTCCAAGATTCTACTAAACAAAGAGGTATTGTCGGGGAACGGGTGTACTGCATGAGATCACTGCCATTTTGCTGCTCCGAAAGATCGTGTTTATGGAATGAAAGGTGTTGTTAGTCAACAGCACCATTTCACAAGACTATCGTGATGTCAGCAGAGAAATGTACTTTGAACTCGCAAACAAGTTCCAAGCTCTGCATTTCAACACGCCTCACACCCTGAGGACACAGCCTTCCCATGCTTCATGTAGAAACCACCATGCCAAACGTATGGCTCAAAAAAGTGGATTCATCGGTCTCCCTCCAGCCAATCTACACCCCTACAGTCAATCCATACTGATACTACACAAAGGAGCCTGCAACAACCCAAAACACCATGCAACACTTTGAGCTGTAATATGACATCTTGATGGTCTGCTGCTATGAGCTGTGTGTAGCCTATGTTGTAAGCTATTATTGCCCATGACAGTATTACTCAAGGCTTGAAACAGAAAGTCCCAACATACAGGGACGTCCTATAACACATTAGACTAAGTAGATTACACACCGTGGCTGCGTTAATGTCAATGGAAGATAGCAAATTCTTCCATAGTTGTTCTCTCTTCTTTGAAACGAAATATCCGAACATAAATCAAGTTTGATAGCTTAGCAACAGAATGGAGACCTAAGGCATTACTTAAGCTAAACTAACATGAAAAACATCCAACTAAGAAACAAGGAATCTATCATTTCAGCAGTGTGCATAAAAAAACATGTTACAGGAAACTACAGGCCTGTGGGACTCTCATTTCCTCTTTAGAGAGGCTGACAGCATGGTTGTGAAAAACAAAACAAACCGAAAGAAAAGAGAAGTATGGTCATAACATCAGTGGAAACCCCAGTGAGGGAAATCTTTGCATTTAACTTATGAATCAGGCTTTCATAAAAACAAAATGGAGAATGAGTTAGCACAAGACGTCCCTTTCTATTGATTACAACACAGCATACAGTTGCAACAGAGGGAGTGGGGGAGGTGGGTCTTGTTCAGCAGGTTCTTCTGGCTTTGTCAAAGTTCCACAAGTTCTTTCAATTGAGCTGGAAGGCCCAATGGTAACAAGCCAAGAAAACAAGACACATTCTTACCAGGTCACATCCAAAGCCACTTATCTCTGTCTATCACATTTGTCATTAGCCACTATGTCTCAAAAAGCTTCCTTATACTTAAGGAACAGAAGGAGTCTGAAACGTCATTTGCATTTCCAAACAAGTGAAGGCTCCTGCTGAGTGACGTCCAGTCTCCGCGAAAGGGAACAGCTGACCGCCACAACTTTCAGTCAGGCACGTTTGAGATCCCCACCCCCACCTCTCTTTACCTGCCAACAGCCAAGGACTGGGCATATCCATGACGGGAGTTACCTAACAAAAAAACGGGTCACAACGTATGTAGCCAAGTAACAGAATGCAGGCCCGGAGCTCAGGTTTCTAGAAAGCCACCATGCCTCAGTCCACAGGCATTGTCTGAATACACCAACCCACAGAGGACATTTGTACGTGCTTCAAGCACAGTTCATCTGAAGGCGCTCATCTTTTTTTTAAAAAGAGACGAGTACATTTCATTTGTTCAAGACTCTGCCCTTTGCGCACAGTAACGTTGAAGAGTTCAAATGATGTCAACTTTGGGCTTAGTGGTGACACCCGCAAAATGCCACAGCTGCATAGGTAAGCGCAAAAGTGTCACCAATTTTTTGAGAATGCCAACGTTTTTAATTATTTGGCTCAAGTCTATCTAGGTCAAACATTTGATGGACATAGTAAAAAATAATGGTTTGAGAATGGGCGATGACTCTCTTCCAGAGATTCGAACTCATGTCTCCAGTACAAAGCAGACATTTTAAATAATGGACCAATATACTCACTCAAACATATAGAGGGAAATCCTACACATAACCGGTGTTCGCACACAAAAGAACATTTCAGTTCGTCAAACTAGGCAAATCAAAGCCTTTAACACCATAAACACTAGGCCTATCTTTTGACAATAATCTTAATGTTTTGAGATGTTTTTTTATTTATTTTTTTGAAGAGTAGTCTATTTTAAACAGCCCTCAATATTCACAAAAAGGCCAATGAGGCATTCGTATAAAACAAAAACAAAAAAATGGCATGCTCCAGGAATAGATAGGAGTGCAAGACACTTGATGGTGATATAGCCTACCAGAAAGAGCCAGAACTGGCTATAATGGTAAGGGATTGGGACATGAAACACCCCAGTATATAACCCCCCCCTCCTTATTTTCCAGACAATCCACAGGGTGCACAACAAAGCTCAATGCAAACCTTGCCAACCAAAAAGATCTAAGCTTTGACTTAATTGCCTGGGCTGTGATTAAATTGCATAACCAGGTAGGCAAGCAGAGAATCTAGTTTGCTGACTTAGCCTACTACTCTTGGATCCTAGGTGGATTTCAAGGCCACATGGGTGAAAGCTTGTCCTATCCAGCAACACCCTATTGAGACCAATCCTGTCTACCTACTTCAGAACAATATGCCCTATACTCAAAACAAAAGGTAGTTCCCACAACGTGTGTGTTAACTGGATTTAAAGTTACAGCAACAGATGAAATGTTGTGGCCCCATTTCGAGTGGGCTGGGTATTGGCCAGGACGCTACTACACATCAGATATGGCACTTCTGGCCTATTTTGTGCTACATGTGATTCTACACAAGCTGTGGGTTGATGTAATTTGTTACATTTGGAATACAATTGTGTAATTTCTCGTTGTTGGATTAAACATTTCACAGTTCCTCAAATATCATTTGTCAGAACATATCTGCCTATATATATATATATATATTGACATCAATAGTGGACATGCATAAAGATGCCGCTCCTACAGTTTGACGTCACCAAACTCCATGACCATAAATCAGTCCACCACACATTTACCATAGTGCGTTGTTTGCTGATTTGAGCAGTAGTGCAATAACTACATAAATAAGCAAATAAATCCCTTTGATTCGATTTTCTGGGGTTTTTTGTGCCACATTTCACACCTAGTTAATGCATCAATGTAATGTCATCCCTGAGGTGCTCTCACCCCCGTTTGCATGAGAACAAACTAATTTGGCAGATACCAAAAAATCAATAAAGGGGGGGATGTTGTACCAATGCTGTATCACGATACTCAACTGTAGACATATTTTTGCACAGTCCTACTTTTTCATGTAGTTCTCAATATATCCAGGTCTAAATGCATTCCTTGTTGAGTAGACTTGTTCATGAAATTCAGTGTCACTGTCTTACACAAGTAGTTGGAACCCCCTGGGGCACTATGTATCCTCTGCATGGCGTAGTGTAAGATCAAGGGAGCGCCAGAAGTTCTGTCTTTCTATTGAGTCACTCTAAGCACTAGAGCCTAATGACCATCCTGACCCTCATACAGTGTGACAGCCAAGCTAAACAGGGGCATGAACTACTCTGCATTAAACAGCTTTGACTGTGCCCTCAGATTTCAGGAAAATCCATCGAGAACTTAGACCGTATGTCAACGTTTTCCACAGCTTAATTATCTTTAAGGACGGTATCAAATCATGCCCCCTTTACCCCTGCGCTTATCTTATGCCTAGCATATTTCTAATATAATTTCCACAACGGTCTTTCAAACTCTTAAAAGTCCCCGGACCAGAGTCATATAATAAAGTGTTTTATAATGGCTCTGACCTGGAGAATAGTGTCACAGCACCTGGCAGTTCAGGTTTCTGACTACCGAATACCATTATTGCATTAAAACGTTTGACATCAGATAACTTGTAACTATAAACGACGATCCTAATTGAATTACATCTCCGGCTAAAGTAACTAACGTCGACTTCACAATCAGCCTGCCTCGATTATAAATTCCACCAATGTGTCTGTGAGAAACAAACCATCAGCCAAGACGGAATATTCAGTCCTCGGAACCGACTAAAATCAACATAGCTAGTTCCTAATAAAACCTTTCGCTGTTTGGCAATGTACATTAGGTGTCACTTTATCGCTGGAGTCACCTTGAGAAACAAAACCACTAGGCCCATAGAGTTGTTTTCGCTACTGGTGAGCCGCCATTTTCTAACAGGGAAGGAAGACATGTTGGAACAAACACAACAAAAGAGGAGCGGCCATTTCCAATGAACGATTTTGGGTTGCCTGATCATTTCTTAGCAAACCGACAAATCATTTCAGCCATCCAATTCGATGAAAAACTGCAATTGCAAATGAGTTTTGAGCGTAAAATGAAGCTGAAGGTTAAGAAAATGTGTGAGCAAGGTTACCATCAAAAATATTAAGACAAGTGAAAATAGAACTGCCAAGGAGATTAGCTCGAGCTAACGCCAGCTAGCCTGCTATCAGAGAGGACTAGAGCTGGCTTATGGAAAAGTAACTTGAAATGTGTACACAGACAGACAATATTAGGTCGCTAGCTAACGACATCATAACGGGTTACGTCAATCAATTTGCAATCATATTGCCTGTAAACTTCAAACTGTGTGACAATGAAAGACAATGAAAGGTTTATATCACCTTATGTGTGGGATTCCAACTCCTCCTTGTAAGATTTTGTACAGCTTGCTTTCATATAACAACTGTGGGTGTCTGGCTTTTTGAGATTCCAATTTTACTGCTACCTCCTGAAACACAGAATAACATGATAAGTCACTGGTTAGATTACTTGCTACTCGTTAGTGCACTACTAGACTCGGGTGAGTCAGCTTGACTGTTGACTAATCTGGCTAGCATAGTAGCTAGCTTCACTTTGACAATATATTACTGTTATTCCTGTTGACATTACCTCCCCATTTGTGATGTTGATAGCCAGATAAATGTCTCCAAATGATCCAGATCCAATTTTTCTGACAAGCTTGTATTTCCCACCGACAATGAATTCGGCTTTCGAGCCGCTGCTGCTCGCCATATCCACAAAAATGACGAGCAACACCCGATCAGTTTAAAATAGGATTCTCTGGGATTGCTCCGTCGGTTCCCCTTCTCGGACAGCTCGTTATCAGAACATACAGAGTCCTGGTTGGTCGTGGGCGACGACAGTGAAGCTACTTGAAACAGTGTTGCTGGCTAGCTAATGTTAGCTAGTCAGTGCCGTTTTTTTCTATTATTCGGCAGCTAGCAATCAATACACACTGGCTAGCTAGTACAAAAATATCGATGGAAATACAACCACCACATAAAAATGAATAGAAACACGTCTTCTACTAAAAAATAAACTGCAAATTATGCCCGGATTGCTTGGTCAAACGTCCAGGCAATGCCTCGAGTGGCTGGCTAGCTAGCCTGCTAGCGTCGAGCTATCGTCGAAAGGACACCAGTCGAACTGTTAGCTGAGCCCCGCTCGATAATCTGCTTGAACCACCTCCGCGAGAGGGGCGATATTTGTCTTGCTTGTTAATTTTCCGACGACTTGTTTGATTTAGATTCGATTCTTCTTTTCTTGAAGAATATTAACGGAATCCAAGGGTCGCAGCTTTCCTTTCAAAGCGCAACCCACTCACTCCGCCATCTTCTTGTCACTACTCCACCGTTCGTCTCTAGAGGTGATTAGCTAGCTAGCATCAGACAGCAGGGCGCAGGCGGGAGCGAGCGGAGTGGCTGCAGGATGAGGACGGGTTCGTGACGTCATTAATGTGCACTAGCGGGAGCGAGCCTCTTCCCGAAACTATACCACTTACTCTCTTTGACTATACTAATACAACCAAAAAATATTACAATTTAAATAAATTTTGGGTCATGAGATTGTGGACGTATTGAACATTACACGTATGAGTGCTAATTAAACTACTCTGCAGAATGAGGATTATACATCATTTGCATTTTTCAGATCATAGCTCTCCTTACTTTTACAATAACTCTAGAGCAAATTCGTTTGATTAACCTGCTACAACAGGCTACCAGATTGAAACTTTTTTGGGAGATATTAGTTGACGCATAAACACGTTATTGAGAGCGTATGGTAATACATGCATGATATTTCAACGGATCGCTGGTGCCACCTATTGCCTCACCAACATAAATTTCTCATACTTTTCTGTCTCTGTGTCTGGTGTTGTGTGTTGAAGCCTTTGCTTTGGCCTATAACTATTTTTATGACATCTATTTGTCTGTGTAGGCTACTTGTAACCTGTTGTTGACAATAAAGAAAACGTGATTTATGGCGTACAATCTGTATAAATGCGATTTGACGGGGATCATGATTCCATGTGCCCATAGTTGATATCGCCTCCAGTGATTTCTGCATGCAGACCACAAACAAAAGGTTAACAATGGAGTAAATGCATCTGAACATGTAGATAGCACTTGATTTCTATGACTGTTGTGCTCACGGAATGACCCGAGAGCACCATTATGTTTATATATAGGACATGTGTTTAAAAAGTCTCTCCAATGACCATAAAACATAAACAATCGAGGAATCGCTCAATTATTGAAGTTGTGTTGGTGGCCCTGCATAAAATTCTCAACAGAAATAATCGTGTCTTAAACCACTTATTGCCAACAATTGAATATAAATTCTTGACTCTGGACAAACTAGATTGCCTGTGCGGAAAATAGGATTATATGAAAAAAAATATGATGACAAGTGAATGTACTGTACTTCAAGTTAGCCTAGCTTATATCAAGCCATTGAGAGCTGCTAGGTCTGCAGGAATGTATTCAACCAACACGAACATGTTTCCAACAATCAACTAATTATGGTCCTTAGGACATAATTAATTAAATCAGCTGCTAAGTCAACACATGCTCCTAATGTGACTTATATGTTCTCTGAATAAAATACTTATGGTCTCTATACCACTGGCTTTGTGGTATACTATACTTTATGCATTTCTAAGGGAAATATAGTGAGAGTGAAATATGTGTAATACTGTAGACTGTGTTGCCCACTGAAATGTGATGAATTTGGATGGAAAGCTTCCTTAGACTTGCATGAAGTTCTGTCTATAAGCCTATATATTACAGTAGTAAGTGTGGATAAGAAAGTTATCCATTTACGGACTATGCATTACATTAACAATGACAAGGGCTGACATATTGCATTGTTATTGGCTCTTTATAACTCATAGATCTCTTTAGAATTCAAGTAAAACTTTCTTCCAGTCATTTTCAGTCTCATTAGTTTAAGCTACATTCATTTTAAGAGCTGCGCTGTGCAGTAGAACTGTGTTCACCAAAAAGATAATGGTCTCTCTGTTATTCCTATACAGACATACTGGAATTAAAAATCTCATTATTTTGAGAGGTACCCTTTATGATACAAATATGAAAAGAATATGAACAGGCAGGATGTGTAGATTCATTCAGTTTAGCTGAATCCTTGCTGAGCTTCAGAATGATGGTTCATGGATGAACTGTTTTCAGAGAATCAAAACAAAGTAATGAGTAAATAAAGTAGCCAAAAAAACTGACGCAAGAACAATAGTATGAAGAGGCAAGTTTGTGACTACTGTTGAGCTATAGTAGGTTATATTACAATACAATGTTGAGTGAGGGAGGTAAAGTACTTTGGAGCTAATCCATATTGTTCTCTTCAATTGATTCCTATGCAAATCAGAGACCCTATAAAAACATATGAATTCCAAAATTACATGAACTATTATCCTTGCATTAAGATGGACTCAATTCAAGTTATTGAGTGATTTGTTGATGACATTTTTGTATTTTAGCTAATTTGTGTCATAGGAAAGGGTCTGAATATTTATGTAAATGAGGTATTTCTGTATTTCAATTTTAATAAATTTACTGAAATTTCTAAAAACCTGTTTTCGCTCTGTCATTCTGGGGTATTGTGTGTGGATTGATGGCAAATTCTTTTAATTTAATCCATTTTAAATTGAGTCTATAACACAACAAAATGTGGAAAAAGTGAAGGGGTCAGAATACTTTCTGAAGGCACTGTATGCTGAAACAGGCAACTTTGTTGAACCAGTCTTCCCACACTAATCAGTTGGGAGGAGATATAGAGAAGTGGGAGGGTAGGTATCTGACTGGTCTAGCTCTGTATAAAAAGGGTTAGATTCCAGGGAAACATACACCTGCAGACTCACAAGTTGAAAAGCCAGACCACCAGTGACCATGAAGCTGATCATACTGCTCTGCACGACTGTGCTCCTCTCTCTCTCTGGTAAGTACAATCAACAGAACCTTCTGGCAAGAGCCCATCGATTTGTGAGTTGCCTGACTGCCTACAAGCTTTTATGATAGTATATCAAATATTCCTGGATATTTTTTACAATTGAAAATGTTACATTGCTCTGCACTTAAATGAGTTTGGGGGGTAAATTCAGAGACCATACAACAGGGTTGTGCTTGTTAGTTAGAAGTTGCAGGGTAAATGTAAGAGGGAGCTACGGGCTATAGTTTGGAAGTGGTGAATGATAAAGCAAAGCATACTCTACTCTATCTAAAAGCCCACTAAGGTTAAGTCAGGGCAACATCGACAAAAGCATGCCAGGTTATATCCTTTGTCTAGCTGGGCATTTCTTTCTAGACCTTTCCTAAGGCCTCTATGAAACTGACTATGTGAGCTAATTGTGTGACAAGTCATGCCCCCCAGCCTCCCCCTCGGTGTCACAGGACACTGGTGAGAATGGGGACAGCATCGTTTGAGACCCGGTGCCATTGATCCAATGGTAAAGGTTATTGTCCAATTAAAGACACCTCCAAATTTGTATAACTGGGATATACTTTACTTAATTTGGCTGTTTTGTCATAGAGCTACATGACACAAACAATATCACGTGTGTTTGTGATATTCTGTGTCAGACTGGAAAACAAACAAGTCTTAGAAGTGGAATGCCGTTTCCCATTTCAACAATGACGACCAATAAACCGACAAAAGAATATTCACACAGTTGATGAGCAGCATTCCAGAACCTTGAAGAAAATAGTGAATAGTCATCCAAAGCAGGTTATTCATTTCCTTGTTTTGTTTTTTTCTACAGTCTTAGCTATGGATGAGAGGAGACCCCCACAACCCAGAGAGGTGAGAGAAATCAGAAAAGATAATGTTTTGCAAACAAGGCATTTACAGTACTTTTTAAATTAGGATTTGTGTAAGATGCACTGTTAAAGTAAAGCCTGCTTATTCTTATCCCCCTACCCCACCCCAAAATAGCCTAATTGTGAAATGTATGAAAACAATGGCTGCTCCAGGGAGTTCAACCCAGTTTGTGGGAGTGACGGTGTCACATACAGTACGGAGTGTACCCTGTGTCACGACAACAAGTAAGTCCATAACTGACAATGCAGAAAAACTATGCAGCACACGTCATGAAGAACATATTTACCAGCAGCATGAGAAAATAAAACGACAAGACCAGGTGCAAACCTTGAATCAATGATACTGATACTGACTGACCCCCCCCCCCCACCCCACCCCACCCTCACTCCAGTTTCGATGAGGTCACTTGTGTGTGTAAACATTTAGTATCTTATCAAGTGAGGGTACCTATGGTCAGATGAGTTATAAATATTAAAAAACTCTGACGGATCATGCACTGCTGGCTCTTGAACTAATCCATTCACTTTTCATCTACCATACATTCAATTTGCATCTACCATGCTGGAATACATAGTAAACTCCTTGAGACATACAACACTTCATTTTGCGCATTTGAAGAAAGTAGGCTCAATATGCTCAATAATTATTATGTTTTCTATTTCATATTCAAATCATGCCTTTTTATCAATTTGAGGTTTCCCTTTGAGGTTGTTCTTACACCAGAATATTTCTCTTCTGCACAGGTTCAAACACCAGCATGTCCTTGTCAAGCATGGAGGAGAGTGTGAGGTCTAACTGCCACTCCTTCCAGAAAGCCTTGCAACCAGGTTGATCTTCAGCCAAGAGGATCACCTGCTTTCATTTCAGTAAACTGTAATAAAATGAGAGAACGCACACGTGGGCACTGTCTCTTCTCTAAGCTAGCTTTTAAATGTGTAATGGCTTTTTCACTACTCCCACGAGTAGACTGGCACTGACTGCTAGGCCCACTTGTTGGTAAATCCTGCCAGGAAACTAAAGTCTAACAAGTAAGGAGGGAGCTTAAATACACTGAATAAGGTACAAGAATGCAATAAAAGTAAAACATTCATAATGTCCTTTAGTCAAGCTCAATGTATTCATGAAATTCCTCAGGCAGGACTGGGGAGCCTAATTTTGAGGCGCAAGTAAAGCCATGATGCATCACAGCGACAGGGAGAACAGAGGCTACGTCCTTGAGGAAGCATCACAAAGGCAACCATATGACTAGCAGTCCAGAGCAAGAGTTTACAATTAGAGAAATGTGAAATCTTTATTGTCTTTTGATGGCAGAGCGAGGTCTTTTCATCCAGCTCTATGCTGATCACTTCAGTTTCAGCACTACTGTGTCCAACAAGGTCAAGATGTCCCCAAAGTAGCCATCCTCGTCCCCAAGGACATGCTCAGTGTGCACCAGCTCCTGGTACTGCTGCTGCAGGGTTCTGAGGGAGGTGGTCAAGTCATAGTCCCTTCGATAGTGCGCCTGGCAATAAGGCATCATGGCCAGGAGGGTTTGCAGGGCCTTCTCCCTCCAGTCGTGCTCTGGAGAGGCTAGCAGTTCAGGCACCAGGCCGCACCACCCTTGCTCTGCCAGCAGAGGCTGGAGGGAGACCTCGGCATACTGTCGCAAACGCTCTTGATGAGAGGCATCCGGGATTGGGTCAAGTCCCGTCTGAGAAATCAACTCCTAGGAAAAAAGAATGTACCATTAAGCCATGGTAGCATTTCAATTGACACAACAAACACTTTCAATACCTTTTCAACAGACCTTTTCAATTATCATGTCGTAGAGCAGAGTGACAATTCTGACACGCAGAGCCTGGCCCCCTGACGCTCGGAACAGATCCCCCAACACCTGCAACCCACCCAGCTTCAAGAAGTTGATTTGGGCAAAGGGGAAGTGACGCAACAGTGAGGCCACGGCAAACAACACCTGCAAATGAGAGGACAAATGTAAAGCCAATCCGGTCAAATAATCTGTATTTTAAAGTGCATTTACAATTGCAACACACTGTATACACTTACATAAAATTTGATTGAAAAGTACAAATATCAAGAAAATAAGAACAACAAAACATAAGAACAAAGACAATATTAAAAGCAAAAACTAAACAAATTGCATAAAAGACTATTACAATATAACAATAACATCAACAACATCAGTGGAAGTAGGCAAGCCAAAAAAAAAAAAGGTATTTCAAATTTAAAAACCTCAACGGTGTGTGTCCCCCTCTCTCCTGGCTGGGCAAACTGTTCATTAACTTAGTTCAACTCACTAAGGTGCTCTTACATACAATGCTCTGCTCCCAACCTTTATAACTTCTATGCTCTTTAAGAAGGCTTGTGCCTTGGCAGCAGAGAGCCCTCTCTGAGTTGTAAGGAACAAGCATGTCTGCCAGGTAAGAGGGAGTAAGGCCATGCAGTGCCTTAAAAGGTTAAAGAAGACCGCCAAAGCAGGGAGGCTAGCACAGGGTTCTCCTGGTTATACGAGGCTACAAAATCAAATGTGAAAAAAAATATGTGTTTGTCTTGCATAGGGTCTGAATCATGCGATGAATCGGGAGCATGTCTTGCCTTCTTCTTGACAGTCATGGGTCGCGGAGTGGCGAGCAACATCAGCAGCTTCTGCAGGGCACCACTTTCTGCTGCCTCCACCTGCACCACTGGGTTACTAGAGAGAGGGTGGATAATCATCATTATATATAACTGCACACACAACTGTAGGGCCCACAGGTTTAACAAAGTCAATGCTTAGTTACTGCAACAGCGAAGACTGCCTTTTGACTAGCATTTTCAGAGAGAGTTAGGGGTATTATGAAATGGATTCTGCTACTGTATATTGTACCTCGACAGAGCGGATCCCAAGACAAAAGCAGCACTCTCCTGAAGGCGATGGTCTGTGCCGTTCAAAGCATCAACCACAAGCTTCATTCCTCCTGAAGATACTAAGTTCTGCGCATTGTCTACCTGAAAATAGACATTTCACTTTATCTATTCAGAGATATCTGCTCATGAGTGTGCAATACAATGTGATAGCTATCTGACAAAAAGACTGACAAATAAACGATTTTGTCTTATGCTATCTATCTCTGCTGATAGTCTCCCTGATACTTCGTGGGTGTGTCACTCCATCTATTCATAGATATCGGCATAAAAACATAAAGCGTAGGACATCAGAAGTTTATTTTTTTTAGAATTCATTTGTATTTACTTATTGTTTTACTCTAATTCTATGCGTTTCATTTTTTCTGTATTGGTGCATCAAGTCTGTATGTTGAAGTGTAGTTCTACTTTCATATCTTCAGGGCAGGTCTTTTCTAAGCCCCCCAAAATCAAGGTGGGTAGGATCTCACCTGATGAACAAGGTACTCCAGGTCGTGTAGAGCTTTAACCTTCACCTCCACTGTGGAGTTGGAACTGTTGAATTGGGAAACCAGTCTGCTCATAACTTGGGAGTCTGTCTCCACCAGCATGTCCAGCTTGGCCATTTCCCTTTTCAGTTCCTCCATGGGACGAAACTGGGCCCTTAGAGACTCCTAATCACATAGACAAACACAACATAGCATCATATAGAAAGACTCATTTCGAACAGATGGAGAAATCAAAGCTAGAGTACAAATCCATTAAACAGGGCATACCTTCTCCTCATCTGTGTGACTGGCTTCGGGAACCTCTCCTTCTTTTAACTTTTTCAGAGCCTTCTTCAGCTCCTGAGCAGTGAAGGATTGGGTCTGTGTGTTCAGTATCCCTGGTCTGGCTCGCAAAGAGAAAAGTCAGTCAGAATCATGTAATCATAGTGGACATGATATAATCAAATTGTGGCTATTGTGGTGATGCTAATTACATTTACACTGCTCTAGTTATCCACTAGTAACAGTATGTCAGAAAACACAGATTAAATAATAATAATTTAAAAAGAACAAATTAAGAAGCATTTTCATAGCATTTTATAAGAAAGAGCTGAAATGTAAACATTGTTCCATACCTGTGTCCCTCACTCTGGTGTTTGAGAACCTGCCCTTCCCCAAGTTTGACCTCCCTCTGTCCTGTCTGGAGGTTGAGCCTCACATGAGAACCCACAGGGACTGCCTGACCTGAACAATGAGAACATTGCCCAACATCAAAGTGAATAACATTGACCTTCATCATAGTCATACTAGAACAATATACAAAAGCATGACATTCAGCCTGCTGTAGCGACTAGGCAACATGAGGTGTGTCTGCCATGAAAGATACCTGGTCTGAGACTCTGCCACTGATCTGTGGGCTGGAACACCTCCAAATCCTCAGGATCTCCCTCATCCACATAGGCATCCTCATCCTCCTGACTGGGCTCCGAGCTGTCCACAACAGTCAGAGCAGAAGGAGACTGCCAGGGACAAGGAAATCCAGACATTCAAAACGCAGTGCATCAAAACCACTTTCAAGCTACACACAGGTACTGTCACAGGCTTTCATTAATAGTGAACCATTATTTCAGACTCACTTTTTCGCTGTGGACATAGACAAAATTGCAGCCCAATACCAAGAGGATGAGTGCCACCTTCAGATCGCTGAATTTACTCCCATCTCGCGAACATCCTTTCAACATACTGGCAGTAGTTCACTACAATCAAGTATCAGTGCCTAGATGTTACCATTGCCATTCACCAAACAATCACGCGAAATCCATGTCAATTATGCCAATGTATGGTTCGCAGTGGGTTTATGTCTCTGCCTCTCACCTGTTTTTAGCTCGACTCTGTGCTCAATGTGAATGAACAGAAAGCTTCAGCTGAATACTAAATATCGATGTAATATCAGTTACCCTCTTCAATTCGTGTACATGACGCATTGTATCTTACAGCATTGACTCCATGGACGTGCAGCGTTGACATAGGCCACCATAAACCCCTCCCACCATTTCCGTGATAACTGAAGGAGCCAATCATATCAAAATGAGTGTACCATGTTTTCAAATCCTAGCGATCGGATTGGCCATCTCTATGACGTGAACGCATGCAATTTGCAACCCTTATTGCGCGGTTGGGGGTTGTTCCTGGACAGGGCCCGCGTATGCTGATATTTATCATACTGTAGTACATGTGCATACTATTTATACTAAATAGACCCTGACAGTATATACTAACTAGTACTTGTTAGTGTAATACATACTTTTGGTCAACATTTAGCACTGATAATTCAGTCATAACCTAGGGTATTTTCAGAGCTCTGGGTATTTTTACTTTTACGTCAAAGTAAATACACCATTATGCTGTGTTTAAAAGTTGATCTACAAATGATGGTTGAATGTAGGGGAGAGAGGGGTTACAAGATAATTTGATTCAAGCATATAATTGAATTAATAGAATTAATGACAGCTTGAAACCAAGAACGTGTTTAGATTTTATTCATATATACAAATAGAAACTCATACATAGTTTTACTCCAACAACCTCATGTATAAACTAATATATTAAAAAAATGAAAATCGTTTGGACTACTGCTGAGCACACTGATTTTCCATTGTTTTCTGCGAAGTAACGTGGATGACTTCTTGTGATTTTAGCTTCTTTTTCTTTTCATCTTTCCTGTTCTCTTCTCCAACTTCCTCCATCATCCTCACTTCCTCAGTCTTGATTTTACAGTCAGCTGGGGGAGACCTAAAGGCAAATCATTCCATTTGTATTCAGGTGTTATTGATGTCAAAGCCATGGAACATTTGTCAGATGCTGTTTATACATGTAATCAATTTAAGTAAAAATGGAACATTTGTCAGATGCTGTTTATACATGCAATCAATTTAAGTAAAAATATAAGGCTTTGATTTACTTATGAACACATGTGATATATTGTATCATATCATACACAATATAACAAGTTGATAATATTATTCGGTACAAGTGTAAGGGACTGGTCGTCATTTGTGATTGGGGGGGTACATGGAAGGGGGAAAAGAAATAAAAGAGGAATCTTAAGGAGGAGGTTATCCTTTATTAGGATTATTACATTGCAAAAAATTACAAATGTTTTTCATGCCACGAGAGCTCCCTGATCCGTGCAAAACAAGTCCACCCTTTGATTGCCGAACCTGATCACGTCAGATCGGACTGACAAGCACACCAATGGTGAGGTAGGACAGTGCCCATCCCGTGCGCTGGGATTTTGGGCATACAGAGAGCAAAAGGAACATAACGGGAACACATTTTGAAGTATTGACAGAAGTAGTGACAGAACCCTAACCCTAACCCATTTTATAAATTGCATGACCATCCCTTTGAATGTAGAAGAGAAACCCTCCACCGAATGAAATTGCAAATGCACCATCCTCCCCCAAATCCCTCCATCCCAATCCCTCCCCATCATAAAAAATGATAACTCCCTAAACATGTTCTATTGTTAATGTAATTTTCAAAAAGTGTAAGTTAAGTATAAATCTGATTACAAAACTTCATTTTTGTGTTAGAAAGTGAAGTGTCTATTTTGTGTTAGAAAGTGAAGTGTAAAAACAAAACAAAAAGTACATAGTCTTGAATGTACCCCAATTACATGCATCATACACGCAGATGAAGACCAATGCCACAGAAACATGGTACAGTAGTCAGAGAAGGTACACCTTTCTTTGTTCTTCTAATATTCTCTCCATATGGATATAAAGGTGTCTAAATCATATTCTTAAGTCTGATTGTCCCTAGATGAAACCTAAAGATGAAACCGTGAAAGTCAACGCACACTCTTTCCTGTGACAGCTCTTCCAAAAGGCAAGGGAAGGGTGGGTAGTGGACGAGTGTTGATAGCCCGAACAAAGCCCAGGAAGAGGGAGAAGACCAAGAAGGCAAAGTTGACACAGCGGAGGAAGAGAGACAGGAGTTTGCAGGACGAGGGGGGCACTGACCTGGGGGGGTTGGGAATAGTGGTTGGGGGCTCTTCGCTGATGCGGACACACTTGCTGTCTCGGGGCAAGACAGGGTTGGGCTTGGGGCTTTTAGGGGGCTGCAGAGGTATAATAGCTGGCCTCCCCTCTGGGCAAGGGTGGGCATCTGCTTCAGTTTCCTTTTGCATGTGCTCCATCTCCAGGATCATGGGCTCTTCTTTCTTCAGCTCAGGGATGTCAACAGGCAAGTCTACCGGCAGCTTCTCACGCTTGCGCTTCTGAATACGTTTTTTGTTCATCTCTAAAAGGCAGAACATAAGAGTTTAGGTAATGCTCATTAGCCATTGTCAAAAGCTTGTGAAAATGTTGAGCACCTATGTGTTTTAAAGAGTGAATCAAACACTTAAAGGCACAATCCGCAATTGGTGAAACACAATTGGTCGCCACATCACTTGGGGAAGGCTATTTGACATGGTTTAGCTTATGTAAAGTGAAATTGTAGCAGTACATCTTTTCTTTCTGCTCAAATCCAACTATAAAGTGGAATGTGAAACACAAGTAGGATAGAATGTCAGTTTTGCGGTAATTTCAATAATTTTGCTTCATAAATGCACTTCTATGGACAGTCACCTACTAGCTAAACCACCTTTAGTTAATTTCCCCAAAGCGCTCATGTTTTCCTCTTTGTTTCCCGAGTGGTGGGACAGCCAATTCTGTTTCACTAATTTCGGGACGTGGCTTTAAAGCTTAACTCAAATCATTAATATGTGTGACACATACAAAGATTCAAGATTTGCTCAAATACAGTTTGTAGTCAACGGAATAATGTGCTAGATACTAACTGTGCTGGGAACTAAATGAAGCATAAATTACCATTGGGTTCATATTTCATCTTCAGCTCTTCCAAGTTGACTTGCAGCTTAATGTTGTCACTTTGGCTCTGTTTGTGGTTCCTTTCTGCACTAAAAAGCTTCCTCTCCAACTCCAGCGCTCTTTGACTCTCGGAGAGAGATTTCATCCTTTGCATGGACAACTCATCCCCCAATTGCTCTATTTCCTTTCTATACACATAACACACATAAACATCAATTGAAATAGTCGTCATAACTCTCAATCTCACAATGTTCTATGCATAATCAAAGTTTAAACTGAAGGTCATCGACTAGACACTAGTCTGTCTTATTACAAGTGGGAACTCACGCAGAGTTTGAAAGCTGCATTTTCAGAAGGTCAGTGTAGTATGTCCCATCACCACCGTCTGCTTCCACTGGGGTGGCACAGGAGGGCTGTGCCTTTAACGTATTCTGTGTAAATATAGTAACCGAAAATTGTTACAACACCACAATTGTGACTTTATACTGTGAGACCCCATTGCAGATCTTAACTGAAATGACCAAATACAGGAGGAAATAATCACCTCCATCTCCTCCAGGTGACGCAGTTTGATCATGAGGGTCTGTATCTCACAGTTTTTCTCCGAGAGCATGGAATGCAGGCGCTCGAGTTGCGCAGGGTCTGCCCTGGAGCCTTGCAGCTGCATGAGTGTGGCTATCTGAACCTGTAGGAACATCCAGAGAAATCAATGCCTCAAAATCAACCTCAGTTTCATGAGGAATGATTCATTCAAACATTTAAAAAAAAGGTGTGTGACGTATAATCAGACAGAGGTGAGTTGTATAAATAATAAAGCTAGAATAAAGGTTTGTGCAATATACCTTCATTCGATGCAGTTGTTGTTTGGAGAAGGCATGCTGCTTCTGAAGGGACTGGTGCTGCACCTTCATACTGATCAACTGTCTCTCCATCATTGCTCGCTTGTCCTCAAGCTAAAAAGATTTAAACCATTTTGAAGCACAAATCACCAGCAAAGACATTGAACAAGACGAGTGAGACAAAAAGCTTTTAATACCTCTCCAAATAATGAATTTCCCTTGCTGTTCGGATCCTGTGCCTGTTGCAACACCTGATCCAGTTGTATTTGGAGATCTTGATTGGCCTCCCGGGCTTTCTAAAGTAGGCAAATAAGCACAACACTAGATTTAACTCATGGTAAGAAAGCCTATTAATCTAGCACCTTGCACCATCTAAATGGCTAAAGATGACCACAAATCCTGCAGTTCTAGTGATGTTCTTTACCTCCAAGGCGTTGAAGCAGGAGACTGCTTCTCTCTCACGCTCTTCCTTCTCCCCGGTGAGTCGCTCCAGTTGCCGTTGAAAGTTTTTATTGGTCAGCTCCAGTTGCTGCTCTTTGTACTGGGCCTCCTGGAGCTTTCGTTCCAAGTCAGCCTGAATAGACAGTAAATGGCTATCTGTACCACTCCACTAGTTGTACATCAGCTACACAAACATTTGCAAGAGCTATTTTTCTTTTTTAAATGTACTTTTCCATAGACATGATGGGTCTGTCATTACAGACGGTGGGTTAGTGTTCTGTATCTTTTTTCTTTTTTTGTATGCAAATATGGTACCCACCTTAACAGACTCCAGCTCCATCCTCTCAAGCTGCAACTCCATCATCTCAGAGGACATGGTTTCATTCGCCCTCTCTGTCACCATGCGCAGCTCCTCCATCTTATTGCTCAGGGTCTCTGTCTGTAGCGCCAGCTTATGCCTCAGCTGCTTCTCGTTGAGCTGTGCCTCTTCCAGTTCAGCTCTCATTCTCTCCATCTAAGGCCAAACCAACACGTTACACTCACAATACGCACTAGGGACCCCAATTTGCTTGAGCACTGAGAAACTACAAATACCTAACAACTCAGGATACTCTACAGCATCATTTGTTATTGTACCTTGTCTTTAACAATGTTTTTGAGAAAACAGTGATTATTCAACCTGAGTTGATGACCATATCTTGCAAACACTAGTTTGAGTATTCAAAACTCCCATTGGATTATGTCTGATTGCAAAATATTACAGCCGACATAAGATGAGCTTTGCTCACTTTTTAGCACATGCAAATCGGAGCCCTGGGAGTTTGTTTCAATAACTAACCAACCTACTACTACTAACACATTTCTCCAATGAGAGAACTAATAAATTCTGTGCTTTCACAGAGCAAATTTCAGTTTGCATAACTCCGCAACTTTACATGCAATTCGCAAAAATAGGCATTATTGGTGGGAAAGGGTAGTGATGCACGAGTTCACAGATGCAGGTTCTTTGTAAAGTACAATAAATTATGAAAATGAACATTCTCAAACGAAAGTACATTTTCTATACTAAGAGAAACCAGGATAAGGTATTCAGTTTATTCACAGAATATTCCACATACCTTAACCAGGCGTGCTTAACCGGATTATGCTTATTGAAATAAGGTGTTTGTTTACATGGACCATATCCTAACCACATTGGAATAATGATCTGCATGTAAATGTGGTCAAAGAACAATGGCAGCCGTGTGAATAACGCGTATTCATTGAACACATCTCCCAATTACTGCCAGTGTCATACAGTAATGCACAGGCAACCCAACCCACATCACTGGCAGCCCAACCTGGTTCTTGCAGTCATTGAGCTCCAGAGTGTGGTTCCTCTCCAGCTGCGATTCCTGTTGCTCCAACTGCAGCCTCTGCTGCCTCTTGACGGTCTCGTAGTCGGAGCGCAGGCTGTCCAGCATACGGCTCTTTAGCTCCACTTCACGCTGCAGAGAGTACTTCTCCTGCTCTAGAGTCTGAGGAGGAGCACACTGGGGACTCAGATATCACTGTAATATCAACCCACCCCACCTCTGGTCCTCTTTGAACCCTAATACAAGGATCATGACTTTATACAGGATATAGCCATTCCATTACAATATAATTGCAGTATCAATTAAATTTGGAATCTGTGTTACTTAAAAACATTTTTAAAAAAGGAATTACAGTTCCTATAGAAGGTTTTTGATTGTTGCCTTCACAGAATTCTAAAATTGTATTATGATATCTGTGGTTATCTTATTCACGGTTTTACACAGATAAATGATGTCAATTACTCGCAGTACATTAGATGACTGTGTTATGATAGCCTAGTCATGAAGTTCTCTTTTTACAGAAGTTGTTCATTGCCCAATTTGAATCCATAGATCACCTCCACGGTGTTGGTCATCTCTATCCGCTGCTCCTCCAGCTTGTTTTCTAAATCCAGCTGCCCGTCCAGCAATTTAAGGCCGTATTGAGCTGCCTTCTGCATGTTCTCCTCTGCCTCTTTCAACTTGGAATGTAGTTGATGGACCTCATCATCTCTTGAAGCAGACATCTTTTCTGGATGGATGGAGGTACTGGATGGAGAAAAATAACGGATTATTCTATAATGGAATACAGCCATTAACAGTTGGGGTTGTCAAACTACTGAATTTAGTGAAGCTACCCAACCCGGAAATGTTTTGAGTTGGACTGGGTTGGGATCTATTTTATTCCAATTCTGGAAGCACATTAATTACCATCACCTATCATAGCTAGGTATAAGCAGTGGCTGACCCACACTCAATGGACCTTCTGTCCATTGAAATAGAATGAATAATTGTTGTTCTATGCTTCTGTCCCCCTGTGATTGTCATCACCATTGATGCCCTGTGTGGAGTCTCTGACTCCTTGATTATGTTTAATATGGCTCCTAAATACCTTTGTGAGAATATAAAGTGCTTTACCTCTGCATAACCAAAGACATATTACTTTATTGTTTATTGTGACATCTGAGATTTTGTAAACAAATGATGGTGCAGCTTGAAGTCATGTTTTGGAAAAGTAATGCTGCTTTTTGTTCGTGCATGCAGAAATCCCTGATAGCTGTTATAGTCCCTCATTGACCTCATCACTGTCAAATAAATAAGTAAGGAACTATACCACTCTGCGTTAGCGAGCTGTAACATTAGCTAGTCTGGCTAACTCGACTTGCGCGACACTGTATCCTATTGCGATCTTCGAAAAAGTAACCTAGTACTAGATCATACACAACGACAACCACTATGTTGGCTTAATAATAATAACTTCGTTCATGTTATACCTTTCACGGCCGTTGAAATTGAACCACCGTTCACTTTCCGTCCCACACACAAAAGCCAGAGAGATCTGAATGGAAATAGTTCGCCAACTGCACCACTGTTTTTCTCCAGCAAACTATTTGAATTCAGGTCCAGTCACAAGGCAGATATCGCGAGGGGAACTCTCTGCAGTGGTTGTGTTTGAGATCGACTACATTGCAAATATCGATTATATATACACACACAAATTGATGAGATTCCTGTCCTGTTAAACCCTATATTATCATGGTCAATTTGTTTCAATAGAATTATAGTCAATTTTGAAAGGCAACTGTAAAAAAAAAAAAAAAAAAAAAATACACTATATACCAAACCAACTGTATAAATACACTATATACCAGACGTTGTTAGATCTGTTGCGCTGCAATGTAGACGACCTGAAACGGAACCATAAACACCTCCTTTGGTCCTTAATAAACTGCGCAGATGAGTCGACCTCAAACACGACTAAAAGGCCAAAAAGTTCAGTAGATACTTTAGAAGCTACTGGTTCTTGTTTCATCAACTTTTGGGCCAGTGTAAGAACGCCAAAAGCGTTCTGGTATAAATCAAAATCATTGTATAGTTTTTTTTGTTAATCTGCTTGTTTGATGTCAGCTATATCGCAAGACTACTCTAGGCATCTGAGTGAGAGGAATAGGTTTTGGCAATAAGAGTATACATAAATCTTGTTGGTTATCAGGGGTAAGGGCCTGGTGCCATTTTGTAATTCAGCACCAGTGAGCCTTCTCCTGGGTCATGTTCAGACAGGACGGTGCAAGAAAGTTATCGATGTACTGAACATTAGATATGCTATGGATAGAGCTGACTGATTCCATAAAGGGATAGTGCACAAAAAAACCTGACTTAACATGATCTGTGGTCAATTAGCCAAAATGGATATTCATTCCCTTACTGAGATACAAGCCACAATCTATTGAGTCAGCATTGCGATAGGACCCCATTTGACTCTACAGAAGTAATTTCAAATTGTTTACCCCAAATCTTTGTTTGAGTGTTTAGTGTAAGATTATCATACTCCTATGATATAATATCAATTATCTATTATGTCTGCTTGTCTTATGGGTGCATTATCCCATCGAGTAACAGAAGTGGTTCGGTGACCACACTTGCGTGATGAGTAATCTTATTTGAGAACTAAACACTAGTATTAGCTCCTCAGTCTAATACATAAGCTTTAGCTTTAGCTTGGGCTATGGTGGTATTGCGGCACACAAGAGACCCAGGTGTCAACCATAGACATAATGAGTTTGAACCCTGTCCATGTCTGTTCTTTACACTATGTAATGGGGATCCTGATAAACAAATATGTCAGAGAAATCAAATCTAATCATAGTTTATTTGTCATATTCACAGAATACAGAATTGCAGTCATCGACGGTGCAATGAAATGCTTAGGCTAGCTCCTCAACAGTGCAACAAAGTAATAATAATTAAAAAAAAAAAAATGTGTTTAAGAGAGGCATGTCAGCTCTTCATCATCCCAAATCAAAAGACATTGTTTATGCTTCTGCAGGTTATACATTGTAAATACATTATGTCAAAATATCCCCACAGCTTTTTAGATAATCCGGTTTGAACCCCCATAACATATTAAGATAATATCAGATGACAGTGGACCTATCATTTCTATCATTATGATTGTGCTATTGTTTTTAATGGTGTAAAAGTGTAGTGATTTGGTGGTTGAGGAGGTCTTGATGACCTATTTCACATGCTCTGATGGGCCAGGGTGTGACTGAAACCATTGTGAAACATGTTGCCCATTGATATCTTCTATCTTTGCTGTTGAGGTGGAAATGTAACTTAATGTTCTGTCTCTCACCTCACACTGAAACCATCTCCAGTGTTCTATGTTCAAGCCACTCACTTGTGACAAAAGGACCAAATACTCAATGGTCAATGTGATATCAGAAAAAGAGATACTGTTGTTTTTTGGGGTTAAATTAATGCTCAACTTTGACACCAAAACACAATTGGAACCATTTAATGTCAACTTTCCAGACCCTTTAAATCGTGTTCAATATTTGTTATGACCCTGCAAAACTTATGCAACTTACATTTGTGTGTCTGTGTGGCTGTACAGTGCTGCAGTTGTAAAATGTTCCTTAAAAAAGAATGGTGAAACTGGCTACATTTGAGTTTCCTGTCATCAATGCAGTATTATAAAGATTTGCTTTTATTTTTTTAATCTAGTAGATAAGAAATTGACTTCGCTTAGAGCCTTATACAGAAATTTGTTTCAAGAAATTGTTGATTTGCATTGTATAAACCTACAATTTAGAAGAGAGCTTCTTGGGCAATTAAAGGGATAGTTAACCTTTTTACACCTTATAGTCAGATGGTTCTTTACCCTGAAAATAGTCCATAGGCCAGGGGAAACTAAACCATGATTCAGAGTTGTTTAAATAGTCACTACTAACTTCTAGCTAACTATAGCCACTGCTAACAAAAAACAAATAGGAGTGATGGGGGCAATCTGACAGTTCAAAATTGCATTGCCATATCAACTCAAGTGAACTTTCTGACTTGGTTGGTAGTTGCTTTGAGATGATTTAAACATAAAATATTAAACTTTGTGTAATTGCCCACATTTTGTGTTAGCAGCTAAAGTTAGTAGGGGCTCTGATCCATGGATTACAGTTTCTCCTGGACCAATAAAGTGAATACAAAGTGAACTATCCCTTTAACCACAGCATTGGTGAATGAAGAACATACTGGACAAGATGAAAGCTGCTCACCTGTAATCAGTAGAAAGAATAGCTTGATCATGTTGGCACCACTAGTCTTGATTGCCCAATCAGACATGTTCACATCCCCAGAGATTGAAGACCTTTCCATTCAAATACAAATTGGCAGCACATAGGGTGTTACCAGAACTATTGTCGGAGGAGCTGGCCAGGGAATCTTGCTCTTCTTGTGCAGATAACTCCACTCAGTCTATCAATTTACATCAAGAACGGTGTCATATAAAACAGTTTTAGATTAAATAAAGCAATTCAATAACATATATTTAGTTTTAAGTAGGCTATAACTTCATAATGAATCATGACAAAAAAATGTTGTTGCCTACTTCTTATTGTTTTCCTTATTTAATCTGAAGTTAACACTAAGGCACTTAATATCATTCAAAAACATCTAAACAGTAGCAGCCTACACATTTGTCACCTTCCCAATAGTAGACCTATCCTTAAGTTGTCAATACAGCTAGAGGGCTTTAACAATAATTTATAGAAGAAAAAAAAACATTTGAATGACGTTTGAATCATGACCAAACAATGTATACAGGCAATTCTGATTTCAAATGACAAGGAACAATTTAGATGTATGGAATAAAATTAGATGCAGCCTAATTACTGAGCCTTTAGACTTCCACATTGAATTAAAAAAGACATTGCACTTTGCCTTTAATAAGTAATAAGGCCTACACAAGTTTTCATTTAAAAGTGACTTTTCAACCAACACAAGAACGAAAGTTGTTCAGCTGAATTTCTGTTAGGGGGCCCACATTGACGTGTTTATTCTTATTGGGGAGAGGGGAGTGTGAGTTGATTTCCAATTCTGCGTTGCGTATTGCTAGCTGACCTGTTTGGACAAGTAGGCCTACGATAGCAGGGGTGGAACGCTTTTGATGAAGCCTGACGTCACCATGGCGTTCGTATAAGTACGGGCCGATTTCCCTCCCTCCACCCTCACAGCTTCGTCGAGTCTAGTCTTTGTCGAACTGCGCACTCTGCTCGAAAAAATGGACAACTCTGCAAATCAACTTTGTAAACTTTTTGTCGGCGGGCTAAACGTTGATACCGATGATGACGGCCTCCGCAAGCATTTTGAACAGTACGGTCAACTGACCGACTGTGTTGTGGTTGTGAATAAGCAGCTACAACGTTCCCGCTGTTTCGGCTTTGTAACCTACTCGAGCGCGGAGGAGGCAGATGCAGCAATGGCGGCTAGGCCACATGTCGTTGATGGCACCAACGTGGAGTTGAAGCGAGCCGTCGCCCGGGAAGATGCCGGGAAACCAGAGGCACTCGCCAAGGTCAAGAAAATTTTCATCGGGGGACTTAAAGACGATATCGAAGATGAACATCTTAATGAGTATTTTTCGCAGTTTGGCGAGATCGAGAAGGCAGAAGTTATTGCAGAGAAGGAAACCGGAAAGAAAAGAGGATTCGGCTTTGTTCACTTTGCAGATAACGACTCGGCCGATAAAGCAGTGGTTCTAAAGTTTCACACGATCAATGGACACAAGGTGGAGGTGAAGAAAGCTCTGACCAAACAGGAGATGCAAGCTGCTGGTCGTGGTAGCGGTAGAGGTGGTAGAGGGGGAAGAGGTATGAGGGGAAATCAAAATGGCTTCGGTAGCGGGAGAGGTGGTTACAACAGCTACGGGGGCGGTTTCGGTGGGGGCTATGGGGGCAGTGATGGCGGATATGGCGGTGGCTACGGAAATGGAGGCTATGGTGGATACGGAGCAGGCACCGGCTATGGCGGGGGATATGGCGACCAGATGGCAGGTTATGGTGGCGGTAATGGCTACAGTGACTTTGGCAGTGGGTATAGCCAGCAGTCCTCCGGCTATGGGCCCATGAAAGGCGGCAGCAACTACGCCGGCCGGAGCAACGCTCCTTACGCCAGAGGCGGTGGGGGCGGGTACAACAGAGGGGGTTATGGCGGCTATTGAGCCGGTGGCTACGACAGACTATTGCGGAAGAAATCTCCACTTAACACCCTCAATACCGTCAGATTGGACGTCAAACCGAACACAAATTCAGTCATCGGTCATCTGCCGTAAAGCACCTGGCAAAAATGCGGACACTGTGAACCCTATTCATTAAGAAGACCTCAAAACCAAACAGGTAGGAAGATCTCTTCCCAGAACCTGATTTGCACGACCAGCTGTCGCTGTAGGACACGTTCGATTGCAAAATTCATTTATCCTTTATGTTCCCAGTTGAGGGCGTGTAGCTGTCGTTAGTTGGCCTGCTTTTTATTTAGTTATGCGTACATTCGTTTTGAGTTAGTCATCTCTAGGATTGTTGTTTGATATTAGCCTATACTTTCTCTTACCTGCATTTTGAGCAACTGGTTCCGGATTTCCCTAAAAGCTAGTCTTTTTTCAATGTATAGGGGATGGGACGCATGTGCTATGGAATTTGATTTTTTTTTTTAGCTTTGACACTGATGTAAATTTGTATAACTATCCACTACTATTAGCTTTTAGGTTGTAGTTGGCTAGTTCGTAAATGGCGGAGCCAGTCAGTCTAAACGTTTCATTTTCTTGCCAAGATGTTTTGTAAATCAACGTCAGTAAATCCCAACACACATAGCGTCCAGCTATTAGCTTAATGTTCGTTTCATTTACTCCCAGCAATATCTCATGTACATTGTATAATCTGTCTGAAGATCAAACTACAATTGTTAAAGCATTGGTATGCATATGTATGTTCATTTTAAATAAACAGTTAAACAAACGTAGTTAGTTATTTTACTCATTTTACCAGGTTGCCTTAAGACGAGTCCACTATTGTATTGGTGACAAGTGATATGTCGTGACAGTTCTGCCTTATCACTTGCGTATTAGCTACATGGCATGTCATCCATTGCCATTCCTAATTCAGGTGGGTGAAATGGTTTCTAGTTGTCAAGTTTGCCCATGGCCATTGCATGGAGGCTTTTTAGGTTGCCAATAAATATCATTTTGACTTAAGAAATTGTTCCGTAACGTTACCTGTCCTATGTATATATTGTGGACATGAGGGCTCTCATATTTATCTTTGATTCCTACATTTAGGTGTTCATACTGTTATTCCAGTACGCCAAAATAGCAGTAGCAGTTTGTTTATACAGGGACCCTGTTCAATACCTGGGGTCGATTGTGATAGGACTCTGAAATATCTCTTTAGGATCACATCCTGCAAACTAGGTATGTAAATCAACCTGTCTTCACTATGTGTTGGTCAAGTATTAAGCATATGGATTTGAAATGGTACACAAACGTACTCATTTGGATTCATCTTTTAACAGTTCTTGCTTTTATTCATAGTTGATCGTATCAAGAGTATGCATCTTAATTTTTAGTTCTTAAAAAAAAAAAAAAGGGGTTGTCTACAGTATTGGTCCTAACTAAATTAATGGGTCAAGGAGACCATGTGCACTTCCTGCATTAATGCAAATCTGGAATGGCACATGGTGTTACCTCCTGACTTGGCATGATGCTTTGTCCGCACAGTGACTCATTCTTTACTTTCTTTCTCTCTCCTCTAGGTAGCCATGGTGACCTGACTGCCAGGACGCCAATCTGGCAATGATGAGTTTGTTTCCATCAAGACCTGTGGACCACAAAGGCGGTCCTATTGCCGCAGGTGATTTGAAATGCCGGGACTGGACCAACTGTCAAAGTGAAATGATTGATATTTGATATGTACAGGCTTGTATTTGGAAGTTTGCATTGGTCACCGTGCAACCTACTAGTGTTGCAATCTAGGTGGATGGAGGGTGAACATGACTCCTCATTGTGGTGTTTTTGCCTTCCTAGGACAGAGGCATGAATATTTGATCATCGCGTACTATGGGAAAACAGATGCCCTATCGTGGAAGTTGGTGCGCAGTGGTTTAATTCATGATTGTTTGCTAATATGAAAATAAAGTATTTTTTATTAAAATGTGAATGTTGTGTTATTGAAAACTGGGTTGAAGGAGTACTGGGAACAAGTTTGTAGCCATTAAGTTGTTTTTGTCTGGTGACTTGCTTTACTTTATAAAGCTTATTTTACCATCCCTAAAGACTGCTTCCACCATGCACTTCGGCAGTGAACGCAAACATCAGTAAGTGCATAACTAACATGTCAGATTTCTCTGAACAGCCGAATTTTTACGAAATGGTGCACTGACAAATGTTTGCACTATGGTGTATGTGCAGGCTGTACGCTTAAGGCATGTTTTTTGCAGACTCTAACCGCTAGTAGTTGGTAATGACTTAGTCCAAAATCAAAGTTTGTTAGTTTTCTGTTGTTATGAGTATACATTTCACATCAGTTGTGGATCTTTCCTGACCTAAAATTATGAGGAAAAGTGGACCCCATTTAATTTACCTATTTATTGTAATGAGTCCACATCTCATTGGTTGTGGGTCTTGCCTGTCCTAAAATTAAGTGGAAGTGGACCCCATGTATTTGAACTGTTACCTATTTTCCCCATTCATTTGGAACTAGGTCATAAACCTGTATCTACACCATTGTTGAACATTGACCTGATCTAGTTTCCACTTTCATCTAACCACTATACAACAAAGTACATGTTTAGTAGGCCTACATGTTTTAAGTTGGAACTCAATTGCCTGGTGGAAGAACATTAACCAAGATGTGTGCTGCGAGTACATAGAATTAGCATATCGATAGGATGCTGAAACTTTTGGGCGTATAAGGCGCTGATTTTATTCTGCAATGGTCTTTTGTATGATACTTCTGCCAAACCATTCCAGGTTCAACCACTATGGGGTTGTGAGTTTGAAAATCAAGGGTTCTGGGTCTGCTGGCTCAAGGAGGATTGTTTGTTATGAAAAGCACGTTTCATTACACCCTATCAGTCCGTATTGTCAGACATGTTAATATAAAACGACACTATTAAAAAGTAAGAGGGTAAAGGGTTTAACCTGGCAACTACAGTACATTTGGGTTCAGCAACGGATTTCCAGTCGTCCATTGTCTGTATTTGAATGTCGTCGGGGTGGGTGGGACTTGAGTTGAACCACCAATCAACGATGGTAACGTCTTTTCCACGCATTCGTCAGACGCACACTTCGTTTACGTCTTTGAAGAGGGTCTGCTTATTTGTATCGCGCTCAGTTTTATTTCTCCTACAACAAATCCGCGAGTAATCATGACGAACCAACTTTGCAAACTGTTTGTCGGTGGATTAAACGTTGAGACCACAGATGATGGCCTTCGGCAGCATTTCGAGCAGTACGGCCAGCTAACGGACTGCGTAGTGGTCCAAAACCAACAGCTACAACGGTCCCGCTGTTTCGGCTTTGTAACCTACTCGAGCGCGGAGGAGGCCGACGCAGCTATGGCCGCCAGGCCACATGTCGTCGACGGTACTAACGTGGAGTTGAAAAGGGCTGTTGCTCGTGAAGATGCCGGTAGGCCAGAGGCACTTGCCAAAGTAAAAAAGATTTTCATAGGTGGCCTGAAGGACGACATAGAAGACGAACACCTGAATGAATACTTCTCTCAATTCGGCGCCATTGAGAAGGCCGAAGTAATCAGCGACAAACAGACCCTCAAGAAACGGGGATTCGGCTTTGTCTACTTCGAAGATAACGACTCCGCAGACAAAGCAGTGGTTCTGAAGTTCCACACCATTAATGGGCACAAGGTGGAGGTAAAGAAGGCCCTCACCAAGCAGGAGATGCAGTCCGTCGGGGGTCGCGGTGGCCGGGGCAGAGGTGGCCGGGGAAGGGGAATGTCTGATAATGGTTACGGCGGCGGAAGAGGTGGTGGATATGGCAGCTATGGTGGGGGCTACGGAGGAGACGACGGCGGTTACGGTGGAGGATACGGCAACGGTGGTGGTTACGGTAACCAAGGGGGGTACGGAGGAGGTTACGGAGATCAAATGGGGGGCAGCTACGGTAATGGTTATAATGACTTTGGCGACGATTACGGACAGCAGTCCTCCGGCTATGGTGCAATGAAAGGGGGTAATTATTCAGGCAGGAGCGCTGCACCGTACTCCCGTGGAGCCAGCGGTGGATATGGCAGAGGTGGATATGGTTATTAGCCTGGTACCATCAACATCCTTTGACCCAATTAATTGAAATGACATAGCAAATTCCTGATTAATGAACTACACACATGGGTTGGGTGCCCTTTTGTTGCTACACCTGGAGGACCTGCACTCATCACCCACCCGCACCCCGAATGACCCCCCCACGTCCACGTACTACCCCCACCCTCTGGACACCATTTCTCCAGGCGGCTCTAATGTCAAAGACATTATGGACTTTGTTACCGGTTAATCTTTCTGAATTGTCAATGTAGTTATGTGATCAAAGTATCAACTTTTTTTTTTCCTTTTTTTTTTTTTTAAAGTATTGTGAACGTGGCTGCTTCAAAACTTCGAATGATACTGTATGTCATTAGTACCAGCCAGTTTAAGAAGTCAACATGATACTCAGGGGTATTGATGAAGTTGAAAGCAGTTAATTATATGCTTGAGTATTTCAGGATCTTAATGTCGTAACAAAGTATGCTATTATTTTGAACAATTTCAAGCACCATTATTTTTACTTAATTTATATTTTTTTGATGGTTACCTCATGTTTTTTTCCGTCTAATGTGCTGTTCTATACCTTGCAAACAATGCAGTTTTATGGAATGTTACTTAAATAGTGTAATATTAGTTGGCGCTTAAGCCTTACTCTTTTGCCTGTAATAAAGTTTTTAATGTTTGAAAACAATCAAGGCTCATTATTCTTTGTCCAACCAACCATATAGTAGTGGAAAACATCATAATGTCTCAAAAAGAAAGACGGTACTAGAAATCAGTGCTTCAAAGGATTTAGGACCACGGCCCCTTGGCAAGTCACGCCGTTCGAGCACCATATCTTGATGTCAGCATTGCGTTGGGCAGTGAAAGCTGTCTGTCGATTATCATGTAGGTCACACATTTCTAGGTGTCTAAATCATACCTAAAATGTCTATATTACTTTACCATGGTGTATGTACAGAACTAACGTCGTATTAGGATTATTTTTTTCAACAATGCGAACTGTGAAAAATGGTCATTTTACGCCACTAGGAGGAGGGCTGTGCTTCGACCTTATATTTATTCATGGTGTCGACGTCCGCCATTTTAGACACCAGAAGCACCGTCGCCGTTCTTGCGCGGGCTCTGTCGTAGTAATACAATCTTATTATGGTTGAACCTCTTCAGTTCTAGACAGCTCCACTGGCTAAATCTCTTGTGTAGCGTCCCCCGTGATCCCGGCTGCTATGAATAGGCTACATTAATGCCCAGGCCGAATACATATTCATAGTTTTGCCTGACAAGCAGCTCGCGGACTGCGCTTATAAATATTTTCGTTTGGTTATTTTGTTCATTTTTAACATGGCTGATAGTGATTATCACATTTGGGCGATTTAACAGTCAATTTTTGATTTGAATGATTACAAATGCAATGAATGATGCACGTTTCAACAACGACAGATTTAACAATTATTTTCATCCAGGCAATGTCAAGTTCATGGAGATAAAAATCACTTATAAAATGTTTTTGCTGAACGGTACAACGTGATTGACAATCCTACATGAAGTAGGAATGATCATAGTTGCAAAATATGACTAGCATTATATCCTGCATAGTCTATAGATTCTCTGATAATATTAATATTAATTCACCATACACGCTTTCTACCCATACGGTTCGTATCTGACTGACGATACCCTGGCATGAATCAATCTGGCAAGAGAAACTAGGCTACTATGAAAATCTCTGCTGCGACCACGGTCCCATTTGTTTTCCCTCCATATATGGTCGCTTGTCAGATAGTCTTTCCCCTTTCTAATTTGTGGTTTTAAGGGGTATCAAAGGAAAACCGTAATTGCATTCCAAGCGTTTTCATGCATTTTTAAGAACATTCATAACATTAATTGATGTTATCGCAATTGTGTCGTTTTAACACCAAAAGTAAATGCAATTTTTGCCTTGAATGATAACAAAATCACTGTTAATATTTGAAAAAATCAGCTGAACAAGGATACAACAGGATTGACAGTAATTACTCAAGTAGTAATTAATCGTAATAGAAAAGGGTGTGTAACAAAGCATTCATTTTCATGATATCATCAATAACTAATTAGTCATGATGAAACTGCTTTGGAGGACCAAGTATCATACGTGTAAGATACGTGTCATACGTGTTGTTATTTTACAATCATTTTAATTAGATTACACAATTTCTGTTCGATTGGGAACACTATCCGACAGGGAAACACATTGACACCACACCGGATTGTCATCAAAGCAACATATGACGGGTTATTCTCAAACACTCGTCCTTTCCATAGCTTTCATAGACAAACATTATAAACTAAATTATTTTATGGTTTCCTCTATGCCCATGTTTTTGCCACGTTAGCCGTTAGAACAGAACCGGGCACCCGAGGCAACGAATCGGACGTGCGATTGTCCTGAATATCCTCTCCGGTGGTGGAAGGGGCGGGATGAAACAGTGAAACAGCTCCGTTTTCACCTAGATTTCAGGAAACTATTTCTGAAATGGTTAAAATGAGAAATAAAAGATCTGTGAGAGAATGTGTGATCATTAGCGGGGTTTTTTTAAGCCAATGAATGACACAAGACCCGACACCGGTAAACCACCTTCATGCTCGCCCAGTAGCAGTAGTGTATTGTTGCACTTTGAACTATTCGTTTTGTGCATGGGCCCGTAGCTAGAGCTAACCCGCTACTCATGCAGCAGCACATCTGACACACCATGGACTGTGTAACGTTGGGGTAAGTCTTGGGGTAGGATTAAAGTGTACTCTTCTGATGGTGTGTTAGTTTTAAATCGGCCAAACGCTTGGTTTAAACATATGGCATTCCCGGCGAATGGAAGCTATCTAGTTTACTAGCCACCCCACAGTCTGTATATGTTGTCGATATAGCGGACTAGCACTGCTTACGAAGAGAGATAACTAGCTAGCAAGCAAGCTAGCTAGGTAGGTTTGATGGAAGGGGACCCAGCGTGAGAAAAAGCAAGTCCACCGGCATTATTTGTAGCTAGCTAACAGAATCGTCAGCAAAGTGTAACGACCTAACCAACTGGAGAATTAAGCTACCAGCATCACAAGCATGTGCTAGTTCAGAGATGTTGTTGCATGAAGAATAGAATTAAGGTCGTCTGGTACTGGCATAGCTAGGTTTTGCTATGAACTTTCAGGTCTTTTACTTCATTTGAGTTTTCGAACAGGATTTCGTCCTCATAGTTTGGGTGACACCATGACATTGGAATTCCAATCTGAACAGCAGTGGGAGTCCTAGCTACATTACTAGACCACTATGGGTTGAATAAACCTAAATTAAAAAAGACTATTATGTAGTTTGCACTTGCTGGATGGAGGCTCGCCGTTGCTCATGTTGGTCTCCTTCCGCCAGACCTACCTCTGTTATATTGATCATCATAACATAATATTATGATGAGGCTATATCACAATTGTTCTATCTAGACATAATGAATGAGTAACCGAATAGATTGTATCTGAATAGATGAATCGATTAGTTATCATATGCATATATATCTCTTAATTTTACATTAAGCATGAGTACTTGCCCAAAAATAGGTTTGGGGCCAGGGTTGGAGCAAAGATTAGGGTTGAGGCTGGGGTTAGGGCTGGAGCTAGTGTTGCAATAGGATATGGGTTGGGGTTAGGGCTGCAGACTGTGGCTGGGGTTAGGGGGGTTCGAGTTAGGGAAAGGGTAAGATGTAGGGTTAGTTAATTATTTGGCTAGTGTTATGAGTTATTTGAGGTAATCCTGCTTATTCCCAGTGTATCCCTGATCAGTCCAGTGTCTAGTGCCCAGCTGACCTGTGACTCTGAGGAAGATGCCGTGGATGTGGGGATGCACACCTTCAACCACACTCATATGAGGAAGGCATTTCAGCTAATGAATGACTTAAGGAGGTAGGTTGCTTTTTTATTTGTTGTTTTCTTTATGGAGTTGGGGCTAGGATTTATTTAAAGGAGCTACACATTACATTTTCAATGTACTACTGCATATAATGGCCTTGAAATCTGTAGGGACTGTGGAGCGATGGTGTTTAAAAGTAGCAGCTCCCCATCTATGTTTCATTTGGCTATGGTATTAGCTCTGTTGTCAAATTGTAGCTAGTTACAGAAAGAAGGCAAATCAAAGCTATCCTTGGCAAATATGTATTATTATCTATTAACTTGACATGTTGGGATATTATCTCAATGGTCTGGAAAGCCATTTTTGCAATTGAAGCAAGCTAGTACCAATGGCTAGTACTAAGACGTAAACACACAGCTCACTGTAATTGCAATTTTCACTCGTGGCCACAGGGACCCAGATTTCATATGTAGCTCCTTTTAAAATGAGTGTAATTCAACTCTCCTTATATTTTGTTAATGATATTTTATTTGGTAAGCTGGGGAGGAGAGGGGAGGTACCTGTAGGCATCCTAGGGATTCAATCCTTTAGGCAGCAGCACTAACCACCTGAGAGAGTGCGGGCGTACAGGTTTAATTTTTATGATACATTTGGGGAGGCTTTCCTCCACAGCTGGGAGCACTTGCAACCTTTGGTGTAATGATTTGGGAAATCTGTCTTATCTCTTGTGATTCCAGTAAGAAAATGCTGTGTGACGTTCTGTTGGTGGCGGGAAATATAGAGGTGCCGGCTCACAAGGTGGTGCTGGCATCCTGCAGCCCCTACTTCTGTGCCATGTTCACAGGTATTGCCCTTCACCTCGTTCATAGTTAACCCATTTAAAGGGCACACCCAAAAAAGAATAATCTGATATCTGGGTATCTGATATCTGGGGCTCTGATATCTGGGCAATCGCTACCTGTGCTTTGTATAGTGACCTTGCGACAGCATTCCATGTTGTCCTTCTTTTGAATTCTCAATAATTCCCCACTTCAAAAAATGTGTATCCACCGTGCTGTCGTTGTGCAGTAGGTAGGATAATCTCAAAGTATTTCAGGGCAACAGAATGCTGTTCCAAGCTTGCACGAGCCACGATACAAAGCACTGGTCGTAAATTCTGAAAACATTTGCTAGGGAAATGACTTGCACATGATACAATTACAATTCGATAAGGTTGTATCCTGTTATAATGAGTATATCTGTCATGATTAGTTGCTGGGTCAATGTTGTGGTGGATGCGGATATCGCTGATCGCTGCTTAAGAGTGAGAACTGTTCTTCTCTTATAGTGTGTGTGCGTGTGCATGTGCGTGTGTGTGTGTACACCCGCTATGTGTAGGGGACATGAGTGAGAGCAAAGCCCAGCAGGTTGAAATCAGGGAAGTGGATGGTCAAACGCTAAGGAAGCTGGTGGACTACATCTACACAGCGGAGATTGAGGTGACAGAGGACAACGTTCAGGTGAGAGAGCTCTAACCACTGGTCTATAGACCCTGGACAGACGGGATAGGGGTTGCTAATGTAGAAGAGGTGATTTGGAATCACGCTCTTGTGTTAAGGTTGCCCTACCTGAGACATACTCAAATGACACCTATGGACCTAGAGGATGTCCGGTTGGCCTAATGGTAGATGCTTCTACGTACTGCTATTTCATTCCAATTTCTCTCAGCGAAAACAAACTTTTAAGGGCAACTGCGTTGCTTAACTGTCTCAAAGCAAAACACAATTTCTGTGTTTATCCTGAGTGGTGGGGCAGCTAATTCGCTGTTTCACAGATGACTGATTGCTGCTTTAAAATACCTGCAGGATTTGCAAGCTTTTTGAATGCTTATATGTACGATTGACCGTGTTCAAGTGTTTACAGTACAGCAGTGAAGTCAGTAGAGAATTGATTGCTGCTGATTCTTTAATGTCGCTTTTTCAGTGCTTTTTGTTATTCAGCATAATGTTGGCCGCCCTCTCCAGCCCTTTCCCTTTCAGCAGCATGGGATAGTCTTCTCTGTCCTAGCTGGCCAGGCCAGACGTTTAGCAGGCAGGGCATTTCCTCTTATTATTAGCTCAGGAAGTGTGCATGGAGTGAGGGGAAATCCTCTGCGTTAGCAACGTGTGGGTGGGTGGGTGGGTGGTGTGTGTGTTTGGAGCCACTGATCATATGGGCTCTATTAGAATGCGTGGCTGCAAACAACAGCCCCCTTTTTAGACCCACGGGCAAGATGTAAAAAAAATAAAATAAAGAAATCCTAGCCCTATTCAAAGGACTGACCCAGTTTTAAAGCACACTACCAAACCACTGGCAGGAGAGAGGCTAATAAACCAGAGATGCCAAAGAGCTCCTTTAGACCTGACCACCATTTACTGGTGCATGCAGTGCCTTCTACAAGTATTTCAATGATAGATCATATAAAAAATAAAAAAAACCCACAAGATATAAAAGAAAACCCCACAAACATACAAATACTGTGATATTAAAGGCATACAGTTCACCTCATTTATAAAAGGATGATTCCTTTCCTGAAAGCAGTCTATCGACAAGAAGAAAGTGCAAACCACGCTTTAGGTTGGTTTACAAACATGCTAATTAGCCAGACTGAGACAGTGAGACGATAGTGAAACGGAGTGCGGATTAAGCCTTGATTCCTGGCGAGAGGTACATCCTGACACGAGTGATATGGCTGGACAAGTACAGCACGTGTGTCTTTGAAAGATCAAATAAGTCCGTCGTCCCTGCGTTGTTTCTGCGCGTAGGTTCTGCTGCCTGCTGCCGGCCTCCTGCAGCTGATGGACGTGAGGCAGGTGTGCTGTGAGTTCCTCCAGTCTCAGCTCCATCCCACCAACTGCCTCGGGATCCGTGCCTTCGCTGACCTCCATACTTGCACTCAGCTGCTCAACCAGTCACATGCTTATGCCGGTGAGTTTCACTTTTACTTTGGGAATGAACCCCAGAGGATGTCGTAGGCGTAGAGACGCGCCATGCAGTCAGAGTCTGCCAAGAGAAGGTGAGGACATGGCACTGAAGGTGAGGACATGGCTCCTTTCATACTTTGTTTATGAATTAGAGAGGGGTGGGAGGACAGAAAGGTCAAAGCAGAGATATTTCATTTTAGAGACATGAGTAATCTAGGACTGGTTTGCTGTACGCTGATAACCCTTTGCCAGAGCTCATGGGTGTGACGGAAAGTGTTTATTTGTGCTTGTTTAACTGTGCTGTGTGCTTGTTTAACTGTGCTGTGTGCTTGTTTAACAGAGCAGCATTTCTGTGAGGTGATGCTTGGCGAGGAGTTCATGAGCCTGTCCCTGCAGCAAGTGTCCAGTCTGATCTCCAGCGACAAACTCACTGTGTCCACTGAAGAGAAGGTAGGTCAGAGAACCCCAAGACCACTATTTCTGCCCCCTAAACTCACTCCTGCTTCTGTTTCCATCAGGAACACTGTACACACAGAGCAGACACATACCTTTCAGGGTTCTCCCCAGGGTTTTAGAACAGTGTGGCGCTGGATTGCATTATCAAAACCTGACTTGCGCCAAGTTCACAGCATGGCGCAGTGGCACTCTTGTATTCTTTGGGAGAGAACCCTGCCTTTTGTTCATGCTATCAGGACCATATCCCAGCTCCCACTGAGCCCTGCACAGCTCTCCTCTCAGGCTCTCTACTCTCTTATCTGATGCCACTCACCCCCACACGTTTCCTGTCACTCCTGCTGTAAGGGACACCCTGTCACTAACAGCTTGTCACTCACCATGCATGAGTGAGTTGGCGCAGAAGGAGAGGGCATGAGCGTCTGGCCCTTCGCTGCAGGCATCACGCTCTCTTGTATAATCTGCCCACAAAGCAGCGTTCTCGTCAGCCCACAGTTCCACACCGACGTGACACCAGCTCATCTCGACAGTTTGGCCCCTGTCTCTATTCTCTCCAATCAAACCACTGATCCTATCTTCAGGGAGTAGGGGGTGGGGGATGGAGGAGGTAGAGAGAGGTGGTTGTAGAGGCTGGAATAGGAGGGTGGAGGAGGTAGAGAGAGGTGGTTGTAGAGGCTGGAATAGGAGGGTGGAGGAGGTAGAGGTGGTTGTAGAGGCTGGAATAGAAGGGTGGAGGAGGTAGAGGTGGTTGTAGAGGCTTGGATAGAAGAGTGGAGCCACAGCTGTGCCGTGTTATCAAGCCTTTGTGTTCCTCCGTCAGGTGTTCGAGGCCATGATCGCGTGGATAAAGCATGATAAGGAGGCCCGTCTGGAACACATGCCCAAGCTGATGGAGCATGTTCGGCTGCCACTGCTGTCCAGAGACTACCTGGTGCAGGTGGGACAGCTCCAGGATTATATTCATGTTTTGGTAACACTTTGTTATACTAGGGTTGGCTCGTCAAATCGCTTTCAATTCAGGAATTAGTTGAATTAGAAATTTGAAAATGGAAAAACATTTCATGTAAAAGTTAAAGGAGCCATTTTCACTGTACTCCAGCATAAAACGTCCTTGTGTAGCTCCTTTAATGCCCTATTTGCAGTCATTGAATTGTAATTTCAATTTTTTAATTTTTTTTTAAATTATTTTTAATTAACTTCCTGAATGGACTGAATTGAAATTCAACTGACTCCAACCCTGTATAATACAGCCCTGTTTCAACTGGTGTTTACGAAGAAACTATGGTAACCAAATCCAATGGTGATTGTATGTGAAATGTCGTTCATTGTCCTGTCCTTGTACTTACCATTGTGCTTGTTTCATTGTTTTGTGTCACATGTCCTGGAGCAGATAGTGGAGGAGGAGGCCTTGATCAAGAACAACAACACCTGTAAAGACTTCCTGATCGAGGCCATGAAGTACCACCTCCTGCCTGCAGACCAGCGGCACCTCATCAAGACTGACAGGACACGACCGCGCACGCCTGTCAGCCTTCCCAAGGTCAGGCCACACACAGACACACACATACATACACACACACCTCCTAATCTTGCAGAGCCAGACAGTGTGCCTCCAAATATTAAAGCAATCACAACCAGACACAACCGAACCAGACTTCCCCTCGCGCCTCTTCTCTCTCACACACACACACACACACACACACACACACACACACTCATAGAGACACGCGCTGTAGCTGAACAGGAGCCCTCTTGTCGTGTGTGTGTGTGTGTGTGTGTGTGTGTGTGTGTGTGTGTGTGTGTGTGTGTGTGTGTGTGTGTGTGTGTGTGTGTGTGTGTGTGTGTGTGTGTATACATCAGGTGATGATCGTGGTGGGTGGGCAGGCTCCTAAGGCCATCCGCAGCGTAGAGTGCTATGACTTCCAGGAGGACCGCTGGTACCAGGTGGCCGACCTGCCATCCAGACGCTGTCGAGCAGGTGAGCCTCCCTTTGGCGTCTTCTGCCCCCTAGTGACCAGAAACCATAGACCCGGAGAGCTGCTGGATGTACCAGCCCAGCACTGAAACCCAGGAACCTTCAGCCATGTTCTCACAGAGCCACGTCGGTGCGAACATGGAAACACCGCCCCAGAGCTCGACCCAGAGCGCCGACAGGGACCGACCCATACTTTTGACAGTACTTCCATAGGCAGTGTGTCGGAACCACCTTTTGCGTGGCGTACGTGGCTGACATGAGCACCAGAAAGAGTCTCCTTTCACATGGATGATAAAGTTTGATTATTATCTCAAATGCTTTATCAGGAAAAATGCTAAACTAATTCATATCTCTCTCTCTCTCTCTCTCTGTCTCTCTCAGGTGTGGTGTTCATGGCGGGGAGGGTGTATGCGGTTGGGGGCTTTAACGGCTCATTGCGAGTGAGAACGGTTGACGTGTACGACGGTGTGCGTGACCAGTGGACCACAGTTCCCAGCATGCAAGAGCGACGCAGCACCTTGGGAGCCGCTGTGCTTGGGGACCTGCTTTACGCCGTGGGGGGTTTCGACGGTAGCACAGGTACCAACCCCTCCTCCTCCTCCTCCTCGTGCTCCACCTCCTCCTCTCTCAAATCCATATGAGTCAAAATGCCCCAGTTACCACAGCCCCAATACGAATGAATGTGTTGTTTGCGTCTCCTGCAAGGCTATTTAGACAGTTTGAGCGTGGCGCAGTGAATGGAACAGGGAGCGGTGCTGGCCGAGGATGAGGCTGGAGATTGTATGGGAGACACAGTGGTTGATCTGATGGCACTGATACAGTGGAACAGAAAGGGGACCATTTACATTGGGCCTCAGTGGGGGTTTCCTTCTCTGGCTGTGTGCTCTCAGGGTGCACAGAAGAGCGTTTGTTCACACTCTTCCTCTCCTCTCCTCCCTCTCTCTCTCTCTTTCTCTCTCCTCTCCTCTCCCTCCTCCCTCGCTCCATCCTCTCAGGTTTATCCTCGGTGGAGGCTTACAGCTACAAGTCTAATGAGTGGACGTTTGTAGCTCCCATGAACACCAGGCGGAGCAGTGTGGGCGTAGGAGTGGTGGATGGTAAGAAAATGATAGGGAGGGAGGGAGGGGGTGTTCACGGTATTATTACTACTGGTACTATTATAATAATAAACTTCATTTGTATAGAACTCTGCTCTCATACAATTGTGCAGCCCAGTGTGCTTTATAATGATCACTGGAGAGACGAAAGCGGTCGTAAAATGAGCGAAGCCTGAAAACACACAGAAAAAACACAGAAAGAAAGCAAAAGGAGAGCCATGAACATGGGAATACAGGTTCTTGAAAGTCTGAATAAAATTTGATTATCTAGATAAACGGCTAGGTAATGTGGCTTGCGATTCAGGAATTCTACTCTGGGGCAGCAGTCCTAAAACTGTGCTGACAGAAATGCAAGCGTGGCGTCGCTGGTGAAGCTCTGGTGTGAGTCTATTGAACATCCGCCCGTGCCTGTTGTGTGGGTGTGGGTGTGTGTGTGTGTGTGTGGGTGTGGGTGCGGGTGCGGGTGCGTGTATGTTCTGTCTCTTGACGTGAGTATATGTTGAGTATCTTTTGTGCATTTGGTGTATTTCTCAGTGGGTGTGTGTTGTGTTGTGCAGGGAAGCTGTATGCAGTGGGCGGGTACGACGGGGCGTCGCGGCAGTGCCTCAGCACCGTGGAGGAGTTTAACCCCGGCAGTAACCAATGGGGTTACGTGGCTGACATGAGCACCAGGCGGAGCGGAGCAGGTACGACCCGACAAAATCTTCTCATTCTCTGGAACACAAAAGCAGTCCAAGTCTCTCAGACAGACAGACAGACACAGGGATGGGCAGCCATAGGTATGAAGTTCAGCTCAGAGTTAGGACTTTTAGGACTTAAGGCCTACAGACACATTAGCGGCGTACAATGAGTGTCCTGTGCTCATTGTGCTGTCTGCTCAGCTGTTGGCCAGCAGGAACATTATCTACAGGCTAGCTCCATCTTGTGGGCCGTTAATGGACTGCTGTTTTGGTTAATATTGACTAAGTCGGAGGTGTGTCAGAGAGGTTTGTTTACATAGCAACTAGGAAACAAATGATTGAGTCCGAATGTTTGACTTTATCTGTTGTCATAGAGAAGTTGTGTTTGTGCAACGGGTGTGATTTGTGTTTGTGTGTGTGTGAGTGAATATGACCGTTAAAGCCCCCCCACAGCATACACCCAACCTGCCTTGAGCACCACACCTGACACATTCCTGTGTGTGTCCGTGTGTGTCCGTGTGCGAGCAGGTGTTGGAGTGCTGAGCGGGCAGCTGTATGCAGCGGGGGGCCATGACGGACCCCTGGTGAGGAAGAGCGTGGAGGTGTACGACCCCCCCAGTAACACCTGGAGACAGGTGTGCGACATGAACATGTGTCGGAGGAACGCCGGTGAGCTGCCCACCACAACACCCCCCCCTGAACCACCAGCCTCCGACACACTTGTGTAGATGGGGAGAGAACAGAAGAAGGAAACAGACGTGTTATTGGAGCTTTAACCTAACCCTGTTGAGACACACACACACACACACACACACATCACAGTATCTTTTACTGAGAAAAGCACTATACAAAATAAATGCATTATTATTATTATATGTACAGACACTGGGAGAAATTGGAGGGCAGGGTCAGCCACAGTGTAGCGCCCCTGGAGCCTTGGCAGGTAATGACATCTAGGATTTGATACCAGTAGGCGACAGCACCCTCCGGTTGCCGGGTCACAACCTGTATGGTTTTCCAGTCAGACCGGGAATGAGACAGCATGTGGCTCTCCATATTGCTTAAACCTATTCAATCAACATAGAGAGTAGGTCCAGGGGTTAAACCCAGCCTTATGCTCACTACTACTACTCAGTGTATTGTGTGTGTCTCTGTCTGTCTGTCTGTCTGTCTGTCTGTCTCTGACCTCTTCCCTCTGTTTGTGCCAGGAGTGTGTGCCATTAACGGGCTGCTGTATGTGATAGGAGGGGACGACGGCTCCTGTAACCTCTCCTCTGTGGAGTATTACAACCCAGCCACAGACAAGTGGAGCCTTATCCCCACAAACATGGGCAACGGCCGCAGCTATGCAGGTAAACCACCGGTCAATCCCGGTTTGAACCACCAAACCCAGGACCTTCTCAGTTTGAAGCAGTATAGAGGGCCAGCTTCAATGATCCAGAGTAAGCCTGCAACACAGACTTAAAAAGTGTGTTCAATTCAGCCTCCATAGGCTATGTGTTCCAGGAGTAGGCTTTTTCCTGGGTGGATGAAACCACCCTATAAATGGGGGAGGTTTGGTTGTTGAAGTCATGATGTAGGGCATTAGTGTCATTCATCTCCCCCTCACTAATGTCCCCTGTCTCCCCTACAGGAGTATCAGTCGTAGACAAAGCCCTCTGACTAACGGCCCCCGATGGCTGGACCCCTCAGGCAGCTAAAGGGAGCCACTCGGACGCACAAACAGACGTCTGATTCGACTGTCAACTCCACAGAGTTCACTAGCTTGACGGCCATGTTGGGCTGAGCGTGGCGTGGGCCTGAGCTGCTATAGAGAGAAAGAGGGAGAGGAGGAACATTACCATTCATGGTCAGACTGACCGCCCAGTGTCAACAAAGCTGCCTGGAGCAGTGTGTCTTAAGACTGGCTGCCAAAAACCTTGAGGCCAAGCGGGGCTGGAAGGGGCCAGTGGCCCCCACAGATTCACAGGGGATGGTTAGCTGCATTAGTATTTGGAGAGCCACCCGCTCAATACTGGGGCTCCTTAATAATGGAACTGAGACTTGGAATAAACTGGTGAAAAGTTTAAAAACAAAGCCTTGTTTTAAGGGATAGACTAAGCTATGGCCAAGAGGTTACCGACCAGCCAAGGAAACTCAACTGACTGACAGACACACACACACACACACACACACACTGTGCCAACGGAGGCCTACCAAACTACAGGCCCTCGCTTTGCTGTGCTACTGATATAGAAATGCACTGATGGGCAAGTCTTCTGTGTAGCGGAGGTTCATGGACTGTAAGGAGCAGTGGAGTGAGACTGAGGTGGTGGTCACCACAGCCTGTCTGTCTAGGAGAGACAGGCCATACCTCTACAGACTGGGTGTCCATATCCTCTAGGGTGAGGTCTGGATACCTGGGAGGAGCTCAACCTGAGGACCAACCTAGAGTTCACCGTGGTCCAAACAACTGAAATGCTTACCATGTCTAATACCAATTAATCCAATTTTATTTTTTAAAATATTGAATTAATCATGTTTTTCCTCACCATTTTTCTGAATTGGATATCAGAGCAGGCTTCAGTGGGAAATACATGTTAATGTATGTGTTAAATGCACTGTAGAACTGCTAATTAATTACTAGTATGCGAGCAGTCTTGACTTGGCTTTCTCTACACAGTATGTGCCATCTGATGCTGGTCTTTGATGAGATGGAGAAAGATTACTTTCATATCTGCGTGTTTGCAAACCGTTGTCTCTCTCAATGAGACATGCCAAACGAACATTGACAGTCGACATGTCAAACAATGCATTAGCACTTTTTTTTGTTTTGGATGAAGCTTACTTCCTGTAACATAACCATGAGACTACGATAACACTGAACTTTTCTTTTTTAGGTTTCTAAAGCGTTGATCAGTTTGTAGGCGGTCAACTATTGGTTTATAGATAGTTTTTACATCAGTTATAAACAACCATTCCTCTGTGCACTAAATCTATCACATAGGATTGGAGTAAGCAGCATTATAAAACAACCAGAAGTGATGATCCCACTTTTTATAACTGAGTTATGGGTGTTTATAACTGATTCAATAAACCATCTATAAAGTAATAGTCTACTATCTATAAACTTAATGAGAAACACTTTACAAACCCCCAAAAGAAAACCTTTATGTAAAGTGTTACCAAGACTACTTTTAAATTTCTGATTAAAGGGATAGTTCACCCAAATTGCAACATTAGTTAAATGCTTCCTTACCTTGAATGTAGTCCATTGGCCAGGAGAGACTGAAATCCACGGTTCAGATTTGTTTGAAAAGCCACTTCTAACTTAAACCAACTTTAGCCACTGCTAACCAAAAAACAATGTTTCAAAATTATGGCCAAATTCAACCTCTAAGTGACTAAACCAAAGTCATAAAGTTAATGAGTTGATCTGGCCATGTCATTTTGAACGTTCTACTTGCCCAATTCCTCATCCTATTTTGTTTTGTTTGCTAGCCACAGTTAAGACACTGCTATCTTAACAAATCCAAACTATAGATAAGTCTCTCCAGGCCCATAGAATACGTCAAGGGTAACTAAGTTTGGAAATGAGGTGAACTGTCCCTTTAATGTCAGAATTGGGCACAATAATTATGTTATACTGTATGTAAAACTCAGCACATCTTTGACGAGGGTTGGTGTCAATTTCATTTATATTCCTTCAAACCATGAAGTGATTGGGGGGGGGGGAGTGTCAAATCTTGTGTCAGAATTTCAATTAATCCCCCTGAATTGACTGAATTTAAATATAATTTACACCAACCCTGTGTTTTACAATGCTTAATGTGATGTTCTCAAAGATGTTGGTGTTTCTGAGTAAAATTCTCCAATTTACTGCACAATCTCTAAGTTTACTATGGTTAGTGGTCAACCCAGAGTAATGTTGAAATATGCAGGACATAGGCAACTTGTATAATGTTTTTAAGTATATTGAATATTATATCAAGGTCAGTGAAATATTTTCTCTAAAAGTTTCTTCTATTGTGGATATTGAATTGTAGTAAATAGCATTTTTAACAAGAATTGTTTTGTGTACTATCTGAGTCCCTCTGAACCTTTTCCTTTTCTTCTGTTGGAGGAGGGGTTTCATTTGGACACACAGTTACAATGCCATTGATCATTATAATGTATAGAACACTTTCCTCTCATAACCTTAGAACAAAGGTCACCTGAGAAATGCAAAGCAGCCTTACTTTACACTTGAAATGCTACTGAAACTAACCTGGCTTTTTATTAACTGGGGACTATGCAGCTATGTGAGTCACCTTTGTTGGCCTGCAGTGTTGATGGAGGACATGAGTATGAGTGATCTGGACTGTAAGTTTATGAGGAGGATATCATATATAATATGGTTGAGTCAGGGATTTTTTTAAAAGGAGTGCCAAGGGTCATGTCAGTCAGGGATTTTCTAAAGGAGTGCCATGGGTCATATTCATGACCTTCTATATTACACTGTACTGAATGTTACTGAATGTTTGGGGCCACATTTAAATCGTGGCAAGGTATGGCCCATATCTACTTCAGAATATCACTGCAAAATGACTGACAAACCTAGACTGCACCCTCACATCTACACAGACTATCAGAGTCTTTGTGGAGGGATGCAGGGATTCAAGCTGGGGCACTCAGGGACCTGCACTGAGCCGGCACCATAACGCCAGGCTGGGGAGCATCTAACACCCTGCATGGACTTCATCCAATCCTCATATCTGTCTTCAGCTGCTCAGTTTATGACTGAAAATATGGCCTTGCATTTAAGTGTAGAGATTTATAAGGGAAGAGAGGCCTTGAATCATTGTCTAGCTGTACTGAATATTAAGATTGATGACGTTACTGTATGTGATCATTAGGGACTGCATATATCAGTATGATGTGCATTTTTCTATGACATTAAATAAATATATATGTATGGACCAGATGAGGAGTGGGATCTGTGGTTTGAAAGGACTCAGGCAGTGAACACATGGGGCAATTTGCGAACGTGTTACCGGTGTATTAGGGCAGTGTTGTCTGGATAGTTTAAGACTAAACCAAGTGGTTTATTAGGGCAGTGATGTCTGGATAGTTTAATATTAAACCCACTTGCAACGAAATATGTCAGGGTCTATTTGGATACACCTGTGCAGCAATGCTTAAGATTTAATATCACTGTCAACGAACCACTTTCAGGTAATTGGCGGAGGTTATATATCCCCCTAACTTGTGTCTAAGCAACACGTTAGACCTTGGAATTCAAGGTTTATGAGCCTGCCGACCATAGAAATAAAATGAGTCACTATATTCCTCTGGTGCCGACAGTTGTCAACAAGTGTTTGTTTGCCCAGCAAATCCGATGCGCACGCCTACATTAATAGGCTTAGATATTTCCACATCCTCGCAAATATATATTTGATTTACTTTTATATTATATAGAAGAATATCAAGCCTATAACAAACAGATCACTTCATAAAAAAGTTGAACTCGTGAAAGTGAGAAATGACCTGAGACATGAGATTGCGCAAACCGTTTATTGCCCTGTCAATGTCTTACGGTATCAGATGATAAATAGGAAAATGGCTGATTTCATTCTGATTCGAACTTCCTTTCTCGGGAAAAACCACGAGGCGCATTACAACATTTTGTCACTTGCGCAAGATGAAGTAGTCGTACTCGTTAACTCCTGTAGAGCACTTGTCGTTAACTCGTGTAGAGCACTTGACCTCGCTGCAAGTGGGATTACGTTGGCTGTGTTGCAAAATGCGTTCTTGCACTCTATCTAGAGCATCTACCAAGTACGGTACACGCCCTAGATAGTGTGCAAGAACGCATTTTGGAACACAGCCCTTGTTATCAGGCCAGTGGTCGACACTCGGGCCATAACGAAACTTCTATTACCGCAATGGAACCGCTAACATGCGAGCGACGTTGCAAGTGACCCAACAAACACATGGGGCTTTACAGGGCTAACCCCAAACCAACTGCTTGTTTGGTTATTGTCTCCCCATAGGGCACTATGAGTTGGTCTCTGTCCATTCATGTGGTACAAGCTTTTTCTCCGACAACACTGGAACAATTTTTATGAAACTTGGGTGAATGATGGGTCGTGCCATACAGATGGGACATTTATGAAATTACACTGATTGGCCCAATTTTGACAAAACTACAACAAGGTGGCGGCTTCTTCAGTGGAAAATTAGGATGTCTTCCACTACAGTTTCTGAAATAAATATACACTCTTTTTGTATGAAACAAACAGTCTCTAAATGTGTTTTGCCCTCTCTTGCTAGCAAGCTACTCTGTCACTAGCATATAAATGCCTAAGAAGTTCGTTTTAGCATAATCACTAATGCTACTAGCTACCTTGCCAGCTAAAGCACTGCATCAGGTAGCCTAGCAACAACAGTCACGTCTTTTTCCACTCCGCTTTGAAGCTTTTTTTTGTAAGCAAAAGCTCCTTCGGTGGACACAGCCCAGTGTCAACAGTCTGTTATACAAGTCTGTTATGCAGCATAATGTAATACCGAAACCAGAGTTGTGCAACCTTGGTTTATAGTCAGTCGGATTTGTAACCAAATAATTTGCCTGTGCAAATATTTTGTCCTATCTATCTATTTGGGAATAGAGAAATCAAGGCAAAGCTGTAAGAAGCAAGACTGATGAAAGTATTGGCTGTGCAAATATTGTCACAAGCTTTTTCTCTGACACCACTGGGACAATTTGTATGACATTTCGGTGAATGATGGGTCTTGCAATACAGATGGGACACTTACGAAATTACACTGATTGGCCCTATTTTAACGAAACTACGTTGCAATAAAGATTGTTTAGGAGTTTGGAGGTGACGTTTGTTTTCTGTTTAGTCACAGAAGGTGATCACACCAAGAGAAAAGTCCTCCCTGTGCGTGTGCGCAACGGGGACACAACACTGTAAAACAGACAACCAGAGTGTCATAGTAAAACGTTTATGAATAAACGTCTTGCTTCATTCACAGGCTTTTCCATCACCCTCCATTTATAGAGGGGCGCTACATTATTCATGAGGAACAACATGTTTACTGTACACTTGTTTCCTTTTCACCTTGTCCTTGTGTGACAATCATAAAGCAACGATAGAATATTCTGCGGAATAACATTAGGATGTTATGGGCTTTTTACACACTTGAATAGATAACCAATATGATACTGTTACTCAGCAGCCTTTTCCCAAGTTAACATGTTTGGCTGTATAGGCAAGGCTCAATATTTACCTGCATCTAAGCTGCATAATGAAGACAACTGTGTGTGCCAATTGTGACCACTAGAGGCCAGCAGTGACACATTGAAAGACGCCTAACCTGGTCATTGTCTTTCCCTCAGTAGTGTCTATATCAAGAAATTAAACACCCCTTTGACTTTTTAGTCAATGCATGCTTTGTTATCTTAGGGACTGTGATAAAGCCTAAAACATATTGTGCTGAGGTAATTTAATGAGCCATGCAGATGATTATCACAACATCATATATAACAAACAGTTTCGGTATGTTCCAAATGTGGCCTTGTGAGCTAACCTCTGTCCTTTGCAGACTCGGGAGGATTTTCCTGTCCCACTCTGCCAGCAAGGGCATAGTCAGTCATTCCGCTCTCGCATGCATCTCTGGCATCCATAAAAAACATTCCAGCCCTTTATAACATCCACCTGACTCAACGCACTGCAACCCACCTGCGCAGTGCATGGATGTTGTGGTATATATTGTTGTGTATACATTGGCTGAAATGTAACATGTTCATAGTGTGCATTTGGTACAACAACCTCTCCCATCAATCAAAAGAAGACCACATGGTCAACAAGCATGTAAATTACAATCTTTATTTTTTATCTGCTTTTTAATGTAGGTTATTACTGATTGTACTTTATCATCATTTGTAAATAAGGGAAAACAATAAGCATTCACAAATACATTTAGAGATACATACATATATACATATAAATATATATGTATGTATATGTAAAACACAGCTCCACATATAGAGGCAACTTGCCACTAACCCCCTGGGCCAGAAAACAAACATGCGTGGGATGGTACAGGGCTATGAACAGGGACAGTGTACATCCTTAATAGCCTGTGTGCTTCACACGATTTTTACCACTTGCACAATGCCAAATAATCTAGTCAAAAAGCCCTTGAGAAATAACAATTGATCAATTGAACTTTTTTTCTTTTTAATTATATAATCTTAAATCCAAATATACATCCATCATTGTCTCTGTTGACAATCTCATTTAGTGCCCCAACCAACCAAACATTTATGCTGATAAAAGTGGTAAAAATGCTGTTTTAGCAGACAGAAAACTGAGTTGTGGTACTCTCATAGCAGACCTAGTCAAGTGACAAGAGTTCCATGGGAAGATCTGCCATATAGAATACAGCAGACCAAGCCCCATTAATAGATTAAACATTAATCAGCCATAAACTCAGAAAACGCACAAACTGGGTGAACAAGGCCCACATTCCACTGATACAGGCCTCAACGCTAATTTATTGCTTTGTCTTTCATGGCACAAATAGAAACAATACACATTTTTGCCATGCAAGCTAACTACTGAGTCTAGCTTATTCAAAACAAAACACAGCATATTCTTAGCCAATACAGAGATACTACACTGTATAGATGTATTAGTGAGAGGATACAAAAAAGATTATATAAAATAATGGTAATAAAAAAGAACACATTCGCAGGTTGAAGATCTCAAAGTGATACGAGGGGCCAAACGCGTTGTTTGAAATAATTTAACAATTCTGACATTCATCCTTCAGTTATAAGTAGTAGTGCTTAAAAAACAAGGAACAAATTGACAAATAAAACAAGGGCTGCATTCTCAGAATGCTGTGCAAATAACATCTCTGACCTCCTCCAATGTCCACCCATACACCCCCACCCAACTCAACTCAGTTACATGACTGTTCTCTGCCCAAGAGGGACGGAGGCCAAACTGCTGCTTCAGCAATAACATCCTTCAGGCAAGACCAAGGCTGCTTTCAGATTCTCTACTATTCTCCTGACAAGTGCAATCTTACACTCGGGATTTTAAAGAAATAGACTGGTGTGAGGAATATGATAGAATCTCTTTCCAGTCATGCTAGCACCAAGCCAATCATTTTAAATGCACCGAATGGGGAAGAGCACAAGTGCACACTTCTAGGTGGCGGGTAGAGAATCGGAACACGACCTAGATCACAATTCCAGGTGGGGCTAAACGTCTCCCATTCCATATCCTGAGACTGCAGATCCTCACAGTACTGTTGAGGGTGTCATCATGATCCCAACCATTTACCAACTACCAATTCCACACTCAAAACGTGTGTAGGCCCACCAACCTCATCATTTGAATCAAGGATATCAAGGGTTACTGTGTTTTATTGCCAAATGGAAAAGCTTAGGTCAGCTGCACTCTCAGTTCCTGCTTGCTTTGGCTTTTAGTGCAGGGTGCTAACGATGCACATTGATGTGAGGCTACCTCATGACGGACTGCTGGCTTGGGTCAAAAGGTCAGGGAGGTTCACTAAGGAGTGCCGTGCAGCTCTCAGGAGGCATGACGCCAGCAGTCCCTTCAACTATGTGTCACTCTGACACTGCTAATGGAACATGCCAATATTGATGTTGACATTGGGGTTGCTTGTGACCCTCAGGATGCATGAGCTTTGCCCTCTAGAAACAGCTGGGGGCAAGGGTCATAGTGCTGTTGTTTCTGCCTGAGGTAAAGCCTTCTTAGAGACCTGTAGGGGACAGACCACTCAGGACTTGACTCGTCTGACTCAGTATGGCCTGGGCCAATATGGGTCATATTCCATTGAGATGAATAGACACCAACAACCAACACCTACTGAGAGACATCGCAGCACCAGAGAAAAACAAACATGGCAAACAGCAGTAGTCTCACATCTTTTTGCAACTCTTCGGTGAAGGAATATAGCTACTTTACAGTGGGGTCCGTAATAACGAAGATGACGTTAAAATATATTTTTTTATAGGACCACAAACTGTAGACGTGGCAACACATTCATAAATAGTCACCTGATCATGTCCTTGCTTGATGAACCTCCCTTCTGAGTTCGTTCTTCTTAAAAACAGAAACCTTAGCCAGGGTCACCTGCTTTTTTTAACAGTGATATGGGACGCATGTGAAGTATTTTAGCCTGCGTTCACATTCCCCAGTGACTAAAAGGGGATTAAGACCGTTTGTCATCTTAACCCGTGCAGGGCTATGGACCTCTGGACTGACAGGCAGCCAATGGGATATTTATAGTTGTCCTCAAGTAACCTGCTGTCAGCTTGACCACAGGCCACACAACACTGAGGGTTAAATACTTCCTGTGAGGCAGTAGGGCTGTTAGCTGTTCAACACACCTACCTGTGACACAGTGCACCTGGAAGGCGGAGGGGGGGGGGGGTATGTCTGTCTGTCTGTCTGTCTGCCTGCCAGCCATACTGCAGTGGTCACTGACTGATAGGCAAACACTGTGTTGGAGTCCACCAGGAACGGTCCGCTGTGCCCCAGCTTGTCATGTTGTATTTCGTATAACACTGATGTAGGTGGAATAGCCTCCCCCTCTAATCAGAACCTCAACACCTCACACAAAGCTCCAATCTGCAACTGAACTTAAACGGGTATAGAAAAAAAGAACAGGAAATATGTACATATGTATATGCTGAAGTCAAGCTGTCCAGCCTTATTGCAGAAAATAAGGAGACAAAAGGTAGCAGAAGGTAGCAGAACCCTGTGATCAACCTGCTAGTTCCCTGCCCAGCTAGTGTGCAAACTCCTTCGTTGATGACTGATGATCCAAAAAGAAAAAAAACTCAAAAGAGAAAAGAATAGCACAACTAGTCCCAACTGATCAACTCGTTCAATTTCCATAGTGGCAAATGTGTAACAGAACAATTGGGAATACTATAACATGCTAATACAGTGAGTTTCTTTTAAACGCAAGAATTAAACTCTCCATTCAAGAAAAATTACATACTGTGACATACAAACATTTATGTGTACATATTGATTTACAAGAATACATACACATATTACTTTTTTTTTTTCTTTTTTTTTCTCTCCTCAGACAGCACACAAAGCATCCCAGTGTTGAAAGGATGAAAATGTAGTTCTTTAAAGTGAATCCACTTGAGTCTGAATGTCTGAACTCGGATGACCAGTCTCCTCGCTCTGAGGGACGGAGAGTTTCACATTGTTACGCCCAAACAAGGGTGTGACTAACGAGCTACAAAAAGCCAGCTCCTGTCCTGCTCTCCATTAGGATTTCTCAGTATGAGAAACCTCCGTACGTGAAGATTAATGCAACAAAACAAAACTGCTGAATCTCAGAGGAAAGGAGGCTTCCACTGTTCAGGACAGACTAGCAGAAAGAAGGTGTATTGAAGTCTTGACTGGTGGGTTGAAAACTATGTAAACACCTCTGGGTGGGCGGGGGTGGGGATGAGGGTGGGGATGAGGGTGAGTGGGAGGGTAGGGGTTAGGGTTAGAAATGAGCTGGGAGGTGTGGTTGAGAGAGGTGCAGCAGAGGCTGAGATCATTCAGGGGTGATGGGGGGGGGGGATGGTTGATAAGGGACAGGTGGATGGGGATAGGGGAAAGGGCCATGTAGGGGTGACATATGGCCCATGGTGAGGGGGCGGGTGGCCCTCAGTGTTAGACAGATGGATGGAGGGAGGGAAGCAAGGCGGCCTTTCTAGATGGACTTGGAGGAGTCCTGCTTGCTGATGAGCACCTCCAGGAGACGCAGCTTGGCTTTGATCCGTTTGTACTCTTTGTACTCGTCCATCATGGGGAGACGGTCCTCCTTTAGGACGGTCCTATGGAGGAGGGAGACAGACAAACCAGGTCTAAGGTGCAAATCCGGACATGAGTCCATCATTTACTGCGTCCGAAGGGTGTGATGTGTATGCCAACAGAGAGAGATAATAGGGCTAGAGTAATTAGGTAAGATGGACCAGACACTAATCTGACAACTCACTAATCACCCCAACTTCTTCCGCTGACATCAAGACTACAACAGATGCAGGAGCTAAAGCAGCTTCAGTGTGTGTGTGTGTGTGCGCATAGTGGTGTGTGTGCGCGAGAGTGCTACTCGGACCTACCTGCCGTTCTGCTGGTAGAACTCATCCTCAAACTCACGGATGGTCTTCCTAAGCTTCTTCTTCTCTGCCCTGGCCTTCCACAGCTGCTCCAGGAGCTCGGGCCTGTAGGATAGAGGAGGTGTCATCATCACATTTCGCCTTTAAACATTCACACAGCACAGCACTACACTACACGTTGGCTAAGATCCAATTCTCCACCCTTCTCCCCCAAGTGTGCACTTGTTCACTCACCCTCATGCATTTGAAAGCATTGGACAGGCTTAAGCATGGTTGAACCAACCGAGATTTAACCATACATGTTGGGTCAGTTTTGGGGAAGAACTTCACCCCAGAATCATCGGAGCTCCCTAGCAGTATGTTGTGAGCTGTGGGGCAGGAAGTTGGCGCCCAAGGCCGTGTGTTGGTGTGAGGGCAGGTCAAGTTGTGGCCACCGGGCACTATTGAGACCAGATTAGAGGGAGCCTTGCTGAGGCATGGCACCCTGAACCTGCCCTGGGCTTAGTGCTGGCCGCTCCACAGGGAGCTTGTTTACGCCCTAAAGAGATTAACTCCTTATCCAGCTTGTGCATCTAATGCCAGCGACACTAATAGATATCAACCTTGTTCCATGTGCTTTTTATAGATGTCGTAAGCTGCTGATTTACCGCCATGGCTTTTAAAGGCGATTTATACTTTCCGCTGAGGTGCTGCTGAAATGGTGCAATTGCGGACGTCCGCAGAGACTGGGACAGTCATGAGAGTGTGTGTGAGGTGTGCAGTGTGTGCTTACATGGACGAGGCGTTAGAGCTGGAAAGGCGCAGATCCAGGGCCAGTTTTCCAGAGCTCTCCTCCATCTTGGGCCTGAGCAGGCCGTCTCCCTCTCTGTCTCTTTGGGGCTGCCCCGCCGGGTCCAGAGCCATGATGACCTCCGACCCAGAACTCTGCACCTCTTCTCCGCTGGTGTCCTCCTCCCCAGCCTCGCCGCTGCCCTCCTCCACTACCTCCTCCTCCTCTTCCTCCTTGATCTCGTCACAGAAGTGGGCCGTCTCGCCCTCGATGATGGGTTGCAGCATCTGGTTGCGTCTCTTGCTGGATGGTGAGGTCTGGGGGACAGAAGGGAGGTGTCGTAAACAGGGCACAGTGTCACACCCCAGTACATACTCTCCCACAGTACTCAATATGTCTCATCTACACAAGGCACTTTAACTTGGCTGTGGCCTTTTGACTGGTAACAACAAGTCGCTCTACCACATCAGTAGTGAAAGGAGACGTAGCAGAGTGGACATACTATGATGGGAGTGATGCTGACACGGGTGAGCATCTGTTTGACCAAGCGGTAGCGGTCGTACAGCGGTTTGACCACAAGCCTCTCCTCTCTGGTCACCTGTGAGGGAGAGACAACAGGCGGTTAGGCCAGGGCTGGGATGTGGGGGGGGAGCTGATGGCGAGGACAATTTGGGGGTGCAGGGCAGAGTGGGTGGTGGGCTTACAGGCCGGCCGTGCAGTCCCTCATAGTGCAGTAGGTTCTTCTGAAGCACGGTCTTCTCACAGGACAGCTGCTCCTTGGTCATTTTCTGCAGGGAGAAAAAAAACAAAAGGAAGCTCCTTTATCCATACATAATAACCATAAAAATGTTTTAAAAGAAAAAAAGAAAACAGACATCATAAAGCGTTAAGAGCCATTTATGAATGGATCTGTGATAGAGGAAAGAGCTTGGTCTGGAAAGCTATAGCTTTCTGAGCATCTCTACAGTGTTATACTAAAACAGTCTCTCACCTTGATGTCCTCTGGCCAGCCGTCCTCCTCTCTCTTGCCCTTGACGCGGCGCTGGATGTGCTCCAGGGTCTCCTCCCGGGTGGGCCGGTGGCCCCTGGCCTCCCCCGCGGCCTCGTGGGCCACCTGCTCCAGCGTGGAACCAAAGCTCTTGGGCAGGGTGTTGCTGCGCGGCCGCAACTGTGGGGTCAGCTCGCTCTCCTTGTGTTTGGCATCTGAGGTGAGAGAGGGGGGATGCAGAGGGATAGAGAGGGGGGGGGGGGAGAGGGAGGGAGAGGGAGAGACGTGAGGGCAGCTCAGTCACTGAGGGATTCAATGCTGACAGTGGGCATGCAGGAGCCTGACGGAGCTGTCATAGGCAGCTGCCGTGAGTCCCCGCGTCTGCCATTGACGTCTAAAAGGTGAGCGGACAGTCCTGACAACCAAGATGCACAGACGCCAAACACACAAGCCATAACCACTACAGTAGTCTGAAGCCACAGGAGCATATGGATGACCAGCAAATGAGACCAGTCTGGACCGAGGGAAATTTGCAATGTCATAAAGGACTATGTTCTCCAGGATGATGGGAGTGGAGCGTACAACGTTTATACACGCTCTGGCTTTAGAAACACCCACATTTCACCACACTGACACCAACAGAGACATGCTGCCAAACCCCTGACACTGTGGGATGTGCTTCTGTGTGACCAGTGGAGCTCATCAAACAAGAGAGTGAGAGTCAGAGAGAGAAAGAGTGAGAGTGAGAGAGAGAGAGAGGAAAAAGAAAGAGAGGGAGGAGGCAGAGAGAGAGAGAGAGAGAGAGAGAGAGAGAGAGAGAGAGAGTCTACCTTCAGTCAAACGCAACAAGTTGTTTTGATCTACTTACTGCTGTTAAAAGTGTACTTACTGAGGTGGGGCACTTGTCTAGAGGCAGTGAGGGGGCGTGCAAGTGTAAAATGGGGTGTGTTCGGTGCGGAGGAGGAGGAGGAGGAGGGGTGGTGGCGTCTGTATGACTGAAGCACCGCCTGGTGCCTCAGGGAGCCTTTGGGAAAGAGATGGTGTCTTCCTGCCGATGGGGAGGACATCCGGATTTAAATTTTAAAGAAGAGAGAGAAACTTATTCGGCACTGCGTCTCCAATCGGGGAGCGTCAAATGGAATGGATATAGAGATGGGTGGGTGGGGGGGTGTCACAATGGACCAACACAGTGAGGGCCACATGTGAGAGCCACGGGTGTGTATGTAACACGCATGCAGTTATGGAGACAACTCTCTGCCACAAGCGGGCAGGCGGGGTCGAGGCAGGGCAGGACCAGGCTGCCCGCAGAGGAACAGGATGGCACATAGAAGTTTCCCCCCCCCCCCCCCTCACCCCTTCCCTTCTCCCCAAGCGAACTCTCATTAACTCCCTTAACATTCCCATGCAAGCAACAGTGAGCGGTCTTACCTTTTATCTGTTTGCGTATTTTGGTGATGTCCGTCATCCACTTGAGGACCTTTGGGTTAGCTGCCTTGTCTCCATGAGATGGCTGGGAGAGAGGGAGAACGGCGATGGTGAGGAGGGCAGGGTATCCTGACACAATCTGTAATTCTTGAAGCCGTTTTTTTTTTTTTTTTTTAAACAGAATAAATGTAAGATGTATTACACCTATTGATTCTTGAAGAATATTACACGTATCTATGAATTTGAAAGTGGTAACATTTCGGAAACCTTTCCTTCAGCTCTGTGGCAGGGCTGACGTTATGTTGTTTTTCGATTTACAGATTGTGGCTTTAATTGCTATTCCTCATGCAGAAGTACGCTTACCTGGTAGTTGCGCTCTTTCTCAAACTGCTCCTCGAATTGTTTGATCTTCTTCTTGAGGTTCTGGAGTTTTTTGGTGAGCTGATGGGAGACGGAGTCGCTCCTCACGCTCTCTTTGGAACTAAAGGAGGCGCGACGAGGCCTGCGTACACACAGACAGTGGCGGGTGAGAGGCTGAATGTCAAAGTGCCTCCAAACACCTCCTCTGAGTTCAACAAGGGAATTAACAGAACATTGGAGAGTGTGTGCGTGTAGATATATGTATGTATGTTTGCACGCGTTTGTTTTTCTGTGTGTGGGTGTTTGTGTGCGCGCGTTTCCTGTGAGGGGGACCGGAGGAGCGTCTCACCTCCCACAGGACAGGGCTTTGGTGGGGGAGGTGGCATCGGGGTCTTGCTGCAGGAAACGCTGGCTGTGGCCAAAGTCCAGGAAGCGGCGGGCCATGAGTGGATGAGTGTCGTCCTCCAGGGGCAGAGGGACCATGCGGCCTGCAAGAGGGGACAGCTGAGCCTCGCCATCACTCTCGTCCTGCCACGACTTGAAGGCCGGAACTGGATCTGGGCCACAGAAAGGTGAATCCGGTTTTAACATGTTCATTTGACACACACACACACACACACACACGAATGGGGGGGGTGGACAACCCAAACAAACATTCAAATGGGACAGTTACCTTCCCAATGGCTATCTGGGAAGATGCGGCTGAGATGGAGGTGGTGGGTACTGTGGCCTCTGGCAGGGTGGCAAGGGTACTCCCTGGTCTCAGTGTTGGCATTCAGGTCACACTCACACGCACCAGGCGCCTGTGTGGGGGGGGGGGGGGGGGGGAGACAGAGAGACAGAGAGAGGGGTCAGGGGGATAGAGAGAGAGAGGGGTCAGATACTGTACAATGTGTCTTTTGCAGGGGAGGCGGGTAGAGGCAGAAATCAGTTCCTCTTGTGAAAGAGAGAGAGGGCAGATTGTTCCGGTGACACTTACACAGGTGATCAGGTCGGCCTGGTCCATCTTCTCGCAGGCTTGATTTTCTTGCCTGTAACATGACGTGGAGAGGACATAATGGTCAGTTTGACATGCTGAGGGGCATGGCTAACCTCATTTCCGATGCTAATGGGGATTTTTAACCCTGGCTATATTTGCCATGGCTATTGATTAGAGTAGTGTGGCCGTCATTGATCCCCCCCAAGGGCGTGAAACGATGTTTGTGGTTCTACGCGTGTGAACAGTGACAGTGTGTAGTGTACGCCTGCTTTATGTAAAGCGCTTTTAAAGAACAACGTCTGCTCATATCAACACGTTTTTTCTTTTCAAACCCATGTTAGGTGAGCGCTTGTTTTATACATAATACAAAAACAAACAACCCCACAAAGCCCTCAAGTCCAGATTAGCATATGGGCTGATTAGCTTGTTTCATTGAACGCTAGCCACCACCACCCTTCTCTAGGCAGGAAATAAACTAGACTGTAAATCCTTCGCGTTTAAGCCTCGGGATTAATTGTGGTGTTTAGCAATACTGCTAATGCTTCAAAAGCTAACCTGGCTGTGTTGATATTGTTCTCGGCGTCTACGAGGGCCTCGGCATCCAGGTCCATTCCAGAACTTTCCTCCATGGCGGTGCATTGAGAGTCTGAATCCTGGACCTCCTGACACACACAGACAAATATGAGTACAACCTATTTTATTTAACAGAACAGACACATTCAGGTACGTTCATTAGGAGCAACAGGACCTGCCGAAAACAAATCAAAATCTAGTTGTCGTCAGTATTTCCATTGAACCCATGTTTTACCGGGTAAGCTGAATAAAAACACATATTTTACAGCAATGACACAATTTTAGATGTATACACAGTGCTGTAACTCTTCTCCACTGAAGTTATGTTGATGAGTCCCTTGAACATGGCCTCCTCAGGGGAGATGTAGCCCTGGGGGTGGAGTGGGGTGTTTGTGGTCTGCAGTTGTTGCTGTCATTCTTTGGTGTGAGATTTTTAAAAGAGGCTGACCCGGTTCAGGGGCCCATAAGTGGGCAGAGGGGCCGTGGTGCTCAGACAGGTGTCTGTACGGTAGAAAGAGGCCCACCACCTGCTAATTCTTTCTGGGCTAACACCCTTGGTGTTAGGCCACTCTAGCCAGGAGATCGGCGGAAGAAACGAGGTCTACAGTCGGCTATTGTTTATATGAAGTGCTTTGTGACAAACCTGTTTATCAAATAATTTGTGTTAAATACATTTGCACCACCAGCCTTTCCCAACAAGTCATTTTACAATAATTCGTATAGCATGGAATAGAGCGTTATCTAAACTCCTATCTATCTATCTCCACTGTGATGCTGATGATGTCACCTAGTGCTTGGCCGTGCCCAGTGAGAACAGAACACAGTCTGTCTATCTGACAAGCCTCCCCTTGTCTCACACCAGCAACGAGGCTCTCTGGGAGAATGACATCTTTGTTATAGCCGAAACAAAGGCCCTGCTGATAGCAACAAGCATCAACCTTGTAAATGAAGTGATAGCAGAATGTTTACCATACTGGTTCCAAACTCTCTCAAAAGTTGCTGATGGCCTGAGCTCGTGGTGGTGTTTGTGTGTGTGTGTGTGTGTTTGTTTGCCTGTGCTTGCGCACGTGTACGTGTGTGTGTGTGTGTTTCACTGAGTGACTGGACTGACCTGCTGGCCGTCTGGGCTGTGCTCCGAGTTCTGGTCTGTCTCTGGACCCGATCCTGGGGGGGGACTGCTGACTCTGCCCTCCTCGCTTTCACAGGGGCCTTCCTCTCCATGGCCCCCTCCACTGGCCACTGTTACGGGCCTCTCACTGGGGCCAGCCCTGTGGGAGCCAAACATGTCATTAGACACACAGCAGCACAACTGTCAACATCTTTGGAAACATGAACCTTGTCACTGGCATCCAGCTTAGACCGGGATGTACATTGCAGTTAACAAGTACAATATGGCAGCGGGAATGACTTGTGTGTGAAGGTGTATGTATACATCAGTGTCTGCCAGTGTAAACATATTTGCTTGTGGTTGCGCGTTTATGTATACGTGCTCACCCTTGGCTCTCATAGCTGCTGATCTCTTGGTCGATGGAGCTCTTGAGGTCAAAGAAGTGCTGTTCCACAGCGGCGCGGATGGTCCTCTCTATAATGCTGCGCAAACACAAGACAAGCACGTATCAAGTACATGTTTCCATCTACAAAGGGAAATGAACAGCTGAGCTATAACCTATTTGCTGCACTGTGGTGTGTTTAATAAGGTCAAGCCAAGAACGCTCATGATAAAAGGGAACGTCCCTGGTCTCTGGAGTCCTCAGATATAATCCACTATCTGAAGCCCTGCTCATTTCGCTGTGCTGAAGGCCTATGTATATATTGGCTTTGTTAAAAAAAAAGGGGCTTAGATTCAGCATCATCCACTGTCCATCTAAGTTAGTGGACACACACAGGAGGCATGAGGGGGCAGTGGTTGGCAGCCCTGGAAAGCACAGTCACGGGCCGGAATCGTCTCCTTCACCGCTGTGTGGATCAGTCGAGCCCCCTGGGTGCATCAGCCCCTCCCACCCCCGACGTGCCCAAGTAGGCCACCAGCAGCTGTCAGGGCTCCCGCTGTGCCAAGCCCAGCAACAAATCATTATCCATTTCAGAGAGGACACTTTGTTTGCCATCACTGTGTCTTAAATGCATCACCACAGCGGAGAGGCCTTCTTACAGAGCCTAGAACTGAGGGCAACATTAGTTCAGCTAGAAACTTGTATATGTGTGTGTGTGTGTATATATATATATATATATATATATATATATATATATATATATAAAATATTACATATAATATATAGTATTATATATTTATTATAGCTAGGAATTAGCCACTAGCAAATGCGTTGCTCCCTAGCTACTAGCTAATGCTTTACTCACCCTGTAGCTAAGCTAACTATCTGCTAATGCAGAACTGTCTTTTCTCTGACGAATCAGACATGGAATATCATGTGATGCATTACAGACCTTTGTCGCAAATTATTTTACAATCAAGGGTTGATTGTTCATAATATAACGTGAACATATTTCTTCTCATTGGATCACACAGTCCTTAGTAACAGGCTAAAACACTTAACAGCTTTTGATCATGGGTGTAGGGAGGTGTGCCCCAATCTGTCCAATCAGCTAACTTCTAGACAATATTTCTGTCTATTTAGGGGGCCCACCTAGCTCAATAGCACCTCCAGAGGCAATGTGTGGACCGTTTGATCTCACATTTGATGGTATACATGATGACAGAAAAGGTCATTTGGGGAATAACAGAACTAAATGAAGTCAACTGGGACTTTGCAATGCAAGTTTTGAATAAAAAAAAAAAAATGTCTGAAGGAAAACTGGGGTTAAAAAATGGCAAGGGATGAGAAGTACTTACTCGGCAGATCCTGGGAGAATGCTGATGGGGGAGATGTGGGAACTGAAAGAGAGGAAAAGGAGGGCAATGTTAGGACAATGAGTTCAGACACCTCATCCTTATCCCCCCTTCTATATCTTGGAACTTCCCTTTTCCGAGCGGTGAGCGTGTCTGTGTGTGTTCCAGTGGAAACTCTGGGGCAGTGAAGTGCGTGACCCAGTAGGTCATGGCCTCGGTTCACCTGCCTCCTAATCTGGGTCTGTTACACAACTCTGCAGACGGAGGGATCAAGGGAGGACAAACGCCTCTCCAGAGAGCACTGCATGAGAGCACGCATGCACATCCTTATGTCAATTCATTCTCGCATCGCAATTTCCACTCCCAGGCACAACAAGAGGTTGAGCGGAGGGGCAGGCAAACTCAGGCCTATTTACGCTTTCTGTACATTGTGTCCTGTCCCTCCCTGTGGCACAGCCAAAGAAAAAACAGCATGCCACTGATCCGGGAAAATGTCAGCATGCCACTGATCCGGGAAAATGTCAAAAGGGACATCGCGCTCATCAGCACCGGGGGTGGGATGGGTGGGGGGCGCTTAGGAAGAAGGAGCCGGGTTGATTCAGCAGTCTGCCCTGGCTCATAAACAAAGTGAGGTATGCCAGGAATCTGCGCTTACATAACACCCTGGCCTACTAGTTATCTCACTGCTGTTAACGCCCGTGTCAGGTTCGGCCCTGCCCGTAGAGGGGCAACATGGAACCCCAGGGGAGAAAACAGGTGTTCTGAAGGTTGATCTTGACATGGTGAGGGTAACCTCCTCACACAAACAAACAAACACTAAGAAATACGAAGTTCAACAACAGAAGTAGGGTATTCTTGTCCTCTGTTTGATGCCGCCAGCTCCATCCATCAGTGCATGGTGAGGAGGGTCCATTCTGTTGACAGTACCACACACCTGAGAGTTGGCTACCGAGAGACAGCTACAGTAACACTACACTTCAAAGTCAATAAACGGCAACGGTTTCAGGGCTTCAAAGTGCAACCTGCAACAGGGCATAACCAACCGGACACTGACAAGAGGGGATTCTCAGTCAGATCAGCCCCATAATGGAGGGAGGTCCACCACCAGTATGTGGTGTCACAGCCGAGGCCCCAACAGGACCTCCACATGCCAGTAGGATTCAGAGTGCTCTTTGATGGAGAGCTGTTATCTAAATCACTTCGGCCGACACCTCCAAAAGAGACTCCCTCTCTAATCAAATCCACTTTAATTAATCAACCATCGATATGCTCCCGCACCTGGCCTCCTGTCCTCCCATCCCCCCTCTCCCTGTTCAGTCATCAGTCAGCACTCACACGTTGTGTCCTTGAAGAGCTGTGTGTAGGACTGAGATGGAGCAGGACAAAGGAGGCATCAAACAGGCCAGGCGCCCACGCACATCACTAATTCCCACAGTTAAACACACAACACTTCAGGCCTCATGAAACATTCATGTCACGAAACGAGACATGAATCACACAGCACAGTCCATTGCCGGCAGTTGGACTTTGGCATGTGAATGGTCAGAATGGACAAACAGAGAGAGTAAGTATTGGTCTATTGATTTCTTATTACATAACCACTATTCAATATCATGGAACCTCCTGTGGTCTCGTTTTTTTTGGACTCAGCATCGGTCTGCAAGTTGAACCTTTTCTCCCGTCTTTAGAAACAATGAGAATCACTGTCAGACGTGCCCACACACAGGCCGGAGCATTGGGAGATCTGTAACCGTATCTCTCCCTTTCAAACAGAGTCTGGAGAACCCTTACTTCTGAATACAATAAGACTTCCCATCTCGCACATTTGCCGGGGCTATGGAGAAATCGGCTTGTGTACGGCTCTATAAAACCGGAAACGGGAGTCAAAGAATAAAAAGCTTTACCAGCTTTAACCTTTACCAGCTTTACCAGCTTTAACCTCACAATTGACTAACCTAATGAGGTGAAATAACTGCACCAGCTCTGCCAAAGTGATTTGTGGAAGGACTGCATGTAATCTACCACAGTTCTTTGACACAGTGAAGTACGCAGACATGCTACCAGCCCTCAGGGAAAAGGGTGTAAGTGAAGGGGTCAGTTGGTGTTCTTCACCCAAAGCAGGGGTGTTGCGCAACTAAGCCCTTCAAGAAGCCGAATGGGGTTCGGAAAGGGGTGCTCGACAGCACCCCAAGTTACATTCTAAGGACCCATCTGTGACACAGACAATAAGAGTGTAATATGGTAAACCTTAGTACAATTGCTTTTGCGGTTGTCATGGCAGCTCCTGGGGTAATCTGGTGCGTCATTGTAAGATCACTGGAGGCACAGCTCCAGCAGGATCAAGAACAAGGAACTTCAACTCCACAGTTTAGCTTCATGATTGGTAGTCAGCTGACTTTCAGCTCTCATATGTGCATCGACAGACGACGCATACAACAACACAGTCATACACATTCAGACAGACAGACATACCGTAAATACACACAGTCACAAAAGGTCACAGTCACACACACTTCTATTAGTATAAGTGGCGTCGCAGCAGCAGGACAGATGATTCACTCCAGTTGCAGTTCTCAGCACTGCGGCTTTACTGGGCTGGCAGAGCTCGGAGCAGCAGTGCTGCCAAACATTACATCGTTTCAGCAGGTACTTCGGAAAAAAACATCTAACACACACACACACACACACACACACACACACACACACACACACACACACACACACACACACACACTGTCATTAGCATCGTCTTACAGCTATATGATACACTATACAAGTATTAAAAAGTGTGTGAGGGCTGGATACCCTCCTGTGAGAGCTGTGGTGCATAACATTCAGACGTCAATCGTCCACCTCCTCTGATGTAACGTAACATAACCTAGCTAGCAATTCAGGCATAAAGGTTACACATACCTGAGCCTGGACTCAAGGGCTATATTAAGCGATCAAAAACTCCTGTACGACACCATTGCGGATAATTAAAAAATGACATTTGTCTATGCAGATACACTGTCCCCCATCTTACCCTTCCAAAAACCTCACTTTACCTGTGCAGCAGAATTTCACACGCCATTTTCCTCTGTCGGACGGTTGCTTGGTTAGTCGAGCTTGTTTGTTTTTGTTGGGTGCCCGCCGGTTATCCGGATTGAGCGCTGTCCGGCGATAAAGTCTGTATGAACAGGTCAAGCAAACCCAGGCTGCTGAGGTACATATTGTGGAGTCCTGTTTCAGCTGGCTGAATGGCTGTGTGGGGCTCACCGCTCTCTGCACAGAAGTGCTGCAGTAAACAATCCAGACCCCTGCTCAAATACAGGGCTGCCTGACGCAATCGAGCAACCAGCCCTGACGGCCAATCACCTTGCCCAAGGGGGGCAGGTCTCCTTCACGTCGCCCCCTCAACGCTGCCGATGACTCAAAAGCCCCCCCCCAAAACACATACACGCACACCACAGTCATTTATATAACCTGCGCATCAACCCCAGGTTCATTTAGCCAGCAGATCCCACCCAATCATACTTGCTATACTTGTCTCATTTATAACTCTGTCTGAATCTGAAGTCGATACATGGAGACGGTGGCCACACCCAGGCACTATGAGTCACAGTCCTTCTGTAGCTAGTCGTCATATCTATGTTTGTTTCCAGGAAACGAGGAACACAAACACACAAATCAGATACATCCCGAGGTCACAAGCCTGTCCTAACTGACGATGATGGATCGGGAGAGTTCAATTTGTTCTGATAATGCGTATTTGGGTCTGCTAGCCGGAGAGGGTCAGGTTTGTTAACCCATTGCAAGCTCTACATGTTCAAGTTTCCTAAAAATGAATTCTAAATAGTTGGGAGAAAAAGCCTCGAAGAACTGCGAAGGAAAGTATGACACAAAGGCTGTACCAGTACAGTGGGTAAGAACTGATAACACATGCCATGTAATCTAGGTTGACTAGAATATCATATTCCAAGCCATATCGTGCTCTAGCCTTGACATAATCAGGTGAGATAAAGACAGATGGGCAGAAGACGTAACCATGCATGGAGTGGAGCATGTAAACATGACACTATAGAAGAGGAGGTGACATGAGTTATTGGCCAATAAAAAGGAGGCAAAGAGATGCCAATTCCAGGATGGGGTGTGTGCACGAGAAGACACAACACCTAACCCTAATCCTTCTGACACTACTGAGCTGAACCGAGCCAAGTTGAACAGGGCTGGCCTTGTCATGCATCAACATAGTTGCTGGTCAGGACAATGTGAAAAGAAACTATCTGAGCTAGCACAATGCGGTTTGGGTCAGCACCAAAAAGTAAGAGGATAATAGTGAAGATAAACTTGTTTTGGTGTTCCTCGGCAGGAGCAGGTGGCCACCCTTGTAAACACGTGTCCTTTAGGAAGTGTTAGTGTTATGAAAGAGACATACTGTGTTCTGTTGACACTTAGGAGCTGTAGGTTTCTGGGGCATGCGGTGGTCTGAGAGCGCTCCTAAATAATGTCCACAGACTCGTCAGGCCTGGAGGACTGCAGATCCCTGACTGCAGATTTGCGCAAAGAATAGGCGTAATGGTGTGTCCTGGCTGGGGATTGGTCGAGGGGCTATTGGTCCTCTGAAACTCACTGGGTTCACTAGGGAAGCAGCACCATGAAGGTAGCCTGGCACATATGAGGAAGATGTGGACCTCATTGATCTATGTACCTTAGAAAATGTTGATATCGCCCAACCCTAGCCGAAGAGTTTCCATCAAAATGTGAAAAATCCCCAGTCATTTTCTCCAGAAGGTTTGCGTAACATAACACATTTTTCTTTTTACCAAGTAACTAGCCTTTGGTTCTGGTGGCCATAAGCCATTTGTCAATCATTTAGTTTCTAAATTTGAACTTTCAAAGTAATAGCTAACTTAGAAACTAAACAATTGAGAAACTGTCCAGAACAAAACACTAGTTAACCAGAAAAGAAAACTAAGAAACTGTAAGCCCTATATGTTACACAGAGTTAAACATTAGCTCTTCAAAACATCCTTTATGGAAAAAAGTGAACTGGGAGTAAGAATAATGAACTACATTTTGACAGCATGATTCTGCACCCTATTGATATTGAGATAATCTATTGTGATATTGATATGTGCTGATATCGTAAGACCTAGGTAGAGGGAGGAGGAGGAGAGGTCTGTGACCCAGCAACCTCACTCAGACAGTCACCATGGCGCTAACAGCTGTTCACACATTCCTCGGTCCCTGACCTTGGCCAACAACATGTCTCAAGAACACCATTCCTCATCACCAGCATTTATTTCTGTGCCCCATGAAAAATACTTTCCATGGGGGGGGAAAAGGGATATATGACAGGGCTTATATTTAGACTTTATGTGAGCCATCCAAGTCAAATTCTGCCAGGGCACAATAGGGGCAGGCTTAATGGCTGTCAGCTTCTGCACAAACAAGTCAGCTAACCTCGGCCGTTTCTCCCTCCCACCAAACCTGACATGACCTTTTCCGGTTAACATTATTTCATTCATATAAGCAAAAGGCTCTGTCGGATCTATGAAAGAAAACAGCTCTGAGGAACCGGTAGTAAATACTCTAACAAAAACGTGAAAACAAGAGACAAATTAGACTTTGAATCGACATTACAAAAATAATAATACCACAGACGTTTATTCAAAGGCATATGTCAAAGGAAAATGTCACACAAGCATATAAGAAATACCCTGGTGGTTGCCTTTTAATCTCCATTAATTGAAAAGCTTGCCACACTTCCACCCTTCCATCAACATTGATTAGGGCATTTAATGTGGACTGTGTGCCTGGGCCACAATTCTGCAGCAGCTGCCATCTACAGTCTTTCCTTGTCCCCCAGAATGCTTTCATGTCCAGCCCACCATTTAAATCTCCCAGGATAAGCACATACAATCAACCCCCCATTTGGCAACATGATTTAGGGACCAGAGGTAGGCACAAGGAGGACTGCAATGTCAGTGTGAGTACACACTGCAATGGGAAAACATAACCTCCATGGGAAAGCAATAGCCCTGCATCACCTGAACTGAGACAGTGTCAAAATGGGTCAACCCCCCCCCCCCCCCCCTCGAAGAAATTGACCCACTTCCGCCCGACCCAATGTGGAATAGTAACAAATAATGGCCTGCACCAATCCTAAAACCACATATCAAGAAACACTGTGCAAAATATTAAATTAGAGAGACATTATCCAAATCACTATTTATTGTCACTCTGCGACGTTATTGTCACTCTGTTTTTGCAGAGCCACATAACATAAGCCATAAGCAATGCACATGACTGCTATTTTCATCATCTCTGAATAGTCTGTAGCTCACCGACGTTCTCCCATGACTCTTCTGAACCTGTTGTTTTCATCGGAACACCTTGGTTTCGGGTTTCCTGCGCATCACAGCGCGCAGCGTTTCCTGCGCATCGCAATTAACAAATAGCCTACTGGGGATGTGTGTATGACTCAAGCCTTTCTAGCCTGGTAGACTTTTTCCCCTGCCTTTGTGCATGTGCCTCTGTTTGTGTGGATTAGGGATTACTGTTTATAATCACCTTAAACACAGGGCAAGTGGGCCAAGCACCGCCACCCAACGCAGAGGGATAGGAGACGAGGCTGGTCTGCATAGCTTTAAAGCCCTGTTTATGTCTAGCCTACACATCAAGCAGAGCCAACAGGTCAAGTCACATTCATTCCTGGGCAGAAGAGTTGCATAGCTGAGCACAGCGGGTTCATAATCTGTGAGATGTTGGTGACTTGAGTATTTTAGTATCTTTTATTTGTTGTATTTGTTTACTTTACACAAGCCTCTATATACATGTTGCCCTCCAAAAGAATTGAGGAGTTACCACAGGACTGTTCGCCAGTAACAGGAATTAACAAGCCTGTTCTTCCAGACAGCCTGACATTTAGCTGCCAGTTGGCCCTGTTGGGGCTCTCAAAAGCACCTGGCATTCAGTTTGGATCAAAGTGGGTACACTGCCCTGATTCATGTTAAGCTCAGGTTAAGCTCCTGGTAAAGACTTCCAACAGGGGATTTCCTTCAGTGTTGACCTCTAGTCTTTGAGAGGAGATGCTCTGGCCTGCTAAGGGTTGTGGAGATCAGCAGGAGCACAGTGGCTAGACAGTATGACAGTAGTGCAGCTCAGTCCTGACAGCTCTGGGGTTGACTGGATTCAGCAAATATCATTATTATGACACTGTACACTGATCTGTACCAGGGTTGGGCAGCAACACAATATTACTACATATTTGGATATTTGGAGCACATTGTGTTATTGTTCTCTTACAGACAATAGTCTGTAAAAGTGCTTAGAACTGCAGATATGTGCATAACTACAAGTGCAGCTGTACTTGCAGGGCAAAGCACATCTAGTGGTCAATACATTTCTTTCTTTGTTTCACCAGACTATTTACAACACCAGCCATACATTCTATGCGCTGCAGTTCATTTATGGGAGCTGACCTAGTCAAAAGACACTGTGAGGTCTTCATTGCTTCCCCCAGTGCTGAAAAACATAGGCTAGCTGTTGTAGAGCTGTCAGCGGGTCAGGAATGCGACATGCATATGGAGGAATGTCCCCAAAGCAAGTGTGTGTCTACGTCTACATATGGGGGAATGTCCCCAAAGCAAGCACATGTCTGAGTACTAAATTATCTCCCCATGCTCATGACCAGCTTGATTTCCACAGTCTGAAACCTGAGAGAAGTGGATGGGTGGGGCCAGGGAGAGGGAGATTGTGGGGGACTCTTACCTTGAAGAGGGGGACTCCTGGGTGTGTTGGGGGGAGCCAGAGGGAAGGGCGTCGCTGTCCTGGGGCAGCTCATCACACGCCTCCAATTTCTCATCATCCAGGAGCTCAGTGATCTGTCAGGAGGAAGAGGATAGGGGGACATTTTAAAAGGGGGCACTCCAGCAGCCACCATCTTATCAGTAGAGGTGTATGTGTAAGTAAGCAGGAATCTAACAATCTTCAGACAGTCACAAATCACACACATCCCAAAGGTGCTCTATTGGATTGAGATCTGGTAACTGTGGAGGCCATTGGAGTACAGTGAACTCATTGTCATGTTCAAGAAACCAGTTTGAGATGATGTGTGAGCTTTGTGACATGACGCGTTATCCTGTTGGAAGTAGCCATCAGAAGATGGGTACACTGTGGTCATAAAGGGATGGACATGGTCAGCAACAATACTCAGGTAGGCTGTGGCGTTTAAACAATGCTCAATTGGTACTAAGAGGCCCAAAGCGTGCCAAGAAAATATCCCCCACACCATTAGATATTTGCGTTAACGAGCAGTTGAACAGGTGTACCTAATAAAGTGGCTGGTGAGTGTGTGTGTGTGTGTGTGTATATATATATATATATATATATATATATATATATATATTATTAATTAAACTGTTGCAGCACACAATCTGCACGTTATGACAAGAGGAGTAAAACAAGGGTTTCAACGGTGTAGTCATTCCATATCACAGCGTGGATCATACCAGACCGGTATAACTAAACTAAACTGTATACCGCCCAGCCCTACCACTATTAACACACAACCAGAAGGCTGTTGTAGACGGCACCAGCCTTGATTTCAATGTGTATAACTATTTACAGTTGAATGAGCCTGGCAGACATCCTGAAGAAGTCGCACCGTCACCATGTAAATTCCTTTGTGATTGTAATGTGTCTGAAGAAATCACACCCGCCATTCCTTTGCGATAGTGATTTATCTTACAATGTGTCCTTTGTTGAGAATGACAGTGAAGGAGAGGGACAGCGAGATATTCTTTGAGTTTTGGGTTAGGTCCGTCACGGGCACCATTCTCCCGTGTTGTCCTTGACGCACGTTAACGTATGGTTAAAACTTAGTCATATGTTGCTTTAAAATTGTTCCTATGTGCATTAATGTGATGTTGTGTGCTAGACAAAGGTTCTGTTAAAACAGCACGAAATAATCGTGACAAGGTTCTCCCATTTAATGTCTAATTTTTACATGCATCGTTAACGACACGTAAAGTGAGTCATCAGCTTCAGATCTTGGCCTGAGTGTAAACTCCTCGCAATCCGATTTATCTTAACTTGAGGGCATGGTAAAAATAGCATTTTGGGTATTCTTAATGGAATCTAGGATCCGATATGATCGATTGCCTGTCACACAGGGATGAGCAAAGCATCATCAATCATTATAAACCATGAAATATCTTTTGGAGTCAGATATAACGTGTTAGTTGGTCATGTGACCACTTGTGTTGAGTTTGTTCGATCATGTCCATAACTGCTAGAAGTAATCATTGGGAATAAATGTATGTCTTATGTTTGACCCGTCCTCTATTCCTCTGTGTTTTATTTTCATACCCTATACTATTACTGTGCGCCAATTAATGTGCGCCAAAATGCACAGAGAAACTGACAACATCTGTTACATGATAGTGACACAGACCAATTAACGGGTATGTTTTCAGCCAGGCTGTTCCTTTTTTACTAAGCCGATGTTGTCAACAGCATCTTGAAATATCCACCCGGATGACGACAGTGCGGTGCCTGGTAATATGATGGGCAATTCATTACATCCCGTGAAGATCTCTATATATAACTCATCACACCTGTGTTCAACCCTATTTCAAGGAGAGAGACAGATAACTTGAGAAAATGAATGACTAGTATAAACATATCGTCCGTTGTACCCGAGACAGATACCCCAGCCTTCCCCTTATTCTGACACATTTTACATCCATAAACATTTCACCCTCTCTAGCTAGCCTCCATGCCAGCCGCATCAGCTGTGGTGGCACAGCCGCCTTGTCACAGCAACAGCTTTTTCTGACACCTCTGATTGGCTTTCAAGGCCTCGCCCCTCATGGTGTATGCAGATGGATATGACTCATGGCTCTGCCTGTCATGGCGGTGTCCGCTGGCTTTAGCGCAGAATCCAAGGGAGGGGAGAGGGTTTTCATCGAATTTGACTTTTGCATACAGGGTCAAAACAACCCTAACAAGTAAACGATGGAACAAATACATTTTCACATGAAAATGGAACTTGATTAATCTGTATTGCTGCATGTGTATATTCCATTAGAGAAGCATTAGCTTTTTTTTTTTAACATGATTTTAAGCTATAGCCTACATAGTAATAGTAGTAGTAATAGTTAAGTAATAGTTCCTTGTTGTTTATGTTATGATGTGGTAAGACAGTTATTTTACTCTCATTGAGGTCTTTAGAAGTCATGTTCATTATGATCAAGAGGTATTTCATTATTTGAAATTCCTGGAAATATTGCTCATAGCGGCTTCAAACAGTCTTTTGAGGATTCATCTCGTTCCCAGACACTTCCGCCCAATATGCTTGGAAGGTCTGGTGGACCAGCGCATCAAATTTGGCCAATTCAAAGATTGGGGAAAAATTCATGACGCATAGCCATTGGCTTTACCTCACATCAATCATCTCCCATAGCACATCCCCCCCAGTGTTGGCACACCACACGTGTCTGATTCAGTGCCACGCCACGTAGCTGTGTGATTCGCTAAAATCAAATAATGACAAATACTTTCCTCAGTAAATTCACTCCTATGAAGGCCCAGTTTGAGTCGTTCCAGGCTTATATGCACTGTGTACAATAGCCTGGGAGTGAGGTTAGATAGGAAATAATAAAAATAAAAAAATAAAAACTCACATTTTCCTACAACAGATGCTGAATAATTAATGTATTTGCACACTCAATATTGTTAATGCAGGTGCAAGAGGAGTAGAAAATACATGATATTAAACTGTGAAGAAAAACTGCATTTTTCACCACTACAACAGATCCTTACAGCAATGAGTTATCAATACTCAATACAATACTGTAATAAATCTAATAAATACAGGTAACTCTTTTTGTCTGTTAAACATAAAAAGAGAGCATTCGGATTACAACAACAACATTAGCCGATTTAATCTAAGACCTGAGATTGTCATCAACATCAATAAAGAACGGAAATTAAGATCGGGGGGGGGGGTCTGAAAATATTTAGAGAATTGTTCATTCACTTGTTACCAGAATGAATAGCAGACAGAGAAGAGCTTGTTTAAACATTCTGACTAGTTTCAAACATGGCTGTCATGAGCATGGCTCCAAGTCAAACGCGGTGAACCAGCCCACACTAGCAGAGACTGAATCTCACACCAACAAAGAAACTGAAAAAAAGACCCCTCTCTGATTCTATGGAAAGTTCCAGACGCACTAATCGGATGACAAATTTAAGAGAGAGGGCTTTGTGTGTTAGCTGGGCAGGTTTGCCCGCTGTGGGCCAGTGGGCAGAGGCAAGAATATGGGAACAAAAGGGCATGGCCTTGGCCTGTGGCCTGGTTCAGGACAGGGGTGGGGGCACATGACAATCAAGGCTGGCGCCACAGATCTGCAAGTTTTAGCTAGGGGTTTGGGCTAATTGTAAGCCTAGTTGTATTCCCAATTAGTTTAAGTTTATTTTGTAACTTACTGATCTCACCCAACCATCCAGAAGAGGATGGGCCCCCCTCTGAGCCTGGTTCCTCTCAAGGTTTCTTCCATTCAGGGACTTTTTCCCTTGCCACTGTGCCCAAGGTTTTCTTTCCACTGGCTTGCTTTTTGGGGGTCTACGCTCGGGCTACTGTTATATTATTACTTATATTGTTTGATTTGTTAAGCACCTTGTAACCAGGCTTTCCTAGTTTGGAAAGCCTTGGAAAGTTGTTGGCAGAGAGTAGCTACAAGAGGTGGAAACCGTTTGAAATGAGTGACACGCGACACGGCAAACCAATCAAATATCTATCCATTCTACAGGCATGTGGGGGGAGGGTTCTTGGCATGGAACATCCAATGACATTTCCCCATCGTCCAGTTCAATCCAAGCCAGATCGTCTAATCTAAAATTCTCCAGACCTCCAAAGGAGACGTGTTGCCATACCTCCAAATCACGTTGTTCTCACGAGACTAAGCACCTTGTAACGAATTGATTGATTGAAGGCCTCTTCCCCCTGAGGTGACCACCCCTCCCCCCGTGATAAAGAAGAAGCGGAGGGTAACAAAATGTTTAAGTGTCATAAAGACTATTATATCCCCTGCATTGCCATGCTGCCCCACACTTAAAAACATCATGCTTTAGCCTACATATGTTTCAAACAGATGTCAACTTTTTGTTTATTTTTCAGGTGTAGTCTGCACATAGGGTGACGAGGATGTGTATTGGATTGTAATTTAAAAATCACTGTGCATGATTCATCAGCAATTTACACTCTGATCAGTGGTATACAAACATTTGATTAATCGAACGCAACATTTAACGTACATCCCCTTTCTCCGTCCAAAATCAATCTAATTTCGATGATGGTTTGATAAATCAGGGCCTATGCAGTTCCTGATGCATACAACGCAGGCTAAAGTAGAGCATTAGCAGAACTGCCCTGAGTGAGGTAAGCTATGTGGAGCAGGTCTGGAGGGATGGGACCAGTAAGTCAGTCCCCAGCTCCTCCAGCCCTTCCAACAGGACTGGGTAAAGCTATTAATTACATGAGACCCTTGTGAGCTGTCAAGTGCTCCTCCATTACCCTGGCTTTCATCCAACTGGGTTGCCTGTTCTCCAATTAGCTGCCTGTGTTCTCCCACTCCATAGCACAACATTGGCCCTCCAGCCTGCTAAGAGCTGCTGCTGCATAGCCTTATTCAAATGGGACAGCAGAGCATGATGACCCTGCCCCAGGAACAACAAAGCTCAGCCCAACCAAACTCAGCCCAGCCCTGCACAACCATAGGGCTCCATTACCCTTTTTGAAACGCATTGAAACAAAAGCTTCGCCACTACGCTTCACGGTCTCTGCCAGACCTCAGGAGACGCAGTGTTCCTTCCTTGATTTAGCCTGGCTTGGACAGTCCGTCTAATACTCCTAAAGGTCTGTTATAAAATCAAAAAATCCCCGGAGACCGCCGCAGGTGTCAAATCCACAGTTACATCATTAGGCCAGTAGTGGTTGCCCATACTATACAGAGGGCCATTTTACATAATTATACAGAGAGCCATTTATGAAACCTTTCCCCCCGGCTACTCAGTCACAATACAGGGTGGGGCCGGGGGGGGGGGGGGGAGTCACATGGAAGGAATTTATGGCTTATCATTGTCCGCTTCCTGTGTAAGAGAGTGCCTGCCTCTGGAATGCAAATATGCTGCGACGGAGGATTAGGTCCAGATTTTAGAGGGTGCAGCGGCACATCTACCTAGAACTGATCTGCGGGCTGGTGTGTGTAGATGCTGGTGTGTGTAGATGCTGAAAGGTGGTCTTGAACAACTGCTCATTGGTCAATGGCGTTTAACTTCTGGAGCCTACATCAATGTTTTCCAAAGACAGACAGAGACAGACAAGCCATTTCCAAAGACGATGAGTGAGAATGCTTGATATGGACACACCCCTTGGTGGCTCCACAAGGAGAAGACTGCAGTCATAAGAGACATGAACTCACTTTCATCAGGCTTTTTGCTACTCTCTGGCTTGGGGCAAAAAATAAACTCAACATTTTGACTGGCTTAAACAAACAGGCAGTAATTCCATAATCTCTTTCATAATCTTTAGTTTTGCATGGCAGTGCCAGACTCAGAGTGGATGGAAGTATAGGCCTATTTCAAATCTTAAAGAGGGACTGTACTGGCTGATTTCACCTTGATGATTACTAAATGATTACTACAGATGCTACATGAACCCTTTTCGAACAGGAGACTTGTTTTTTTTTTTGCTTCAATTCCTCTTTAAAACCCTCCTGGAGGCAAAGAAGTCTTCACAACAGAAATAGAACACAACATAGGTTCAACATCACCATGTACCGCATGGGTTCCTCATTCCGTGGTAAAATCCTAACCAACTGGAATCTACGCCCACTTCTTCTCTATCCACTTCCAAGACCTTGGCCTGTGGTGGTTTGGTAATTCAATACAGTGTGAGTAAAGTCAGATGGGCTCAGTATAGAACTCCCGTCAGGAGGAGAATGGAGAGGAGGGGGTCCTTACCTGCTCGTTGATGGAGCTGTAGTCATTTGTGGTGGAAACGTCATCGTCCTCAGAGTCGAAAAACTCTTCCTGGTTTTCTAGCAACTCCGCCAGAATCCGGCTCACTGACTCCTGCTCCTTTAGGTCTTCTACATCTGTGTCTAAGCTAGAGGACAGAGGAGACGGTCTCAGATCAGCTCTTGTAGAGGTCATAAAAAGTCTATTCAGTCAAAACAGGATTATGGCCTTTGGGGAGACACACCAATACTTCTTTTGAAGACTGAATAGTATCAAAACAATATGCAATATTTTATAGAACAAGAACGAGAGTCCTATGGTGCCACTCACTGACATACCCTGAGCTATAATAATAATAATAATAATAATAATAAATGCAATTTAGCATGTATTGAATCTTACTGGAAGATGTCAGGGCCAAAGACAGCAGCGAGGGCTCCAAAGCTCCAGCTCTCCTCCTGGAGGGACGCAACACTGGACAGGAAGCGGCACAGGAAGCGCAGCAGGCTGTAGCTGACCTGAGGCAACTGCTGTAGGAAGTACTTCATATTTCGGGCTAGCTCCTCTTCGCTGCTGTAGTCTGGACGCCACAAAACAAAACGACGTAAAATCAGAATATTATAGACTACAGATAAGTAAGGAGGTAAGGGAGTCATAATGGAGAGAAGTGGAGGGGGAAGGATAGGGATGAAAGACTTACAGAAGCCAAGGAATAATATGCAGCACTTAAGATGATAAGTATAGATCTGATGGAGTAACTCAATGATCAAAGGCTAAGCCATAAAACAGGGCTAGATGGACACAGAAAGGAGGGTGAACAGAAAGAGGGGATGAAGATGGAGAGAAGGAAGAAGAGGATGAGGAGGAAGAAGAGCTGACCTTGGTAAAGCTGCAGAATGTGGGCCTGCAGCCCTGCAGGGATGACGGGCTCAGGGAGCTCCTGCAGGAAGAGGCGCAGCAGGCTGACGGCCGAGGCCAGGTCAGCCTCCTTCTCCAGGTCTACCTCGTCCCCGCCGTCGTAGCGCTGCCGGAGCCACTCCACCCGCTCCGCGTTGCCGTTGACCAGGAACAGGCCCTCCAGATCAAGCCTCCCTGCGGACACACAGATCACAGACAAATAGTGTTCAATCAAAAGACCTCTCCAAACTAAAGTTTTACTCCAAAAACTATATTTCTCCTCAGTCCAACTTTTGATACAGTCCCAATATATCCCATTACGTTGATCACAAAAGCCTTATAGATATCCTAATAACAAATGTTCTATTTAGCAATACTGATCATTATCATGATATGGATGTTTGTCCATATCGTCCTGTCTAGGAATAGCAAAGGGTTAGGGTTAGGGTTAGGGTTAACCCTAAGACTTGAGGTATGACAATATCCTCTTCAGCATTTTATTTTTCTCATGCGAACTTCATTGTTGCCCTAGGTCTTTTCTGTTCCTCCCATACTTTGAAGGAAGTGGTGAAGGGTGACTAAATGTTATGCAATAGAGGAAGCACATCTTTTTGATCACAGTGCATATACAGTTTACTTTAATCAGATTATCTCTGCAAACCACATTTTTGGTCTGTCATCTTGCAAGACCAGTTTTGGCTGTTTTCTGGCCTTCGTGAGTCACTTTCACACATTCAGCTATGGACCATGGACAGCATAAAAAATAACTGCTGTCAGAGGGCAAATATACTCTATACACTTAAACAATCTTGGCTTTGATCTAAAACCAGGAGAAGCATCTCCAGTGATAATCCAGAGAGTCAGTATGAGTTATCAGTCATAAACTCTTTTGGTTGAAATATCAATGGCTCAACTCTCTGTATGTGTGGCTCTGGGTGAGCATGCGTGTCTGCTGCATGAGTCATATACAAATCACACTTGACTGTGGACACAGCTCAATGGACCTACAAGGCCAACATGAGAAGCATGGTGAGAAATGGGGCGAATTTCTGTTTGGCAACAGTAGGCAATATTGCAAAAAAACCTACATCCTGCACCTTTAATATAGGCTTATAAGGAAATGTTGTGTAAATGGATTCACAATGTTGTCTATGAGCCTATTATTAAATTCTAATAATCAGCTTTCTGAAATGTATTAATGTGGTAATAAAGACCTTCAGGGGTATGGTGATATACTTTCAAAGTTGGGACTAGTCAGTTCTAAAGCTTCCGAGAGGTGCATTTGTTTTAGCTACATGTGAAGCTCTCCTCGGTTCAATAAGCACAAACAGGAGAAAGGAAATAGAGAACTTATTGGAGAAGAGCTTCGGTTTCAAAACGTTTTCTTCCATTTCGTGCTCACTCAACGTTAGAAATGGTGTGTGTGTGTATTCCTGTGTGTGAGTGGCCTACTCACCATGCTCCTCAATGTACTCCACGATGTGCTTAACCAGCAGAGGAACCTCCTGGCCTGGCTGCCCACTCTGCTGCACCTCCTCCAAGGGGATCCCAAAGACCCTGCCCGTGCTGAGGGACTCGCTGGGGGAAGGAGAGAGGCTCTTCCTCATCGCTTCCACAGCCGAGCTGCTTCCTTCGGTCTACGCTACAGAGCAGACGGACAGACCGAGAGACGCTGTTACAGACTCTAACACACACGGTGGTTAGAACAGCATGTCCGACTATTAAACAGACAATACTGGCACACAATCAGATTGGGCCAAAACCATCTGACCCCTCCCTGCCTCCCTCCCTGCCTGAGTTGTTATCAGGTCCTGTTTGGGGCCAGTGAGCGGGAGGCGGTTATGTAAGTGGAGTGAGAGTCATGCAAGTGTCTGACAACCATCAATACAGGCATTCTGACAATGCTAATGAGAGCAGGTGCCTAGGCTGTAGCATTAGGCTATGACAGTGCAGTGACAGGCTAAAACAATCACTCAGGCTTAAACAATCACTTCACTCAGTCTCTCACATACACACACACAGTTCTACTACCAGTCAACCCATAGGCTGCACAACTAAATACTTTGGAGATAAAGGATCATATTCTCTGTAATTGTTAGCCTTTAGAGACATTCCTAAATGCCCAAATTCTTAATAAAATTCTCAGCCTTTTGGCTCTTAAGCGTAATGCCTGGACTCTTAACAACTTAAAGCAACACTCGTGCCTCCCACAAATATGCATGACAGGCTAGCTCCACCTCTAGGCATGTTTCACACCTAACGTCTTAGCCGGAAACGCCACTGCAAGCCTTGGATCCATTTTTAGAGCGACCACAAAGCCAAAATTGAAATGAACCCAACACAATGTAATCAATGAGAAATGAAACACAAGACTTGCATTGGAGAACTGTCTTTTTACACATCAAGTTCATTTCTAGTGAAGCAAATCTGAATGGAAAACACTTTCGATTTCTAGCTCAGTGATACTCAGTAATAGTGGTGTAATAGTAAAAAATGGGCTAACAGGATGGACACAATGCTTGCAGAGTTTCTGGGTTACCATTTGAGTCATTCTATATGACTTTACCTCACTGACCTTCTTTCAAGGTTACCACAATTAAAACCAAATCAAATGTTATTGGTCACTTACATCGTAAACCGTAAGTGATATAGTGAAATGGTTTATGAATCTAGCTCCTCGTACAACAACAGTCAAATCAACAATACAATATAATAAAGTAGTAATAAAAAGCAATAAGTAACAATAAAGAAATTACAGTGGTATTACAGTGGTAGTGCAAAAGTAGTGCAAAAGGGTGCAGTGTAGGAGCAATGACTACAATATTTTCACAGTGGGAGGCAATTTACAGTGTAGTGCAAACGTTCAACTATTGTAGTTTTTAAACCGTTTATGGAAGCTTACAGAATCAAAAAGGTCAACATTTGCCATTTTTTTTTGATTTTATGGAATGACGCATTTGTTAAACATTTTCTCTAAACACAGTTGAAGATCAAGACAGTACAGTCATGCAGATCTAAATGGCTTTAAAACTGGAGAATGCCGTGTTGGAGGTACTCACCGTTTATCACTTAAAACACCAAGTTCACCTTATCTCCGGCTCCACTCACTTGCAGTGAATGGAATGGTCATCTATGGCTGCTTCAGGTTATGGCAAAAGATCAGCCTGTAGTTCCTCATTGACACACCGCAAATCCTATGCAGGACCTTAACTATGCTGAAAGGGAAACGAGGGGAAAACGAGGAGAGAATAAAGTATCGAATGGATATGTTCCCACTCTTTTATGGGAAAAATGACATTACTATCCATGCACAGAAGAGACTTTCCATGTCCTCAAGTTAATTTTACACAAAAGAAAAACAGTGTCTAACTAAGCATACACATGATCATATATAAACTAGGCACCACAATGGAAAATCCCCAGCTTATACATTTGACTGAACAACTCAGCGATGCAGTTGATTATGTCGCTGACTTCATCAATTCATTTATAAAATCCCCTTACGTTCCGTCTGCAATGCACACTTTCAAATTCTATGACATTTTATAAATGGTGTGACTGAGTGGACTTGCAGTGTTCTACCTGGCCTGATACAACAGGAATTAGGTCTAAAACAATTAATTCACATTGCTGTTTAGATACCATCAAAACATGTACCAAACATGTCCTTATTCCACTTGGTAGAAATGATGCTTCTACAGACAGTCCTTGCATCCAGACCTGTCTATGAATTTGAGTGGTTACATTTCCAGACTGAGACTCATCTCTCAACTGTATTACTAATAAAATATGAGTGGGCCATGCAATGATTTCACTGAAAAACAATTATTATTGGCTCATGTGCCAGACAAATAAAATAAATAAATAAATAAAAGCTAATTCGGCCTAACCGTCTTAAAAGCTGCAGTTTCATCGCCTAGATGAACGTGGTACCAAGCAGCCAAATCATCAATCATTCTCCATCATTACCACCAATTTTCCTGTCGTTCTTTGCCTCTATATCGGAGTAGCCTACAGCATAACCATATTTACTGTCTAATATAGGGTATAGGCCTACACAAAATCAAGTTATATCAGCTAAATTTCACGGTGTACTAGCATTGCGTCGCAGACAGTTACTCCAAAGAAAATAACAGCAGGGTATTCACAACATTGCTTGCATACAAAAATAAATTGGGTGCGGAAGACATTATTTTGAAGTAGCCCTGCAAAGAATGCGAATTATGCAATATGGCTGTTGAATCTTCTGGAGACAGCACCCACTAGGTACAGACAATTAATCCCCGTTGGCTGAATAAAACTAAACAGTCTACGTTAACTCGAGCACCATCTCTAATGGCGCTTCAAGCTTACAAAAATGGTTTAAATAGCAAATCATGTCTCACGCATGAACAGAAACGTAAATCAGCAAATAAATGTCATCCTGTTCATAGTAAGAGATTCAAATAGATAACGTTGGCTAGTAAAGGCTTAAGCTAAATAATTAGCAGACTGCTCAGTTAGCTACTTTGCTATACCTAACTAACTCGCACATTAATTCAAATAGACAACCAAATTATGAATTAGCCACCTACCTACGAATTTCAGTGTTTGTAAGACAATAAAACATGCTATGTATTTGTGTGGTCGTGTCATATGTCAACAAGCTAGTAAGCTACCACAACCTATTTCAGGACTGACGGTACGTCGGTTGCTAGCTAGTTTAGCCAAGCTAAATCGTTAGAGCTAGCTTCTGCAATTCCATCGACGTTAGCTTGCATCAGCTAAACCCCTGTATAAACGACCAACTAGCTTGGCGCTACAGAATAATAAATAAATATAGTTAGTCAAGCAGGTATGCAGCTAAATAACGGCACATAACACCATCAATGGCTAGCTAATCAACAGGAAATACTGGCGAACTAGCTTAATAAGCTAGCGACCTGGGTTTAACCAGAGAGCATCAACCGAATCGAAACGAATGTTATGCACCTACCAGGTCAAATCCAAGAGGAACCGAGAGCTAGAACCATAAATTTTCGTTTTGTCTTTTTGTTTGACGTCTAAACTGATGACTACTTTTGATCTAAATTAAACAGATACTGGGAAAACGATGTCGAGAACATTTAGCTAGCTATTCGAATATATTAATTCCGTTGCTCCTGTTTCCTCAAATTCATTCGCCGTTAACCGCTCGTAGCTCGTCCTTAGTGAAACGTCCTCACACACCCACAACAGTATCCGTACTAATGCACGTTCTCTTTTTCGGGAGCGAGCTGATGTGAAGGGAAAAAAAACAACAGTCCAGCAGCGCCCCCCTCTGTCAAGACAAAGGATCAGACAAATAACTCTTAAAGAAAATAGTTTACAAACAAATACAAATAGACCATTAAGGACACACACCCCAGTGTGTGTCTGTGTTTTGAGGGCTCTGTCATTACAAGGCACTTCATTACCACAATAAAAGAGCAGCAACAAACCAATTCACTGAGCAGCAAGCAGCTCGTTCCACCCCCCAAGAGGGGGCCGGGGAAGCTTGACACATTATTTGAGACAATTTTGGCTATATTAACAATGATTCAAATTCAATCTATCAGTTATTGGCAGACCACTCAGTCAGACTCCGTGGCAACGAGTGGTTCTCTGTGGCTCAGTTGGTAGAGCATGGCGCTAACAGCGCTTAGGTTGTGGGTTTGATTCCCCCTGGGACCATATATACTGAAAGATGTATGCTCACTCACTGCAATGGAAGTCGCTTTGGATAAAAGCGTCAGCTAAAAATCATATATGTGTAATTGGAGAGGATACTATTGGAATAAACTGGCAATGTCCTCACCATAAATAAGGCCGCTAGATGGCACTAGGACGTTGCAGACCTTCTTGCATTACTTTTTTTTACCGACGTTTGGCCATTTCCGAATGACGTCGCTTTGCTTCCAAAATAACTCGTGACTGATCCATGCTTTTCTTTTTTAGTGTCAGGCCAGTTTCAGCAAGCTAGGCAACGGTAGCCACTGTCTGGCACCCATGGGGCGAGCGGACTTTCCCGATGAATTTCTAAAAATCCCTATGTAGCCATGACAAACATGCAACAACATTGATCTTGAAACTCGCTCTAGCAACAGGAAACATGTGGAGATTGCAAGGGTTGGTTGGAAGAGGTAAGAATGTCCTTGACTTGACAGTTCATTCTAGCTAGCTGCTAGCTTACTTTACTTACGCCTATGCTCTATGTGCAAGGATTGAAAATGAGCTTAATGGGTCTCAAACGTTGTTTTATTTGGTGAATCAGAATTAATTTTCTTGACAGCGCAGGTGTAGTTTTACTTTTATCTTGACAGGAAGGCACTTTGCAAGCAAGTTCTGGAATCCAGGAAGTCTATTTAAGGTAGCTGTCAGAGGCAGGGACAGTTTTCACAGTTCCTAACTCCTCAGATGTTAGTAGTTTTTACTCCACAAATCAAACACACCAGGAGTGTTTTGCTATTTCACTGCCCTGAGAGTCCTAGCTATCTACCCGGTCTGTTTTGGCGGTAGCCGGTTGGACTTGTTTACATAACAACAAAGCCATTGTTGCAGTGTATGAAGACACTTCAACCTCCATTTATGGTTTGGTCATTATCGATATAACTTATATTGCACAGAATACACGAGTAACTTGAACTTGTGTTGTCTGTTTAACCCTATACAAATTATGGGCCTACTAGAAAGACACACACACACTGAGGAAGTTCTGTTTTTGTTTTAATCCTATCCCGATATTCACTGCTGTGTTGAGAGGTAGCTTGGAATAAGCATTTCATTGTACATTTACAGCAGTATCCTGTGTTCACATGATAAATCAACTTTGATTTGATTTTGAAGTATCCATAAGCTGCTCTGGGTTGCACAGAATGGTTGAAAGAGATGATTTGCCGTTTGAAGTCAACAAAACTGACTCTGACTCCAAACTATCACTTCTATGCTAACTGTCTCCATTCTCACCTTCCACTCCTAGCGTTGAGCCGGTGCCATGGCAACGCGCCCTTACGCCTGTTTCAGAATCACCAAGTGGACAACACCTCCACACTATCCACTGGCCGACACTCCCCCGACAGCAGGTATGTACTTCACATCTCCATCCTCATCCTCCTTTCATTGTTTTCTTTCTCCCTCCTTACCCATCGTGAGGCGTGAGGCTCTCTGTGCCAGCCTTGCAGTTGGCGGTACATGCATCATGCTGTTTGGGGAAATTTGGGACAAACCCCCTCTCTGCAATCTCATTGAGGCTCCTACTGTAATGACTTTGAATAGCAGACTAGAAACTACCAATGCTTAAACATTTCAGAGTAAAGGCAGGGAGAGAAAGAGATGTATTAATTCTCCCTCTTTCTCTCTCTCTCTTTTCACTTCCTACTTTTCTCTCAGTTTTCAGAAAGGGGAGGATGGAGAGAAGAGGTGGAAGAGGAAGACGTCTCAGTTCTTCTACGCTGGGCTCCCCCGCTACACTGCCTTGGATGCTGTGGGCTGGGTATGGCCTGGACATACAGACATACATACAGACAGACTGACTGATATACATACATACATACATACATACATACATACATACATGATGATTATGATGAAGATGATGATGGTGATCTTTTTCCACAGGGTGCAGCTGCGATTGTGTTCATGCAGATCTGTAGGAAGATCCACTCTAAGTTCTCCTCCGGGGGCGAGCCCAGCCCAACCCCAAACACTGGACACCTGGCAGCGGTACCAGCCCACCTCCACAAGTGTGGCTATCGCGTCCTGCTGGAGATATGTGAGTTCTGCTACACCCAACCAATCACAAGCAAGGCATCGGTCCGCTTGTTGTATTCCAAACTCCAAAGCCCATATGAGCCCTTTTTGTACGCATTTGTAACTAAATGAGTCTTATCCCCTTCCTTTGGTGTGTCCAGTGTCTAGACGTGATGTCCTGCCCAGAGTAAGGACTGTGGGCTGCTTGGGGGGGGCGCCAGAGAGACAGGCCCAGGTTCAGGAGCAGAGCAGCAGCAGTGAGGGGAACAGCAGCCTCAGCAGCACTGACCACGATTCTGACCATCTGACTGCTGACTCTTCCTTCTCGAACCACCAGAGACCAGCTCCTTGCCAGGAATCTTCTGGACCAGGTTAGACTCAATCTACTATTCTACCTTTACCTTAAGATTCTAAAATGAGATTCAGGATTATTAACTAATTCTCCACATCCATGAAATGGGTCGTTTTTCTGTGCTCTCAAGGGTTTACCTGGCTGAGTGCACATCGTTGATGATTTGGTTCTGTTTTACAGAGGAACCATCATTTTCAGAGTCCTCCCCTCCTAAAGAGAATCACAGAGGTCCAGGACAGCTTGAGCTGGAGAATGACAATGTGAGACTCCTTTCTCTCAAATGTTATTTTGTTACTTCCATTAGACTGTTTTCTACTGTTTTATCTCTGTAATATGTCATCACATAGCTCAGAATAAAACTTCTACTTCCTTCCTTGGACGTGTTCTTAGGGTAACTCTGTGTCCTCGCCCCTCTGTATCCCTCAGGATTCTCTGAGCACTGAGGAGAGGTTGGCGGGAGCAGCACAGAACCTCAGACACGTGGCTGATGCCAGCATACCTGTCATCCTCAACATCATCGGTAATGGCATGAGAGAGAGAGAGAGTCAGTGAGAGTAAGACGGTTGTGTTTACACTGTCTAAGATACTAAGAGTGTCCAGATAGAGCTAGATGTTTAGTCAAGCATTATTTGGCAACAGTCTTTTGTGCACAATGAATCTCAGCAAATAATCACTCTCTTTTTTTTGGAGGTCCAATAGGCCACTTCCTGTGTGTAACTTCCTCTTTGGGTTTAAGGTCTGGAGAGTGCCAAAAGTGGGGACAATGAGACAGCCTTCTCTTGTTTCCTGGCCTCCGCGCGACAGGGTTACAGCAAAGCCCAGTTCAACACAGGGGTCTGCTATGAGAGGGGCAGGGGCATCTGCAAAGATCACCAGAAGGTTAGCTTCACACACACACAGATTTACATAATATTAATGAACCTGAACACACACACACACAAACACACATATCTGCCTAGCCCTGAGTCTGCAGGTAGCACTAATACAAATACACTTTCTCTCTCAACTTTGGATTGGTAAACAGTGGAGTGACTGCACACACACACACACACACACACACACACACACACACACACACACACACACACACACATTGTATTTAGATGCTGCTTCAACTCTTCCTCTCTCTTTCTCCAGGCTCTTCACTACTACAGTCAGGCAGCAGCAGGCGGACACAGTCAGGCTCAGTACCGCTATGCTAAGCTGTTCCTGAGCAGCAGGGGGCAGCAGAGCACAGAGGACATGAACACAGCCATCAGCCTTCTGGAACTAGCTGCCTCAGCAGGCCTCAGAGAGGTCAGAAGCCATGTAGAATTGGATATTTCTGTAATTTTAAACAATTTTATTTGTTTTGCAGTTTCATGTCCTCCACTCATTTTGTCTTTAATTTCCCCCCTTTCTTTCCCCCTTTTCTATTTCCCATCCTCTGTCTCAGGCGCAGGTGTATCTGGGCTCTCTGTTCTCAAAGGAGCCAATCAGAGATGGGCGTAAGTCAGTGCATTACCTGAAGATGGCAGCAGAGAGTGGAGTAAGTGCATCACACTGGGTCCAGGCATCTATAATGCTTTTGCCTCTATACATGTACACTAGACATGTGGATATGCCTGTTTTTCTAGCCTTCCACTGCATACATCTACCTTGTCACATTTCACATTCGTCATTCAGCCCGTTCTCAGATCATTACGATGTAATGCTGATGCGTGTTATTCTGTGTGTGTGTGTGTTTGTGTACCTGTGTAGGACAGTAATGCTCTGCTGTTCCTGGGTCAGTGTTATGAGAGTGGGTTCGGGGTGCGCCCATGCTTCAGGACTGCAGTGGGGTTCTACCAGCGGGCAGCCCAGGCAGGAAACAGCCAGGCCAAGAACTTACTAACTCCCCCTTGTGGAGTGGAGGGTAAGGGCACCCACAGACAGAACCCCCCCCCCAATATGATTTACAATGACTTCCCACGATGTACATCTTAACATAGAAATGGACTACAAAGATGGCTTCTATCCTTCTCATAGATATGAACATGATTTCTCTCTCTCTCTCCCTCTCCCCAGAGGAAGCAGTCCTTCACTCTATCCGTTCTGCTCCTTGCTTCTCCGCGGCCGACCGCCTGCGTCGATCGCTCTCGACACTGAGCGGCCTTGTCCCCCTGTCCACTGGCCCCTCTCTGCCTCTACCCCACTCCTGGAGCACAGGGAGCATCAGCTCCTCAACCTCCCTGTCCTCCATCCCCCTCCACCTGCACCCCCTACCCCCCAGCACCAAGGGCAACGCCTGTCAGTGGACTATAGGGATGGGTTAGCTCGTTAAATGGGTAGCTAGCATACGCATGGTTCATCGAGTAGGGATGACCAGATAGAGGAGTTGACATGTTTTAAGCATTTGGTTATCACCAAGGTTACTGTCTCTGTACTTGTAGCTAGAGAAGTATGTATGTGATGTATGCATGTATGTTTATGTATGTCTGTGTGTGTCTTTGGCCATAGGCCAATGTGTTGAAGATTGCAAAGAAGTGTGTATGTAAGTATGGGAGACATTGATATGGGTTCAAAAGGATGCTATTGACTTTTTTTCTTTTTTTTTTTTTGTATGGCTTTAGCTTGTTAGTTTTTACCACAGTTTTGCCTTCTCTGTGTCCTCTCTCCATTTAATCCTGGCCAGTTTTTATATTTTATACTATGATCTGTCCTAAGTGTAGGGATGTGGTTTCTGGATATAATGTGCCTTGGTATGTCTTTGAAAGTATCTTTGGTGTTTACTTAATTCTCCCTCTCCAGTTAGGGTGTTGAATTGAATCCCATTCACAACTGTAAAACATGCAATTTTGGTTGTCATCATAGGTATGATAAACACAGAAAAAGAACAGTCTGTTTTATGACAGTGAATGAACTAGACTTTCTTACAAAAGTGAACTGTGAATGAAAACAAACATGTTACAGAATAGTTCTGGGTAAGATCATCATGAACTACAATCTAATTTGTCAATCGTTGTTCTCATCAAAGTGTTGAACGGTCCAACCCTGCCGAATAGTGCACAATGAAAATGATTACAATATTGCTGCAACAACCTAATATTATCTGTTGCCGATACAAATGTTGAATTGTTTACCCAGAGCAGCTTTAGTGGTTGTCATGTGAATCTGAATAATATGTGAGAATTATGCTCTCCATGCCTTAGGAGCACTACGGTTGAGCGCACAAGATGTTTCTTCGGTTATATCAATAAACAAGCTATTTTCTATGAACAAAACTTATTGTCTCTCTTGTAGTCATGTTTCACTTTCATTGTCCTGCAACTTCTTGTGAGCTTAAGCAATAACTTGAGGCTTTGCAGAAAAAGTCATGTCTAATTCTACTGTTGTGGCCAGATGGACTGTCATATTGTCATATTGTCAAGACAATATTTGTTCAAAGCATTACACAATGCACCTTTCAAACAGTTTAAAGAATAATATAAAGACATTTAAGAGCAAAAAAAGGTGTCTGGTAGTCTTAGCTCTTCCAGGTAGGTAAGGGCAATATACATAAGATGTCTTATATTACCCCAAATACTCCAGTCCTAAAAATGACGTAATGGTCAAATTATCTGTGATTTCCATTACATTATGAAATAACATGGAGCAGATTTATTATGGGTCTGTGGCTCTGCGCACACACCGCGTCCTGCGTCCGACGCTCTGATTGGGCCGTTGGAGCTCCAGAGCGACGCGACGCTTCGGGAGGCAGTGGCGCAGAGAGAGCGGTACCAGCACGGGAGGAGACCAAGGAGGGTGATGTGATGTGATCCAATACGGGTAGGCTACAGGAGGACTAGCGCTTAAAAGCGGGCGTCCCTCTGCTGTCCTACATTAGTGTCGCCGTTGGAGCGCCGGAGACATAGAAACCTGGTTGTCAAACGCGGTGAGTGAATGCAAATAAATGTTCGGTGGGTGCGTTCGCCGCTTAGTGCGGTGATGGGGAGATCTTGGGTGGGTGACGCCAGGAAGAGAGAGAGAGGGAGGAATGATTTACTGCGTCTGTTAGCTATCGACAGTGTCCTAGCTTTTTTCCATAATTGGCAACTCCTGTTTGCGTCCTCTGCAGTAGATTGCAGGTTTATTTATATGTTGACATTGGTTATAAGGCTTCAGGGAGGAAACATAGCAATATACTGTTCAAGTCAGTGGAAAAGAAGACCCAAAAATACTCCACCCATAGTGACAACTGTAAACATATACTTTTAAGTTGAATTGTTCTATTTTATTATTGTTTGTTACATGTGGCCTATCATATAGCCTCTTTCTTATTATGGCCAGACTTTCCAATGTTGTCACACTTATTGGAAAACATTTGTGCCTGAGGCCCTCACTAATTCAAGGAAATGATCCTCAATTGATGACTTACTCTTGGCTGGAGAGACCCAAAGAGACCCAAGCCCCCTGGCCTGTTGCAGCTGTAGATACAGTGTCGATGAAATGTGCTCTGAATCCACATTAACCTATTCTCAGTGCACACACCTGTGAATACCCAGACTACTAAAACAAACCTGTGACCTGCGTGAAGTGTTACGCACTTGCTGCTCTCACACCTGCTACCAATAGCACAGAGATGAATGATTATTCTGTCAACACCAGCTCCTCACACTCATTAATCCTGCTATTAGATCAGTACACTTTGTATCAAACCAATATCTAGGTGCTTTAAAAAGACTGCTATTTGAAAAAAGACACAGGTGGTCCATTGACTGTGACAATACCTACTGTACAGTACAGTGATTGGAACACAATAGATTTATTGAATGCAACCGCTGCTAAGTGCCGCTGTGTACTCAGTGCCCTGCTGAGAACTGCTGTGTCATTGTCCTCTCTCACTAATAACACATCTCTCTCTCTCCCCTATTTAGTCTGACTTCATTCAGCTAATCAAGACTTGCACCGTCAGGGGAAAAAACCTGCTATCTCAGTCTGGATCTAGCAACTCTCTCCCCAACTCTGAGACATACTGTATGTACTGTCGATGCAAAGCAAGACAATGGGTCATAAATATGTTGCCACTTTGTGACTGCTTGACAGCTTTGTTTAGCTCAAGGTTTCTCTGACAGACACTAATCCATCTGTCCCTACATGCTAACCTTAAAACAGTGCTAGCTAAACGTCAAAACATGTCCTAGAATCAGTAGTTCAAGGCCTTATGTATGGGAGAGGGGAGGGGAAGATTGGATGTACGAGGTCATATCTGGTAAAAGCTGACTGACGTGGTAAACATGTTGATTTACCCTGTTATTTACCCTCATGTTTAATATCATCTAGTGTATATAGGGAGCAGTCTTTGCACTACAGATTATTGTTGTTGTTGTTGTTGTTTTGAGTGTCAGAGGGAAGGGATGAGGGACCAGCATGAAGAAATTGCTCTGTATGGGGATTTGCTTCTCCTAGAATGCCTTCTTTTGCTTTTCCCAAGGCCTTGTCTGTTCTGAAATCTGCTGTGGATTTGTTTTCCATCTTTCCATGAATTTCTGTACCTGTGTGTGTGTGTGTGTGCGTGTGTGCGTGTGTGCGTGTGTGCGTGTGTGCGTGCGTGCGTGCGTGCGTGCGTGCGTGCGTGTGTGTGACCATGCATGTGTGTGCATGTTTGTTCATTCATTAGGTAGACAGGGGGGTGATGATGATGATGATGATATCAGTAGATCCCAACCCAGTCTGGCTGTATCTATCTGCCACTACCAGCACACTACTGGTCATCTGACGGATAGTTAGCCAGTTAGCAGGGTTAGGGTTAGGGTTAGGGTTAGGGTTAGGGTTAGGGTTGAGGCCTGGCTTGTACTGTAGATCTCCCCACAATAGGTGCTCTCTGTTTAGGCCTGTCATTGCAGATTGTTTCTGGATTAATGATTCATAGATTTATGGTGTGTCTAGTGTTTGCTAAAGTTGTCAAGAGAAGAAGGCCCAGGTAATAGGTTTGGTGTTTAAGAATTGGCATGGTGTTTTCAACAGTGACATTTTAACCAGATGTGAGAGAGGGAGGGGAGTGTTACTGGAGGGGTTTAGTTACAGACCTCACCAGAATGCGTCGATAAAACTCTCTGCTAATGGTCGATTGGTTGCTAGATTGTGCAACAGTAAAGGCCTTTGATTCTGTTTGAATGCCATGGCAACACATCACAGCACTGGTAATGTGAATGGGTCAGGTGGTCTGTCTAACTCTATGGAGCTGTAGGGTATCTTTATTAATGTGTGTTACTGTCTCTCAATTGGATTCGTTGAGTCATGTGCTTTGTCTCAATGCCCTCAAACCCAGTCCTGTGACCTCAACTCATCACACATGGAGAACAGCTGAGGCCGAGTTCGCCTCAAGCAGCGTATAGCTATGTAAATGGGTGATGTCATCAGTATCAGATGTTAGGTGTGTGTGTGTGTGTGTGAGACTGTGTGTGTGACTGTGTGTGAGTGTGTGTGTGTGTGTGTGTGTGTGTGTGTGTGTGTATGTGTGTGTGTGCCCAGCCCAGGACTAATGTCTGGCACACAAAGACTGTGATACACACTGTGCCTCATGGATGAGTGTTTCCTTGTGTTGTCATGCCCTCTGAGTGAGCTGCTCCTCTCTCCTCAGGCCTGCAGGGACTCTCTCTCTCTCCACGTGTGCTCTCGGCCACCATGATGTCCGTCGAAACCCCGCCTCTGTCCCGCAGTGGCTCCTCCCCTTCCTCGGTGGACCTGGCGAACCACGGCGGCCCTTCGGCGGCCCCTCCCACCTCCCTCAGCCTCCGCTCCTCCTACAACCAGCTGCTGGGCCGTGACGTCATAAAGGAGTCGGTTGGCATGGAGACCGGAGGTTCCGCCACGCTGCCCAAGAGTCGCCATAGGTACGCCATGACCAGCGTGCGCAGCGCCATGGGGCTCAGCGACACCCTCGCCCCCCCAGCCCGTAACCAGCCCCCCACCAAGGGCAGAGGCCTCCCCACCAAGTCCTCTTCATCCTCCGCCCTCTACTCTTCCTCCTACTCCTCCTCATTTTCCAACACCAACCCCAAGCTGGCCAAGAACGGAGCCAACCTGCAGCGGAAGGCGGAGACTCAGCAGCAGCAGGAG
>NC_139669.1:15399885-15402385 GCF_951799395.1 Argentina silus
AGAGGAGGGAGAGGGACACAGTTTGGTGTTTTAGAAAGAGTGATTTAGAAAGTAGGTCTACACACCTATCGACAGCTCAGCGGTTTAGTATTCTCTTTACAGTCTGAGTGTGTTGAAAGGGACTAATGACTAATTTAGAGATCCTATGATTTATTCACTCGTGTGTCCTTTCGCCATGGTTGTTAAAGCTCCGTGCTCGTCCATTCACTAAAACCGGACTGAAGCCGGAGTCAAACCAGAGTAAAACCAGAGTCAAACCAGAATAACGATGATTAAAGTGCTGGTACAGGAAGGGTCCGTCTGACCCTGTCACACCTCTGTGTATGTGACTCTACCAGAATCGAAACACTTCTATGGTCATTTACATAATCAGCATGTGCATGGTCATAATTAGCATATGTAACTGCATTTGCATATGTGCCAGCACTTTGGAGACGCTCTGTAAAGCTGTTTGATAATTCCAGTCTGTGTGAAGTGTGTGTAATGGCGCGGTGGGTGCAGTGTGTGTGTGGGTGTGTGTGTGTGTGTGTGTGTGTGTGACAGATGGTGGAGAGGAGGACACAAGTCTCCTCAGAATAATACCGGGATTTACAGAGCAGTGGAGGAAAGCCGAGTGAAACAGGGTGCGGAGGATCTATGATCTTTGTACAAAGACAACTTTATGGTAATGCGAATCTCCTTTGTCATCCCAATTCACTCCACCCTCTCCCACTCGAGCCGAATCCTTACCCCACAGATCACACTACCTCAAAAACCCAAGCTTAGTATGCCCAAAGCCCCCCGCCCCCCCCCCCCCCATCCCTATCCTCGTATACCCCGTACTGAACCACCCTCATAGACGTGATAGTCGTGGACAGCAGGGGAGGCTGGTGGAGGTAGAAATCGTAGGAGGGCTCATTGTAACGCATGGGACGAAAAGAGGAGTGTTTGATCCCATTCTTCATTCCGTTCCATGCATTACAATGAGCCCGTCCTCCGATTTCAACCTCCACCAGCCTCCCCTGGCGTACAGTATGAAGATCAACGATGACCTCACCCGGGTAACCGGGCCATTTACCTCCATCCTCCGGTAACATGTATGATCCATCCGCCCGAGGCTAGATTGATTTGGTACCCTGTCACCCCATCACAACCTTCTGTTAAAGCAACCATACAACGCCATTACCCCACCAAACACTAGGCGAGGGTTGGCGATGGCGACACCATTTCAGGTTGGTGACGTCACTGTGTGTGTGCGCGATGCTCTCCGTTAGCCATCCGCTACACCCACCGCCATATCCTATTCCCCCTGCATTCTCCACACCCTCATCCCTCCATCCCCCGGGGGCTCTCATCCCTCTCCTTCCTCAGTCCTGTCTTCCATTTTCCCCTGTGTCCCACCACTCCTATCCATCATTTCCAGCAGGAGAGCCGGTGAGACTTCCATTACCTGAATGCCTTTAGCTGATGGAGACAGTGTCACGAGGGGTCACAGCTAACTGGTCCTTAATGTGATAGTAACCTGCTTGGGGGAGAGAGAGAGATCCCCTCTCCCCAACTGAAGGGCTTTTGGGGCTGGGTTCTATTTCGCTGAAATGGGGTCAGTGTGACAGTGTTGGAATGCTGGGGATATTTCGGTGCGGGAGTCAGGTGGGCTGGTACACTGTAGCTAATGGGGGATTACTGATTCTCTCAGTAAGACACTTTACCAAATTAAAGACGTATTTGAGTGTGTTGTGAGAGAGAGAGAGAGGAAGAGACAGAGGGGGGGGTGCGTGTGTGTGTGTGTGTGTGTGTGTGTGTGCGTGCGTGCGTGCGTGCGTGCGTGCGTGCGTGCGTGCGTTCTTGTATGTGTGTGTATGTGTATGCTGAGACACAATCCAACCCCACCTGCTGTGAGGGAGATATGGTTTAACAGCCTAGTTGTGATGTCTCTCTCTGTATCCCTCTGTTTGAACCAGAGACAGCTGCTTCTCCTGGCTCTCTCTGTTCTCTGCTAAGTGGTACATCAAAGCCAGGAGATGTTTGAACCCTCCATTCTTTACCCTGAGAGAAGCGCTGCCTCCCTCTGTTCTTTACACTCCACCATCACAGGGAAGCCATGCTCAGTGTGTAGCAGGGATGGTGACTGCTGGGTTGCATAGTTCTCCCTCTCTCTCTCTCTCTCTCCCTCTCCCTCTCCCTCTCTCTCTCCCTCTCCTTCTCCTTCTCCCTTTCCCTTTCCCTTTCCCTCTTCCTCTCCCTCTCTCCCCTCTCCCTCTCCCTCTCTCCCCCCCCTCTCTCTCTCTCCCACTCCCTCTCCCTCTCCTTCTCCCTTTCCCTCTCTCTCCCTCCCCCCCCTCTTTCTCTCTCTCTCTCGTTCTCTCTCTCCCCTGCTGTAGAAAACTAGAGTGCAAAGTGATGAAGAGAGATGAAGAAGTGGAAGGAAGATTAAAGAGAGAAGGGGAAAGGATGAGGGATGAAAGAGAGAAGGAGAGAAGGGAAAAGGTAGAGGGAATTGGTGGAGAGGGAAGGGGAGAGG
>NC_139669.1:15407385-15412385 GCF_951799395.1 Argentina silus
GCGTGTGTGTGTGTTTGTGCGTGTGTGTGTGTGTGTGTGTGTGTATGCTTGAGTGTGTGTGTGTTTGTGTTTGCGCGGGCGTGTGTGTGTGTTTGTGTGTTTGTGTGTGTGTGTGCGTGTGTGTGTGTTCCCCTGGTGTCTGATGGTTGTATTCTCTCTGTAGAGTTTCCCCTGCCAAAGACTGAGCTGGTGCAGAAATTCCACGTGCATTACCTTGGGATGACGTCTGTGACACGCCCCATAGGTAAGACCAGTAAGTTACAGTGCTATAGTGCGATAACATACACCTGTACCTGCCTGTACTGTAAATAGATCACCTGTACCTGTACCAATACAAACCTTACCTCCCTCATGGGTAACCCCTTCTCCTCTGCCCTCCCCAGGTATGGACATCATTAACGGGGCCATAGAGAGCCTGGTCTCCTCCACAGGCAAGGAGGACTGGACCCCTGTCATACTGAACGTGGCTGACGCCACGGTGGCAGTCATCAAAGAGAAGGTGAGTGGCATATGGACTGTAGTCATTAAAGGTACACTCAGCGATATGACGCAGCCGCGAAATAGCGGGGGCGACTACCGGCAGAGGTAGTTAGCGTAAAGCAAGGCAGTTCACTCAGGGCAGGCTTTTGGTCGTGAAGCTGTCACGTATCGCACTGCCGTGCTCCTGCGGTAACGGAATCGCTAGGGAGCGAAACGTCGTGCTTGGGTCAATCTGAGACATCTCTCAGGTCATCCAACGTCCCCTGGGGACGTTAGAAATATCGCTGAGTCTACCTTTTACCCTTTTGGCAACTGCCTGTGAAACTGCAGAGGTTCAGAGGATGAGTCGAGAGAACTGGTTCACCTGGACCGAGTGAATCTATTCAAATGTACTGTCACCAACCTGCTTTGTCTCTCCTTCCCTATTGGCCGTCTCTCTGCAGGAAGAGGAGGAGGAAGTGCTGGTGGAGTGCCGGGTACGTTTCCTGGCCTTCATGGGAGTGGGGCGGGACATCCATACGTTTGCCTTCATCATGGACTCTGGGAACCAGCACTTCCAGTGCCACGTCTTCTGGTGCGACCCCCACGCCGGGAGCGTGTCTGAAGCTGTACAGGCGGCGTGCATGGTGAGCTTATACACACACACACACACACACACACAGATTTACATAATATACATACACATATCTACGCAAAGACAAGAGGCCGTGCAGGGAATGGTTGCAACACACAGTTTAACCAATGCTTAATACACACACACACACACACGCACACACACACACAACCACTATCTACTGTGTTTTGTTAGACTGGAGTCTTCCAAACATAATTGGCATTGGCAACACAAGGCAAACATACTGTAACTAATGCATTATGCACACTCACAGAGGAGCAATGGGTTCTATTCTGGATGTCACTTCAACCTCTAGGTCAATGCCAGACAGTACCAGTGAGACTGCAAACACTAAAACATCCCCCCCTGTTTCCCCCTCTTCCTCAGCTGCGGTATCAGAAGTGTCTGGTGGCCCGCCCCCCTTCTCAGAGGGCCGGCTCCTCCTCCCCGCCCGCCTCTGATTCGGTGACCCGGCGGGTCAGCACGAGCGTGAAGCGCGGCGTCCAGTCGCTCATAGACACTCTGAAACAGAAGAAACCGCCCTCAGAACTCCCCCAGCAATGACGGACAGCACTGACCACACCCCCCAACCACACCCCCTCCCCCACCCCGGCCCCTGGCAGCCACACCCACTAGCGCCACGACAACAACAACAACAACAACAACAACAACAACAACAACACCACCACCTAAACAATACCTGTCATGGTAACCAACTATGTACATATATGTTAACACCACTGGCCAGAGGAGGGGAGAGAAAAAACAACTAAAGTCTGCTCAAGGATCAACAAAAAAACAAAACTAAAAACAAAAAAAACTAAAAAAGAAGAAAGAAAGAAAAGTGAACTAAATCTGCAAAAGAAGAGGAGAGGAAACAAGTCCAAGCTGCAACCATGGAAACGTGCTGTCAACGTATGGGTCGAAGGTTCCCTTCATCTTTGAACTCTGCTGTGTCATAGCAAGATTGTCGAGGTTTTAGCCAGGGAAACACACCTGCCTTCAGTGGGCAATGCCCCCCTGTCGTCTCCATGGAGTATCGCTACGGTGCTGTGTGGAGTATTATTAGACACTTCTACTGAGAAACACATACCTGAGAAAAGGAACCAATCTCCATCGCGTGCTGGCTTAGAAGTCCCCTGAATGGTTTCAGTGTTTGTTTTTCTTGATTTTTTTATTCTTTTTTTTTTTTCACTTCCTGGGTACAGTGAACGCAGATGATACCTTGGCGGTCCAAACTGGAGTAGCATTCCGGATCCAGACACACACACACACACACACACACACACACACACACACACACACACACGCACACAACACAACACACACGCGAACGTAACAGACAGGAAACGGACTGAACCAACGTCTCTCTGGAGGAGGGGTGATCTGATTGTACTGTGTAATGATTGTACCTGTGTTTGGATATGAGAGGGTAGAGAGAGGAAGAGGGAGAGAGGAAGAGGGAGAGAGGAAGCGGGAGAGAGGTGATGAGTATTGGTGTTGCTATTGCATGTGTCTGAAATATGGATCTGAATATACATATGTGAGACTGGACTTGTATTGTCGGGGGGTCGGGGGGGTAGAGGTTATGGGGGGGGGGGGGGGGGGGGTAGAGGTTATGGGGGAGTAGAGGTTATTGGGGGGGGGGGGGGGGGGTTTATGTCTGTGTAAACAGGGCCAACCCCCACTAGACTATTTACATCAGTCCCCCCCTCACACACACACACACACTGCACACAAAGGGCAGCACTCTAGTGCTCAACACAGCTGCTTCAATATTGAGAACTGACACTCTCTCCTAAGACCCAGGGCCACCCACACACACACACACTCCTAACTGAACTCTGTGAATGCAATTCAATCCAACTAAAAACACAAAAAAAACATATGTGAAAAAAATACTGTATTTCATTGACTCTGTTCTTCACTCATCTCGACACCATGTAAATGTAATCTGTTGTGAGAATAAATGCATTATCAAAACAAGGGAATGTTTTACTCAATGTGCAGTTTTATTTTTTTCTCATGTAGTATTTCAGGTCATTGCAACTATGCCTTGCCATCCCTCATGAAATAACAATCATACGAATATTGGCACAACTCTAAAAGTACACATCTGAACATCAGAATATGGCGTGCTGGTTTGATGACAGATGAAAAGCAGGTATTATTGAAAGGTGAATAACATCGAGGATGCTTAATTGGCTGTTGTTACATTCAGGCAGGTCCGCAAAAGGACTATAATACTGACAACACTAAGACCACATTCTGTGTGATTTTTGTAAATGTATATCCAGTACACAGTATGTATATATTTGAGTGTATGTGTATTTGTATGCTGATGTTCAGAGTGTGTTTGTGTATTTGGCTACAATACATGGATGTGTCTATGTCTTTTGTACTTGTTTTTGTGTATTTGCTTGTAATCATTTGTGTATGTGTCTTTGCGTGTGTGTGTGTGTGTGTGTGTGTGTATGTGTGTGTGTGTTTGTCTGGGCGTGTGTGTGTGTATCAATGTGTTGCCTGTGTGTGTCCCGTGTCAGAGCCAGGGGCGAGGGTGTATGGCCATGGGCTCCTTATTGACACTACCAGTGGAGCGGGTCAGGGGAACCTGTGGGGCAGGGCCCTTCCAATGGTAGAACCCCAGCATGGTGTTAGGCTTCTGTGTGAGGGGAGGGGGGGTCCGGATCTGCCTGGCGGGGGGGGAGTACCCTTGGAACAGGACCGGGGGCAGGGTCAGAGCCACAGGCCTCAGCACCTCCTGACGACCCTTGGGGAGACCTGGGGGGAGACCCGGGCTGAGACCCGGGCTGAGAACTGGGGGTACCAGGGGTGCAGCAGGGGCTGTGGGGGGAGGCGCGGGGGGGTGGGGGGAGTTCGGGGGGGGCGAGCGGCGGTCCTTGGCAGAGGCTGCGGCGTTGATGAGGCGGATGATGCTCTTGCGGGAGGGGCTGGTGATGGACTTGGGGGCGGAGTAGAGGGAGGGGCCGGGGGCGGAGTAGAGGGAGGGGCCGGAGGTGGTGTTGGAGGGGATGGGCTTTGGGGGGCGTCGCCGAATCGGCTTGGCTTTTCCTGTAGGAGAGAGAGAGAGAGAGAGAGAAAGGAAAGGGGGAGTGGTTTGAGGAAGAGAATGAAGAATGTAGAAGACAGCCCATGGCCTTAATACAGGTCTATGTCCTCATATAACAATGAGGAGTTGGTGGTGTTAGAGGTAGAGAGTGTATCTGTGACATCACCTCGTGGCGACAGTCCTCCATTGGCCAAACCCTGATGCCCCACCATAGGGGCGGAGCTACTGCCCTTGGTCTCGCGGTTAAGGAACGCCGTGACCCGTGATTGGCTGCTGAGAGTAGCATGGGGCCGTGTCTGAGCCGGGCGCGCGTGATTGGTCGGAGCCTGGCGGGTGGGTCGGCCTCGCCTCTCTTTCCTGATTGGCTTGTTGGAGTCCAGCCCATCCAATAGGCCCGTGGCAGCTGCCCTCGCGAGCACATCCTGAGTCGATTCTGCTTCCTCCGGGTCGGGCTGTCGGGAAGGAAGAGACAGAGAGGGTTGAGGGGTGCGTCCCAATGGTCTATTCCTCCCATCCCACTCTCCTCGCGTCCTTCTCAAAACACATCGGCGTAGAACACATCCTAGGTTCCTCACCCCCTTGGATATTCTCCGCCGATGCGTGTTTGAGAAGACAGCGAGAGAGGAGGACAGGAGCAGAGGACGGACGATTGGGACACACCTCCCGTCTCAATTGTTGTGTTTTCACATCAGTGGTGCAGATGTAAGAACAGGAGACCACGAGACGTCTGAATGTCTCATTGTAATACATGGAACAGAATGAGGAATGTGAGTGTTTGATGCCGTTCCTCATTCCATTCCATGCATTACAATGAGCCCATCCTCCGATTTCTACCTC
>NC_139669.1:15414885-15482385 GCF_951799395.1 Argentina silus
TCTGACTCTGATGCCCACAGCTAAAGGCCAGCTCCTCCTATGTGTCCTCATAATATTGCAGTGAGTATGTCAGTCAGTGCGTGCGTGTGTGTGTGTGTGTGTGTGTGTGTGTGTGTGTGTGTGTGTGTGTGTGTGTGTATCCTGTGCGGTGAACATCACAGTGACAGCACGCTCCTGTAGATTCTTCCTCTACAACATCAGAAGGATACCTCCATTCCTCACCAGAGAAGAAGCACAACTCTTGGTCCAGTGGAACGAGCTTCCCACTGCTATCAGGACTGCAGAGTCACTACCTGTCTTCCGCCGTAGATTGAAGACCCATCTCTTCAGGCTACATCTTAACTGTCCCTCCTAAAGACCTCTTCATCCCCACTACCCCCCTGTACAGTTTCTCTACTGTAAATAAATTAAAAAAACTATAGACATTTTTTTAATTATTCCTTCTTCTAGCATTGTGACTGCCAACGGCCCCTGGTCCTAGCATAGATTACTTTTTCTTATGATGACTGATGGATAGAAGATTCACTTACTTCTTTGGATAAAGGCGTCTGCTAAATGGCAAAAATGTAAAATGTAATGTAATGTAATGTAGTGTGTGTGTGCGTGTGTGTGTGTGTGTGTGTGTGTGTGTGTGTGTGTGTGTGTGTGTAATCTCTCTCTCTGCTCAGTCTCTCTCTCTCTTCTTATTAGAGCAGGAGTCTTGCTTTCCTTTCTCACAGCATCTTCTCTTCTTTCATCTCCCTCGTTCCTGTTTTTCTCCCTCTCCTTTGGTTTAGCAGTCTTGAGCCAGCAATCTCAGGCCTGTCTGTCTGTCTCTGATCCTGCCTTCACCCCCCTCTCTTCCCCGCTTCTGATCTCCTCCTCTCCCCTCTTCCTCCCGCTCTACCTCCAAGGCTGTACATGTCTGTCTCCATGACCCCCGCGCTGATCTCTTCACCTTCTGATCTTCCTCTTTCTCAAAGACTCTCTCCGTCTTGATCTCTCTGTCTCTCTCTCCCTCTCTCTCTGTCTCTCTGTCTCTCTCTCTCTCTCCCTCTCTGTCTCTCACTTCCATCAGGCAGGAGATCGAAAGACGACCTGACGCCTATTTCTGTGACCTGACACTTCCTCTCAACTAAACTTCTGATCTCCTCCTCCTCCTCCTCCTTCCCCCCTCCCTCCCTCTTTCTCTCTCCTTCTCTCTCTCAGGGGTATGAACAAGCACCTGTCATCATCCTCTCTGATAATTTCTCTCCTGATCTCAACTGAGGCACCATGATTCCCGGTCTCACACACACGGAGCTCACTGTCTTTCATTCATCTGCCATTTACTCCCCCCCCCTTCCCCCTTTAAGCTGCCAAAACATAACACAAATATTTCTATACACTTTTTAAAGCTTTTTACTCCCTCAGACTTTTCGGGTCCCTTGCTGACAGCCTTGTTCTCCTTGGCCAGTGTGTTTTCATGACAGTTAGCAGACAGGCGCTGCCTTCTCAAGCCCGACACTTCTCGAATCACACTTCAGATACTGGATTTCACAAACAGACGGCCTCCGTTATTTCCCTTTATCTCTCTCTCTCTCTCTCTCTCCATCCCCTCCAACAGCTGCGTGGTGCTATTTCAGGGCCCAGATGAAAGCGGGTGGAGGATGGGGGGGGGGGGGGGGGGAGCCCCTTCGCAGATGTAAACGAGGGATTAGTCGGTGGATGTGTACGACTCAGTGCTTCGCGGGAGGGGAGGGTGGGGGGAGGGGGAGGGTGGGAGGGGGAGTGTCCTCATGGGGGATCTTCCTCTCGGCAGCGAGAGGACGTCTGAACATCGACCTCATCAACCACATCGACTGGGAAAAAAACAAACAAGTCAGCCAAACGGGGCCTCGTAGGGGCCTCCATCGCTGAGGCTGAACCTTCCCTCCGCGTGTCCACCCCCAGAGGAGACGTAGAGACGGCCCAGACAGTGGAGCGAGAGTGGGGCTGTTTTCTTTCTTCTTTTTGTGTGGGCGTTGTTACCAGAGGGGGGAATACTGAACAGTAGTAGTCGTCGTAATGCAGGCAGTGAACTCATGTGTAACATCAGAGGCAATTACAGATACATGTGTGCTGCAACAGGGGGATTGGGATTGGACACCCCCCTACCCCACCCCACCCTACCCCCAATCTCACCTCTCTGCTGAGCACAGCCAGGAAGCAGCCGTTACTCTGCTCCGAAGGCTCCAGTCTGAAGAACGCTCCGTCTGACTGCTCCCCCTCAGCAGGGCCAAGAGACACAGGTAGGGAAGAGCTCAGCCTGCGCACGCACACACACACATTACAATAAATGCACATACACATCCACACATCCGCACACATGTGCACAGAGAGTTGATAAACAAGCAAACACACACACAGTCAATAAATTGTGCTTCAGTGGCAGAGGCTTCACTAATGCCAACCATCCTAATAATTCTATGTGTGTTGTGTTCACAATAGCCTGACGCAGTTTAGACTCTGGAGTCTGTTTGGAAGGGCGAGAAAGAGAGAGCAAGAGAGACAGACAGAAAGAGAAACAGAGAGTGAGAGACATAGGGAGACAGACACAGAGAGAGAGAGAGACAGACAGACAAACAGGCAGACAGGCAGGCAGACAGACAGAGAGTGAGGGGGACAGACAGACAGACAGGCAGACAGACAGACAGACAGACAGAGAGTGAGGGGGACAGACAGACAGACAGGCAGACAGACAGGCAGACAGCCAGAGACTGACCTGAAGGGCTGTAGTTTAGTCCCGTCCGTTGGTCCTCCGGCCTGCTCCAGAGCTCTCCCCACCACCCCCTCATTCTCCTCTGGGTAGGAGGAACACGTCACATACACCACCGCCTGCACCTTAGGGACTGGCAAAACACAATACACATTACTTACACACACACACACACACACACACACACACACACACACACACACACACACACACACACACACACACACACACACACACACACACACACACACACACACCGAAAGAAAACAAATTAATTTCATGTCCAACTGAACATAAGGTTGACAAAGGCACAGGCAGACAGTTAAGCCTAAATTTGTTTTTCACCTTTCATCGCACTCACACAAAAGCACAAAGACAAACATTACTTTCCTCAAATAGAACAAATCCTCACAAAAGGGCTTTGACACGTACCGTACAGCCCTTAAAGATGAATTTCTTCTAGCAATTTACATAACGCAGCACTGTTCATTTCATTACACCGCTGATGTTCCTGCGACTGCCCTTCCCCTGTTGCACAGCTGTTGATTGCTGTGAGCCATTTGCTGTCTTCCATGTTGACTTTGATGCTTTTTTTTTTATTATTCAGACCAATTACGGCCAAGTGTGAACAATTTACTTGTTCACACAAAGGAAACCTGTGATGGTGACGTGTGTCTGAGAGAAAGAGAGAGAGAGAGAGAGACAGAGACAGAGACAGAGACAGAGACAGAGACAGAGACAGAGACAGAGACAGAGAGACAGACAGAGACAGGGACAGGGACAGGGACAGGGACAGAGATAGGGACAGAGACAGGGACAGGGACAGAGACAGAGACAGAGACAGAGACAGAGACAGGGACAGAGAGACAGAGAGACAGAGAGACAGAAACAGAGACAGAGACAGAGACAGAGAGACAGAGAGACAGAGAGACACAGACACAGACACAGACACAGTCACTGGTGATGTTGGTGTGTTTCAGTGAAGTCACTTTCCACAGAGCTCCCACCAAGCAGCTCAGAGAGACAGACGCAAGCCTGCGGGCCCACAGGGAGAACCGGGGCGTTCCCCTCCATCGACCCGGCACCCAGCAGCACGGTCGATACCCACCTGCCGTTAATTAACGACCTCCGTTAGAAAGTATCTGCGGCGGCAAAACCGTTTCAGCGCGATCAATGGCCGTGTGATTAGAGGAGGTAGGCTCCGTCTGACTCACTCCCCCGAGATGAACATCATCCAGACCACGCAGAAGGAAGGGTGTACCGTAGTACTGCACAAACACTGAGCGAGGGTAATACACAGTGGAGCCGTTTCACACACACACACACACACACACACACAGAGAAAGACTCACACCGCGCGCACACACACACACACACACACACACACACACACACAGAGAAAGACTCACACACCGCGCACACACACACACACACACACACACACACACACACACACACACACACACACACACACAGTAACACAGCACTGGGATGGTTATGGGGTCGTATACCGGTACATCTAGAGAGGCAGTGGTGTGTTGCTGTCCTGCCTCCTGTGCAGCTCTATCTATCTAACGCAGGCGCAGGTTGACTTGAGCAGCAGAACGTTAGCATTTCTAATTAACACAGAGACTCTCAGAGGGAAATGGGATGGCGCCATTGTAATGGCATACGAGATTAGATAATTTGGACATTTGAGAGTGGTTGTGTGTGTGTGTGTGTGTGTGTGTGTGTGTGTGTCTTTGTGTGTGTGCGTGTGCGTGTGTTCACACACTCACACTTCAGGGCGTGCTCAATGTTCTTCTTCTGCTGGGCCACCAGTGCATCCAGCTTGCTCTGGGCTATGGAACCCTGGGATAGGTCCTGGAGGAGGTCTGTGTCTGAGATAGACAGACAGAAATAGAGATTTCCTTTCATCGTCTTTTCATCCTTATCCGTATCTACAATCTGACAGCTTTTTAGCTTAAAAAAATAGCTTAAAAATACTATCTCAGGGAGCAAAACCTGGTAAAAAGCAATCTCCGCCTGCAGTGTAAACTCCAGAGTGCTTATCTACAAAATAATATTATATATAGGGTGTAGTCTGGAGGGGGTAGTATGAAGGGTAAAGGGGAGTGTACTCTGTAGGGTACTAGGGTGTGAGTCGTACCTCCGTTCTCCTGCAGTATGAGCTCCACAGGGTTGCTGACGGCTGACACTGAGCACTGGGGGGTCAGCAGGATGACCCGGACCCTCTGGAGCCTCAGGTCACTAGGATCCAGAGACAGGAAACTCTCAGGGATCAGCTTCACATCTGAGGAGACAAACACACTGTCACACACACACACAAACACAAACACAAACACACACACACACACACACAAACATAAACACACACACTCACACACACATTTTCTACATACTCTTGCAAGCCATGTTGGCGAGTGCCTCCTGTAGCTCCTCCCTCTGGGCGGGCTGGCGGTCGCCCACACAGACGAAGACTTTGGATTGGCCGTGGGCGCTGCCATGGCTCTTGGCATGGCTCTTGCCATGGGCGACCAGTGAAGCTGTGTGTGCTACAGTGAGGCCAGAGGAGCAGCCTGCCATCAGAACATCCCCCTCAGCAGCCAACAGGGGGCGCACCACACAGGGGCCCACACTACAGGACTTATCCTACAGCAGAGAGAGAGAGAGGGGCGGGAGGGGGGGGAGAGAGGGAGGGAGGGAGGAAGGGAGGGAAGGAGGGGAGGGAGAGAGTCAGATAGGGAGTAGGGAGTACAATAGGCCGATTTGAATAGTGAGAGAGGGGGGAATAGAGGGGGAGAGAATGAGAGAGAAAGTTGGCATCAGGGCAATTAGATTAGATGTGCTTCAGTCAACATAACCTCATGAGATCATGCCGAACGCTACACAACTGAACACACCAAGCTAATTTGCGTCTTTGTAGTTCATTAATATCCATATCACAGTGTTTGTAAAAGGGGAAAGAGGGAGGACAGCAAGAGCAAGGACATTCGGAGAGGAAGAAGAGAAAGAAGGAGAGAAAGAGAGAGAGAGAGAGAGAGAGAGAGAGAGGCATGAGGGGAGCTAGGAGGAAGTGATTAATTTTGCTGTGGTATTGAATGCTTAATTGAATCTGGCTCCGTAATCAGATTTCGCTGGGTTGTGTGGCATCGCGCGCTGACAGTCTGTGCGTTTATTGGAGTGTAAATTAAAACGTAGGCGCTCGAGTTCTCGCCGCCCTCGCCGCCCTCGCACAGGGAGGTTTTATAGGCCCGGCTGGAGAGGGTGCTCAAAAGAAGTTTTACGTCGGGAAAACTTTATATACCGACACAAATTAATACGTATCAGTTTCAATCTAAAAGCTTTTTAAAAGGTTTTGATTGCACAAGGATTTAAGAGGGACTAAGAGGGCTAAGCTTGCTTCTGTGGAACTACAATCGCGCAGATGTGTTGGCAGGGCAGACTTCGCGTGCTTCTGTGTTGTTTGTGTTGGAAGAGAAGCAGGAGCTGCGAAACCCTCCTAGTAACAATCCCAGATGGTGGCGAGCCGGAATCGGGTTGCGGTCACACGCAGGCTGAGCGTGTCCTGTGCACGACAGGACAAAACAAATAGCCGGGACGAACGAGAGAATAGTCGGTCTTCCTTCCGCAATTATGTCATTTTGCTCGAACCAACCGGCCGAAGCTAGATTTTGCTGCACGGATGCTAGGATAGGTTTAAAGTGAACAGTTCGCATGCACGAGTTGTGTGTTGATTGGAATCAGAGTGAGACTGTGCATACACAAGGGGGGCGTAGGGACACAGGGGGTCTCCACTCCTCCACCCTGGCAGTACCTGGAGGATGAGTTTGTACTCGCTGAGTAGCTTGGTCCGGTAAAGGTCAGCTTTGAGCTGCGGGGGAAACACCAGCATGTCCTCGCAGTGGGGGTCCTGACAGAAGGTCTGCCCCTCCAGCTGCCCGATGGAATTGACCTGCGAGAATCCCCCACTCTTCAGGACTCCGCTCACCTCATGAAGGCTGGTGGGGGGTGGGTGAGGAGAGGGTGGGGGGTGGATGGGGGTTCATTAGTGTGTAGAATCACTCCATTACCAACACACACACGCGCGCGCACACACACACACACACACACACACACACACACACACACACACACACACACACACACACATATATACACACAAAGTTCCAACCCCACAGGTGACCTCCAGAGTTCCTTGTTGAGGGTTGTTCCTGATTGGATCTGTCCACTGCAGCGGGATTTACACCCCTGTGAATCAGGCTGACTGGAGCACAGAGTACAGCAGGAGAGCGCGCGCACACACACACACACACACACGCACACACGCACGCACGCACACACACACAGAGGACCACCGTATGCAGAGGGAAAGCATACATACATTCTCACTCAAGCATATATATACACTACCCCCCCCCCCCCCACACACACACACACACACATACACACAGACTAGTTTAATGGGATGTCAACAGGGCACCTGGATCATAAACCATTGAACAACACCCACAACCAGACTGTGTGTCTGTGTGTGTGTGCGTGTGTGTGTGTGTGTGTGTGTGTGTGTGTGTGTGTGTGTGTGTGTGTGTGTGTGTACGTGCGTGCGTGCATGCGTGCGTGAGCTGACCTGCTCTTGAGTGTGTTGACCCATGCAAAGAGGGGCAGGTTGCTGGCTCTCTCCTGTTTCTTCCTTACAGACTCGGGGAGGATGCAGTCGATGGTCAGGAGGTCGTGTTTGATCCTACAGCGAGCCAGGGAAGCGGCCATCTTGGTCTTAAACCTAAACACACACATCAAACACATACATACGACGAAGCAGCATTATGTCAGGTTGAAATATTGAAGAGAAAGGGAATTACCATACAGTACCAACACTTTTGGGTGCTCTCCCCAATCCATTGGAACTCCATTCTGACAACTAACACACACCCACATACACCCACATGCACACACAGACACACACACACACACACACACACACACACACACACACACACACACACACACACACATACTCCCACTCACCTGAGAAGGCAACCCTCCACCTCCTCGACTTCCTGCACATGCTCCTCCCCATGGCGTTCCCGTGGGAGGAACTTCCTGTCCTGGAAGTCGTAGAGCATCACCACCACCAGGCTCATCTGGTCATCAGGCTGGAGAGGGAAACACAGGAGCGTAGAGTTAGGATGGATAGAACTGTCCCGCTTCGACAGTCGACTGTCCCCCCCCAGCTAGAGAAGGAGCACAGCATAGAGTTAGGATGGATAGAACTGTCCCGCTTCGACAGTCGACTGTCCCCCCCCAGCTAGAGAAGGAGCACAGCGTAGAGTTAGGATGGATAGAACTGTCCCACTTCAACAGCCAACTGCTTTACGCTTCAATAGTCAACTGCCTAGCGGCTAAAGATGAAGCACAGCGTAGAGTTAGGATAAATAGAACTGCCCCGCTTCGACAGTCAACTGCCTAAAGTCTCGAGCGCCAGAGATACACACAGTCAGGGTAATCAAATACGGTAAGTACCTTGAACACTACAGACATCCTCAGTCTGCCTCGGAGAACGGAAGGCCACGGACGCCACGGCGACCACCATTTGATGGACGTATTGATCAAGCGATTGAGCTCCTCTGTGTGTCTGAGGCGGGCGCCCAGCAGTCGCCCTGTCCTCCATTCGGAGGCTCACACAGCTTTAGGACATCCCGCCGTGACCCCCCGCCCCCTGTCTTTTAATTAAACACAGGAGGAAGCTGCACTCCCCTCTCCCTTTCAGGCTTTATCTCTCGCTACCTCCCTACCTTCCAATCTCCCTCTCTTCCTCCCCTCCCTCCCTCCCTCCCTTCCTCAGGGCGCGAGGACACGGATCGCATTAGCGGCAGATGGTGTTGCTCGGCAGCAACAGATTGCCATGGCGTCGCTGCTGGACTAATGGGGCGAGAAGCTAATACTGTATGCTACACTGGCTGCGTTAAGGCTAGCGCCGCCAATGCTAAAGAATTAGCCGGCGCTCATAATTCACTCTGGTGCTTTTAATCCGATTTTAGAAAGGTCGATATCGGAGACAGGTGTTGGGTCCCCACATCCCTCCCTCTCTCCTTCCCTTCCTTTCCCTTCCTCTCCACCTCTCCACCTCTCCACCTCTCCACCCCCCCTCCTCCCTCCCTCCCTCCTCTCGCCCTTAACCAAGGTTGAACTCTGGGGGAGCTGGAGAAATTCCCCGTTGTGGGTTGCTTGGCAACAGCGTCCCGTGGTGGGACAGTGGCCAGAGAAAACAGGTCTGTTTGAGTGTTCAGTCACCCCTGGCGTTGGTCTGTGTGGCACCAGACCACCCCGCACTGAGCACTTAGCACTGGGCTGGGCACCAGGTGGAAACTGCCTACGATGGCTGCAATAATGATTCATGGATCTGCTGTGAACCTCTGGAGGCTGAGGGGTTATTGGATGTGTGCTGTTTTGCTAAGCTATTTCAGGTCTCTCCACATGTTCACACACACACACACACACACACACACACACTACTTCCAGCCTCAGTAGGATTTCTCTCTCTCTCTCTCTCTCTCTCTCTCTCTCTCTCTCTCTCTCTCTCTCTCTCTCTCTCTCTCTCTCTCTCTCTCTCTCTCTCTCTCTCTCTCTCTCTCTCTCTCTCTCTCTCTCTCTCTCTCTCTCTCTCCATTCAGATCAAATACACTCCAGGGCACTTCCACAAGCAGGTCTATCTATATCTCCATCTCTCACTCATTTTCTGTTTCTCCCCCTCTCCCTATCCCTATCCCTCCCCCTCTCCTCTCCCTATCCCTCCCCCTCTCCCTATCCCTCCCTCCCCCTCTCCTCTCCCTATCCCTCTCCCTCTCCCTCTCCCTATCCCTATCCTATCCCTATCCCTCCCCCTCTCCTCTCCCTATCCTCTCCCTATCCTATCCCTATCCCTCTCCCTCCCCCTCTCCTCTCCCTCTCCTATCCCTATCCCTCCCCCTCTCCTCTCCCTATCCTATCCTATCCCTATCCCTATCCCTCCCCCTCTCCCTATCCCTCTCCCTATCCCTCCCCCCTCTCCTCTCCCTATCCCTCTCCCTCTCCCTATCCCTCTCCCTATCCTATCCCTATCCCTCTCCTCTCCCTATCCTCTCCCTATCCTATCCCTATCCCTCTCCCTCTCCCTCTCCCTCCCCCTCTCCCTCTCCCTATCCCTATCCCTCTCCCTATCCTATCCCTCTCCCTCTCCCTCTCCCTCTCCCTATCCCTATCCCTCTCCCTATCCTATCCCTATCCCTCCCCCTCTCCTCTCCCTATCCTATCCCTATCCCTCTCCCTCCCCCTCTCCTCTCCCTCTCCTATCCCTATCCCTCCCCCTCTCCTCTCCCTATCCTATCCTATCCCTATCCCTATCCCTCCCCCTCTCCCTATCCCTCTCCCTATCCCTCCCCCTCTCCTCTCCCTATCCCTCTCCCTCTCCCTCTCCCTCCCCCTCTCCTATCCCTATCCCTATCCCTCCCCCTCTCCTCTCCCTCTCCTATCCCTATCCCTATCCCTCTCCTCTCCCTCTCCTATCCCTATCCCTATCCCTCCACCCACAGCAACGCTCTCCTTCTCTCTCGATCAAGGTTGAACTTTATAGATGCCAGGGGTGTAAAATGAGGTGAGACTGAGTTCTAAAGAGAGCCTCATTGTGTCTGGGCTTTATTGTCTCGCTCGTGGGATGCAGAATAACGACCTGCCAACGCGCCACAGAAAGACCCATTCATTTCAGGCAAGGCCATATTTCACTAAGGTACTGTATATGTGTGTGTGTGTGTGTGTGTGTGTGTGTGTGTGTGTGTGTGTGTGTGTGTGTGTGTGTGTGTATGTGTGTGTGTGTGTGTGTGTGTGTGTGTGTGTATATGTGTGTGTATGTGGGTGTGTGTGTGTATGTGTGTGTATGTGTGGGTGTATGTGTGTGTGTGTGTGTGTTGTACGCATCACCTCAAATGGTGTGTCTACCCTCTAAATACATACTCCCTCTGACAGCTATATTTTCAATTCACACATTTACACAATCACCATCTCTACCATTTCTACAGAGCAGCTGCTGTTCCCCGGTCCCGACCAGCTCACATGCCTCTCTGCTCTTTTGAGCTTCATCACGGTTCAACCTTTACTAGGATGCCAGTTACTGCACACAGTGCTATCCTTATGTTAGGTTGTTTCTCTTAACAAGACCAGGGCAAAAGGGCAGTCAACCCCCCCCCCCCCCCCCCCCCCCCAATCACACCTATTTGTTTATACGAGTAGCGAAGGCCGTTGTTTTACAGTCCAACAGCCTCCAGGTTCATGGCTGCACTGGGAAACCTTCCCTTTACGACCACGGCCGCGCCACAGCACTAATTGCACTCGGCTCACAGCCCAGCAGGTCCCAGCGACAGACGTGGGATAAGCATCGGCCAGAAGACAGCCGAACCCGAGGCCAGACGCACAGCCCAATGGCGCCGCGGACAGCATTTTGATCTCATAACTAATTAATGGGCCGTGGTGTTGGGAAGAAAGCAATAAAGCGACAAAACAGCCAAGGCCTTCTTCCGTTTGGGCGCACTGTTCTTCAGATGTGTGACTCCAAAGGGAGCGCTGCTCCTTAATGAGGGAGCGGTAGTAGCGACACAACGTGCTTTGTGAGTTGATGAAAGGCTTTACATCGATGTAACAAATCAGTATCAGTTACAGATTAGAGGTAATCAACGTGACAGGCGCCCGAACAAAGAGTTTGTACAACAGGAGGAACAGCATGACATGAATATTGAGAGTTATGTCGTAAAGCTGCGGGGGTCAGAAAGTTACAGAAAGCAACAAAAACAAAACAAAAAAGTACCAGAGCTCATTGGGACACTGTTTTCACTCACCATTGGCTGAGAGAGGTAAAAGCAGCTGTCAGTCATGATATCCTCCAGGAGCTCTTGGTCTGTGGGAGCAAGAAGAACATCCAATAAGAGGACAGGGCAGTACAGGGAGAAGTGGTTCGAACAAAGATGTCCATCATTCTGTCTGTGCGGGATAATGATTCACATCAGGCCATCTCGTCTCTATCTCTAATTATCCTCGGAGACCGACCCTGACAGGTTCATTTGGAGCGCGGCTGATAGACGCACTAAGAAAGACTCTTTTAACGACCTGAAATGAATGATTAGGGGAAGTAGAATCCATATCTAATGACGAGCTCTTGTCTGGGAAAGACAGAGAAGTTCCAAGAGGCGGTGCGAGTAATCTCGCTGTAATTTGGAAAGATAATTCAATTCAATGGGGGTTTTAATTCATGCGATGAAACGCTCATTTGATTTTTAATAGAAAGAATCAAATAGTTAATTAACCTCATTTCTGAAAGTGCTTGCAGAATCTGGAAAACTCTGCATCGACTGACGACATCAATTAATTACACATGTGCAGTGCTGGAAGCCGTGATTGTGACGCCATGATACAGTAGCCTACGTACAAGTTAATTGCTACCATTTTGAGCCAGAGGACTTCAACTAAAGACTTATCTGAGGTTGATCTCTGGCTCATGATGTGCTTTCCTCCTCACCTCTCCTATGACTGAGATATCATGAAGGGAGCATCTGTCTCCTCCACCAACAACATTCTTTCTGACTCACAGAACCTCATTCCCGGTTTCCCACCAAACGATGGGACGCTTTCCCGTTTCAACTCCGGGGAAGGGAGTAAAAAGCAGCACTATCCGTTTTATCTTGTTAGCATTAGAGAACACCTGTTTCCGAACCCTCTGTGTTTGCCATGAGTGTGTGTTCCCTACCTATTGCAAAGGAGGCACGGGAGCTTCATACAATATGCACGAATGTTCAAAGTAATCTTGTTACACAGCATTTTTCTTATTTTGAAATATCCTCTTCATCTCATAGCAAATGCGAAAAATAAAATGAGACAGAAAAAGAGGGGAGGGAGGGGGAGAGAGCAATAGTGTGTGTTTGATGTGTGTGTGTGTGTACGTGCGTGTGTGTATGTGCGTGTGTGTGTGTATGTGAGGGTGTGTGTGCATGCGTGTGTGTGTGTGCATGCGTGTGTGTGTGTGCGTGTTTGTGCCCCGATTAACCTCTAATCTTGAGTGACACTCCTGAGTTCTCTGTAACTGTCTTTGGGAGGTGACACCATGTCAGAGACCTTCCACTGTGACACCATGGCAACAACAGACACCGCCGCCAACCTGTCATAACAACACAAATCACACTAACTGTATGCTGGGCTTGGGCCAAACAGGTGAAGGGTGGTTAAAAATAATGCAATACAAACAATACACACACACACACACACACACACACACACACACACACACACACACACACACACACACACACACACACACACACACACACACACACACACACACTCACATTCACTAACAAAACACACACACACACACACACACACACACACACACACACACACACACGCACACAAACAGAGTTTATCTTCATTTGGGAAACAAAACATACCTCAGCATAATTTACAGCGGCTTCAGGTCAATGAGCATTTGCTTTTGACCATTACAACAGGAGGTGTTAAAGATAAGACAAAATGGACGCTGGCTACAGAGCAAAGCAGAGCCTGGAGGGCCAGTGTGATTCGGTCGGTGGAGGTCATTGTCCTCCTTGCTCCATAAATCAGCCACAGGAGGACGAGTAAAACACAGAGTAAATTTACCAATACATCTCTCACACCAGGGGCTATTATACCACAGGAGCACCGCTGACCGGGAATATAAATGGTATAAAAAAATGACCAGGTTTCGAGCTGCATCTGCCTTTAGGCATACTGCACAATACATCTGAGGGTCAGCTTACTGTAATAGAATCTTACCCTTAACCAATAGGGGTAAAACACCAAAATGCCAAACTGCCCCTAAATCAGTGTTTAAGGGTAACGCCATCCCTCATGAGGTCTCTGCATTCACTACCAGAAGGGGGCGCTCATCACCGACGGAGGTTTTTATTTCGGGTGTGATTCTGTGTGTGTGTGTGTTGTGTGGCTCTCGTCCAGGTAACGCACAATGACCCGTGAGTGATGATGACTGCGGTCAAATAAATCGGCAGGCAGCTGCCCAGACGTGAATGCGGCCCCCTCTTCAGGCCCTACCCAGCCCTTTGTCTCTCTGTGTTCCGCCTCTGTACACCCGATTCCACATTAATCCGAAACAGAGAGAACCTCTGCCAAAAGAGGACAGGTCTCTATTCATGCGATCACCCTTGGGCCAGGATGGCAGAGACTGCTCACATATTATTCGCCTGCGCCGCTTGATATTTGCTGAAGCGTCTCGTCGGGGTAAGTGCTATGCTCTTATTCGAAGGGCAAAGCGGACGTGTAGCCCTCACCGTGTGGTCTGAAACCAGCAGCCCCCCCCCCCCCCCCGATCAGATCAACCCTATTCACCACCACTCCACACCAACCACACGGCAGCTCTGGATGTGTGACATCATGGCTGTCTGGCCGTGCTCTTGGCTACCGCGGACAATGTGGCAGAAATGCTCTCAGAGGGACAGAGAGTGGAGAGAGAGAGAGAGAGAGAGGGATGGAGGGAGGGAGGGAGGGATCACACGTCTGTTGCTATGCCCACAAGGTCGTTGACTGCATTTCTGCCCTCTAAATTTGGTTTGAATTGAATTGAATTCTGTTTGTCTCCACCCTACTCTGTGTACTTGAGGGAGTGTTAGTGTGAATGGCTGGGTGAGGTAATAACAAAGCTAAGGCTACTTTGTTTTGTCTGAAAAAGAGTTATAATCACGTGATCAATACCAGAGCTCATTGGCATTTTGCTCTGTGTGTTTTTTCGCTGCTAAAGCATCTTTTCTAGGTTAACAACTGACCTCAGCTCAATTCTGGATCATTGTCATTCCCTGGCAGTGTGTGAGATCCGTCCAGTGTGTGTGTGTATATCGATTTTTGCGCCTGAAGTCAGCACCAGCCTGTTCATAGGAGGATAGGTGGAGATTAACGTTGGTTTCCCAGCTGTGTCATTTCATCTATTCGCAATTTTTCGATACTGCAAATGTGACTGAATCTATATGTCTGATAAATAAACTATGTGTTCAACAAACCAAGCGATCCTAGCTAGAGGCTATTACATGATCTGCCATTTCACCTCAGTTTCTAAATAGATAATTGGCCAGGCATTGTGAAAATGTCCTTAATTTTGCATATGAATTCAGACACACACAGAGTGCACATAGCAGTTCTACCATTATTAGAGGGAAGGCACACTCAAATTTACAATGGGAAAATTATGGAATGGAAAAACGTGACACGTGCAGGTGTCTGGTGATTTCACTGCAAAGCCACCCAACAGTCAGCCACTGCTACTCAATCTCCTCTGAATTTGCTTTACATTCTAATCTCGACGATATTATATTACAAAGTGACTCTCTCCGAATGAACTCATTTCATGAATATGAGGGTGGGAGAGATGAAGAAAAATTTTGAAGAAGGTTGCACTGATAAGAGAGAGGGGACGATTTGTCACTGTAATAAGGTCACTGTAGAAAACAAAAAATGCATTCTTTTTTTCCTCTGAAAAGAAGCAGGCCTCCTAGCCTGGGAACAGATTGATTTGCTTCATTTTCACTTCACACAGTGAAATTATCAGTCTGCTCCAAAGCTACACCCTACCAATTGAAACAAACAAATATACGATACAAAATAGGCCTCGAGTTCAAATATCTGTGCTCTTAAACCATCCAAAACGGTGTGTCCTATTTTGTTGCATGACCAGCGCACCTTTGAATTTCTGCTTTTAGAACCACTTTTACACGGTGTTGCTTCTCTGGAGCTTGAGGTGATGGAACATTTGATTTGAGTTAGCCTGATAATTGTGGGAAATGTAGGCCAGGAGCGAACCAGTGCAGTAGACAGATAGAGGCACAACATCTTTTCCTGACTACGAAGTTACTACATGCATTCTTCCACGAGAGCGAGATAAATCGATCCCCTGGTCCGTGCTGACAGTCCTCTAACCTCCCCTCCCTTATCGCCATGGTGATTACACACTCCTGTGAGTTTGGCCGCCCAGACCCTGGCTCCACACAGATAACAGATTATGGGCCCAATTGATTTGTAGCATCACACAGAATTGCCTCAAGGGTTTTTTTCTCTTCCATTTTCTCTGCATCAATCTATTGAGATTCAATTCCACCTGTCAATTAACTTCCCCTGGGCTATTTATTCTCATTTTCAAATACCTGTTTGTTTGCCTAGAATCATAGAGGTTTTAGTTTTAGAGTACCCTAAATTAATCAAAATGAGATTTTCTGAATTCTCTTTGTTGATTCCCTCCTCCATAAGTGGCTCAAGATAACTACTTTCATCAATATGCAATTGCGGGCCCATTGCAATTTTCACTGTTTGTTTGTGTGTGTGTGTGTGTGTGTGTGTGTGTGTGTGTGTGTGTGTGTGTGTGTGTGTGTGTGTGTGTGTGTGTGTGTTTGTGTGTGTGTAAGTGTGTTTGCTCAAGCAATGAAGAAGAGAGAGAAGAGGATCTACTTATCGCCCACAACCCACTCTTCTGGTCACTTACATTTGAGTGTATTGAAGGCCAGCTCATACGCGCTGCGCTGTGATGCCTCATCCTTAACCTCAGGCAGCTGGAGTCCCGCCCTCTTGCCATAACTGACCAACCGGTGTGCAGCCGGTTTCTCCAGGTGAGTGTTCTGGAAGATGGCTGCTGCCAGAAGGTAGACGCTGTCTGGGAAGCCACAGTGACCCTCGCCAGGTGTGGGGAGTTCTGGGGGATCCCCAGGGGTCCCCTCTGGCCAAAGGCCAGGTCCATCCAGGAGGCTCAGATCTTTAAGGCCAGATATCTGGGACCCACCAGCTGTCTTGGACACAGAGGACCGACGCGACCCTGTGGCACTGTGTTTCACCATCCTTTATCAGCTGCCTCTTCTCCCACAGCACACCCTGAAAACACACAGCACCCCCCGGTCCCTCCACTCAGGGACTGAAACAAAACACACACACACACACACACACACACACACACACACACACACACACACACACACACACACACACACACACACACACACAAACACTGAGGTCAACTGCCATTTTTAAGAGGAAAAGTAACGGTTCAAGGTGTACAAAGTCTGATGTAGTTAGTGCATATTTCAACCATACCAGAATAAACTGTGTGTTGGTTCAAAATAAATGAGTGACTGACTGAATAAATGCATGACTGGTTTTAAAATGCTAAGAGCTACAAGACTTTGGACAAGGAACAAAAATGCAAGGTGAGCTGATGGTAATCATTGTGCATAGTCTTTTACAAAACTACCCTATTGATCACCTCTGCCACAGTAAATACAGTATATGATCAACTAAATAAGTGAATTACTTTTTTAATTTATAAAGTAAGGCATAGTTTTGGATGCTAATACATTTGACAAATAGGTTTGAGTACATCAAAATCAAAGTAAGGTCTCCTACCTACTTTGATTGCTTGCAGGCTAAGTGTCAAACATGCATAACACACAGTAGCATTTAATCACATAGGCCTAACACAACTAAACATAACATAGGCCTTCATGAATAAACATAATACAATACAACTAAACATAACATACATATCATACATATCTTAAAGTTATAGAAAAGGAGATCATTATGATCATAATAATTATGGGCATTATTCATTCCATAAAGCCCAACAATTGCATTCCCTTGTATTATAGAAAGAAACAAATAAGTGGGTCAACAAATAAAACTATAGCCTACTATTTTGCACTGCTGCAGTCACAGCAACGCGAGTGGTGCTGGAAATAACTACAAAGTAACAACAACAACAACCTGTCTCCCTACATTCTGCAAGCAATTTCCATAACGCGATATCACTTGTTGTGATTGAGTTTCTAGCAGGTTTCTAGTCGCAGTCCACCTTACCGTCGAGGGAGGCGTCTCCAGCTGTTTTCTTTCTCAGAAATCCAGTATGCAGCACCATGAACTGTCATATTTCATAATATCCAGATGATAGCAAATGTTTGGCAATTTACTCCAACTTATTACCTAGCTAGGGCTGACCTGATCAACAACCACCTGTATAATGGGGTTGGGCGGTCGGACTCAGCGAAAGAGATTGTCGCACAAGGCAGTAGGAACAGCGATCAAAAAGTAGTGGAAATGTTTTTCAGTGTTTGCCTTCCAAACCTGTCAGCCTATTGTGATTTGATAGCAGCTAATGGGTGAATTTGCTAGTTTAACAAAAAAAAAAAAGAAAACTTCCAAAAAGAGCAATAAGCGAGAAGAAAACCTTCGCTCAGCGCCTTGCTTTACATCATCACCATGGTAACTGTATGCTAATGCAGGCTGCTACACTATGCGCGCCATATGAACATTATATGAAAAATGCATTCTTGACATTTTCGAATTTCACACAGTCAACCCCAAAAAATAATATAAACAACTTTTAGGCAGTTTTATAGGGTGGTTCCACATCAGTGCCTTTGGAAGTCTATTTTCCAGCAGCAGTTTTTCTCTCTCTCTCGTCTCCCTTGGCTCCCGTCCCTCCGCCCCATCCCAGACTTCAAACCATGGCAACACTGGGCAAGATCTGAAAATCGAAACAATTTTTATTGACTCCATTTCAGTCGCTTAATCAATAATTAACATGTGTAAAAATTATAATTAATAGGCTTAGGCAATGAATTAGTTATAGCAGCAAGTCTTTAATGAATGTCATAGGCCCTCGGGCCTTCAAGCCTAAAACTAAGCCTAAAGGTCACCTCATAACTAATGAGAATATCTGATACGTAAAAACATAGATAAATTGAAACATTTCTGTCTTTCATTTCTTTTTCCATATCACAATAAACCTCCCTGCAGACAGACAAAGGTGGTGATAGACACTCATTCTCCAGTGAAATAAAAATGCTCTGGCAATCATCAGCAGTCTACCAGGCGTCTGTTCTCGCCTTTGTAAATGACATGTTTCCCATTTCTACCCGACTCATGGGGTGATTACAGCATCCGTCGCCCCGGCGGCTCACTAAGCACTGATGGGACGCGGTGCAGGCTCTCCGCAGAGTGCAAATGTGTGATATGTTCACCCAGAAGCATCATGCTTCAACATGACAATCACTTTCTGGTAGACGATAAGAAATGATGACTGCTCTGAACTCGCTGTGGAGGTGGGCTGATACAGTATGACAAGAAACCAGCAGCCATACTTTTGTAGAGAGATCATTGATGAATAACTAAATCATTTTTCAATTTTCAATTCCCTCCTCAGGTTCTACTAGACCACTACGCCAGTTGGTTATTATAGGGACATAACTGCCTGAGGGCCCACTGGAGGCCTGAAACAAATTGATCAAATAAACCTTCATTGCAACTACAACATTTGTATATTGCCTATTTTTGGGAGGTTCTTTTCGAAATGTGTGTAGCCTATCAAGAGTTGTGGGAGGTTTGTGAAGACTTCTCTAACTGTGCCCTCCAAGAGAAGGTCCTGTAAGAGAAGGTCCTGTTCAGGTAAGAATAGGTGGTGACTGCCCTCTGGTGGATATACTAGGCACTGCAGTGACAATACTTTTGTAAACGAGCTTAGAGAGAATCATGGCATCAAGCAAAAGATAATTGAATCTATAAGCCTCACTCTAAATTGTGTGTGTGTGTGTGTGTGTGTGTGTGTGTGTGTGTGTGTGTGTGTTAAGAGAGAGAGAGAGAGAGAGAGAGAGAGAGAGAGAGAGAGAGAGAGACATCCATGGCTGTTCTTACACTGAGACCTAGATGGCGATCACACAAATACTTTTTCATTGTAGTGGTAGGCTGTCTTACTGAGTAGCACACAAGAGTGTGGAGGTCTGGAGAAAGACACACACACACACACACACACACACACACACACACACACACACACACATACACATACACATACACATACACATACACATACACACACACACACACACACACACACACACACACACACACACACACACACACACACACACACACACACACACACACACACACACTTCCAATGTTCAAGGCATTGGGCTTGGAAGGGGGCAAACTCATTGTGCTACATTATTCATGCTCCATATTACCTTACATCTTTGCAGCCCTGGTCGTAGTTTGAAAACAAAGCTTGGTCATTAACTATTCACCGGATGATTTTGAACAGAAAAATAATTCCAGGTCTGTGGATCCGTAGTGATGCCTTTGTACCCCTGGCATCTGATTTCAGACTGGTGAATAAGACATGGGCTGGTTCCACTGGCCATATTTACCCCTCTCATTTTAACCTAACAGGGGATCAGTTTCCCAGCTGTCAGAGATGGATGAGTGACAGCCCAGGTAATGATTGGTGTGTTTACTGTTCGCTCACACACACACTTTGTATGCTTCAGGAGACACAAGGTTTGGCTTGTAAAGACTTTTGAAGCAAATATCACACACAGGGTTAGGTATGGTATCAAATGTATTTCTGTGGGCAGATGACACTGGATTGACACACTTCAGTAAATATGATGATTATAATAACATATAATGATCATATGATCATGATAACAAATTAAGTACTGGTTCTTGATACATGTTTATACAAGGTTATATAAATGACATTTTGGTCAGTAGCAGTTCAATATATGGTAGAGCCCTTAGAGTTCTGATTTGCTCCAAAACTGAAAGCACTGGAGAACAACATACCAAAATAGCAACATAGCAACATAGCAACATAGGTAATACATTTCGCTATTTCAATCTTGCCAATAAAAATACTTATTGTACTTATGAATAAACAAAAGAACAAAACAATCCCATTCGTGACAATAGGTGAGTAATGTTCCTGTGTTGTCATGGCGCTTTGCCAATAATAAGAATACTCATGAGGAAGACCATGATGAAGAAGATCCACATGAAGAACCTGTCCATCACCTTGGCAACCTTCTTCCATTCCGCCCCCTTTGCAGCGGTTGCCCTCTGATCCCGAAAGCAGTTGGCAATGTACTCCACGTTCCGTACCAGCTTGGAGTCCACGCCAGGGATGCCGTTGCCATGACTACAGAACACGCAGGGGCCGAAGGTCACAGCGGCCAACGCAGCTGCCTTTTGGTCCTCCGGGCAGCAGGGCGGTGCCTCCTTACAGCAGTCGCCCAGGGGGAAGTTCCCGTTGGTCTCAAAGCCCGCGTACTTCCCAGGCGGGGAGTGAGAGAGGGAGCTGGGGAGGTGGGTCTTCTCGTCTCTGGTGATGTGGTGTTGGGGTTTGGCTCTTGGGTGGTGTTGGGGTTTCGGGGTCTGGGGTCTGGGATGTTTGTAGCGATACTGCTCCTCCCGTCTGTTGTGGCCCCCAGGTTTACCGTTGGTGTGTGTGTGTGTGTGTGTCGTCGGGCTGAAGTTTGGGTGGTCAAAGTCGTCCCGGGACGAGGGTGAGGAAGAGGCGGAGGCACAGTTCTCACCTACCTCGTAAACAAAGAAGATCTTGGACATGTAGTCGATAATGAGGACTTTGGCCCAGTGGGGGACCGGTTTAGCTTCGGCACCACAGAAATGGATGTTCATGATGAAGATGGTGAGAGCCGTGGAGGCTGTGATCATAGTCATAGTAGCTATGTAGTACTTCCCTGTGTGACAGACAGGAGAGGGGAAACAGAGTGTTATAATGACTTTCTGCGTGTGTGTGTGTGTGTGTGTGTGTGTGTGTGTGTGTGTGTGTGTGTGTGTGTGTGTGAGAGGGAGAGAGAGAGAGAGAGAGAGAGAGAGAGAGTGAGAGAGAATACAAGAGAAGGACACCGATATACAGTTCTACAGTTCATGTACATGTGTGGAAGCACATTGTATTGTAGTGAGATCATACAGTACGTCCCTTAACAGGGGGGTCGTCAACCCTAATCATTAGCACACAAACCCTCACACACACACACAGAGACACACACACACACACACACACACACACTCACCGATAAGCGGCACGCTCTCGGACGGCGGCATGCTCTCGGCCACCATCAGCTGGAAGACGGTCAGCGCCAGCAGCACGGTGACGCCCAGGGACACCTTCTCCCCCGAGTCGGCGGGGAGGTAGAAGCCCAGCGGGGCCAGGAAGGAGATGAGGAAGCAGGGCAGGAGGAGGTTGAAGATGTAGAAGGAGGAGCGGCGTTGCAGCAGCACCGTGTAGGTGATGTCGGGGTACGGGTCCGAGCAGCAGCCGTACATGATGACGCTCTTGGTGGCCGGCATGCCGTGACATTCCCACTCCACGTTCTCCACGAAGTCGGACAGGTCCCCGCTGTCCATGGCCATGGATATGTCCACCTGGAGGGGAGAGGAGCACAGGGAGAGGAGTGTGGTGTGTTACAGTGATACAGCTGTGTTTTAGCAGCTTGCACCACGTCCCGGGGACTGTGTGGTGAAAGTTACGTTCACTGACAGTGGTTCGTTTAAAACCGTGATTACGTAACAACCAGACAGTGTTTGATTTCTGTTGCCATCGGAGCTTGGTGTGTTTGAATGTTTTTCGATCTGTAGTCCAACCAGAACACATGCACGCACAAGCACAAGCACGTAGACACACACATAGCACACACACACGCACGCGCACACACACACACACAGATACACAGACACACACACACACACACTCACACACACAGATACACAGACACGCACGCAGGCACACACGCAGGCACACACGCACGCACACGTTAACACATACACAAACACACACTCAAAAGAGACTGTCTGCATCTCAAATGGCAGGATGACATCACCACCGAGAAGGAGTGTGTTTGCCTGCAGCGAGGCAGTAGGATGGAGTGTGTATGGCTCGTCTCTCTTTCAGGCTGACCAGCCTTTGTCACACTCCACTGACATAGCACAGGGTGTACACTCACTGAGCACTTTATTAGGAACACGACACTAATACTGGGTAGGGCCTCCCTTTGCTCTCAAAACAGCCTCAATTCTTCGTGGCGTTGATTCCACAAGATGTTGGAAACATTCCTTTGAGATTCTGGTCCGTGATGACATGATTGTATCACGCAATTCCCGTAGATTTTTTCACTTTTTTTCACTTTCAAGCAGGGAATCTCCCGTTCTACCACATCCCAAAGGTGTTCTTATGGATTCTGATCCGGTGACTGGGAAGGCCACTGAAGAACACTCAACTCATTGTCATGTTCATGAAACCAGTTTGAGACGACTTTTGCTTTGCGACATGGTGCATTATCATGCTGGAAGTAGCCATTAGAAGATAGGTAAATTGTGGCCATGAAGGGATGCACATGGTCAGCAAAAATACTCAAATAGGTTGTGGCATTCAAGCGATGATTGATTGGTATTAATGGCCCCAAAGTGTGCCAAGAAAACATACAAACATCCCCACACCATTTACACCATCTCCACCATGAGAAGGTGTACAGGTGTTCCTAAAAATGTGCCCGGTGAGTGTATTCATTCATTTCTGAGCTGTCAATAAAAAGCCCAAGACCTTTTATTCTTCATTCATCAACAGTCCAAGACCTCCTACAGTTCCACGTTTGGTCCATCAGCCTCGACCAGCTCACCTGGTTGCCGTTGTACGTCCACGAGCCAAACGTGAGGTTACACTCCTGGCTGTCGAAGGGAAAATAGGAGACGTCGACCACACAGGAGCTCTTGGTGATGGCGGGAGCGTCCCACGTAATCTCCCCGTTGTAGCGCAGCACCACGTTGGTGTCCATGGGCCCTGAGAAGTCATCGTCCGCCCTGATGAGGAGAGAGAAACGTGTGGCCATTATACCCTTAAACATTATATTATACATTAAACCCTACTGGGGCAATACCATACCAAATGTTATACTGTATGTTGATGACTGATATATATTTGTTAAGATAATTAGCATATTGTTTGTGGTTCCCTGAACCCTACTTTTGAACCCCACATTTAAACGCTAAATGAAGTTTCTAGCATTGTGACTGCCAATGGCCCATGGTCCTAGCATAGATTAATTTTTCTTATGATGACTGATGGATAGATGATTCACTTACTTAGACAAATGTATTTATTGTAAGTCGCTTTGGATAAAGGCGTCCGCTAAATGTCAAAACTGTAACTATACGCTACATAGAGTTGCATATGAACATTTGATTGTATACTTTACTTAGGATATGCATATGTACCAATGGGGAACCTGCATGATGATTACATTACGTACAGTCCTTGCATGGATTCCAATGTTACATTTACATTACATTTATGGCATTTAGCAGACGCCTTTATCCAAAGCGACTTACAACAAATACATTTGTTTAAGTAAGTGAATCATCTATCCATCAGTCATCATAAGATCAATGCTCGGACCAGGGGCCATAGGCAGTCACCATGCTAGAAGAAGGAAAATGGTTACTACAATGTTACTACTATGGTATAGGGTCTACTGTACGTATTGTGAAGTGGTACCAAGGTTTTCTGTCACGAAAAAGTATGCTAGCAACCGAGATGTCGTGGTTTGTGGCTGTGTGACGTACGGCGTACTTGTTATAGAGGACGAGGTCGGGCCGCCATATGAGGCTGCTGGGAATGCGGATGACCTCCAGGCCGTCGTAGTCCTCCTTGTCCCACTTCAGGTAGGCGTCATGCCAGGTCTGCCGGATCCACAGGTACGCAATCAACACCTGGTTCCTCTCATCCTGCACACACAAACACACACATACACACGCGTGCGCACGCACACACACACACACACACGCACACGCACACGCACACGCATGTGCGCACACACACAGGCGCGCGCACACACACACACACACACACACACACACACGCACAGGGTATTAAAAAGGATGAAGCTCTCTTTCTCTCTCTGTCACACACACACAGTAGCTCATTACCTATAGGCATTACGTAGGGTGGATGAGCCTCAGACTGTCAGTCAGACAAACTGAAATCAAGAGCCAGCTGTCAATATCAGGTGGATACGGAGACAAGCCTGGGGGGGTAGGTGGATTCTGTTGCCAGAACCTGACGCATGGCTTAACCAGGGAACTGAGGAGAGCTTTACCCCCACAGGTAATGGGACACTCAAATACACACACACACACACACACACACACACACACACACACACACACACACAATGACTCACACAGACACACATTCACCTGTAATGAGTCTGCATTTCCAAGCCACAGGATGATTTCATCACACAGATAGAGGAGTGAATTAACATTCTGTGAGGCAGTAAAACAGGTGTTTCATCTCTCCCCAGAGTTCACTGGACAGAACACACTCATCTTCCTCTCTCTCTCTCTCTCTCTCTCTCTCTCTCTCTCTCTCTCTCTCTCTCTCTCTCTCTCTCTCTCTCACAACACACACACACACACACACACACACACACACACACACACACACACACACAGGAATCGGACGGTGACTCTTCCCTGAACCTGAACTGACACAGGAGATGGCTGGGTAACTGTAGGTCTGTACAGTAGGAGGTCTGGCCTCATCCATACACATCAACAACACAAGCCTATCTGTTGTCCACTAGGATCTGATATGCAGCTGATCAGTGCAACTTGGCAAAGCCCTCTGGATGAACCATAAGTAATGTGCATGTGTGTAACTCTACTCCATTCTTTTTAGAGTTAATGTGGTCTATTGTAATCTACTGTAGGGGAGGCTGGTGGAGGCAGAAATCAGAGGACAGGCTCATTGTAATACATGGAATGGAATGAGGAATGGAATCAAACACACATTTTGATACCATTCCTCATTCCATTCCATGCAATATAATGATCCCATCCTCCGATTTCAACCTCCTCCAGCCTCCCCTGATATACTCATCCTATCCTCCGGGTCCCAGAGGAGTTGTGTTCTGCACTATGCATTTGATCAGGAGGGCATAATCATGAGTAATCGCCTTGTCCAATCCTAATTAAAGTGTAGGAGAAGCCAGCAATCTAGAGTATCCCACCTTTCACTTGCCCTGAGAGAGGTTGGTGGTCATCTCTGTTGTCTAACATATAATTTCACCAGAGGTTGTTCATATTCCCTGGTTCTCCGTTACCTGAGAGAAGTGGTCTGTAATCTCTGTTGCTCACCATGTCTTTGATCTGGGAGAGAGTGATCTGCAGGGTAACGTTGAGGGCCGCGTCCGTGTCCTCCACTGGACGCAGAGCGTTGGAGTAGTTCTCCATCAGATCGTTCAGAAGCTTCTGAGCAAACCGGCCCTGGGCAGAGTGGGCCACTGTAGGAGGATAACATGGTTGTTTATTAGTGAAGTAGGATAAAGTTGCCCTTAGTAACTGATCTATGGTCAGTTACAGCATTTGTTTTTTTTACCACCTCATAGCAATACGATTTGGCGAGGGTAAGCTGATCTGTGCCCACTATGGGCAACTTCTACCCAAGACTAACTGCCCAAAATCCAAATCGACCCCTCACCCCTAAACGTATTTATGCAGATCTGAAAAGATTGCATAAAGTGTAGGCAATTATTGTACACATATCACCTTGCTAGTTAGAGCTATTACCATACACCTATCCAACTCAGACAACGCATACGTGTTTAAGGTTGGTATAAGATTGGGGCAATGCTAACCCAGCCAGAATGAGGGGTGCAAGTTTCATCCCATCTGAAATCCTACTGTGGGAGGACACTGTTTGGGAAAGGTGGCTTGAGTGGTGGGAGATGTGCCCTACAGGTCGGGTTGGTCAAGGCACAAGCCGCGTAAATTAAATGCGTAAAAGCGCAGCTAAACTTTAGCAAATGTAGATGTTAAATGTTACTAATAAAAACAATGAACTTCCATTGAAAATGTTAAGATAAGACAACATTTGCAAATGCAAAATTACACGAAAGAAAGCAAGCTCGGTTCAGGCTTTATCAATAAACTTCAACGTAATACGCAGCACTGTGCATTTGGCTTACCTTCAAGCAACAGCATCGCAAAGAACACAACTAGGACCACCTTGGGCATTTTCGATGAATAGGTCCAACAGGAAACAATAGGATGTTTGAGCAACTTAAATTAGTGCTCCTGGGTTTAATTCCCATCTGGTTTACATGACGCCCGTTCAACCCCAATTGAACTCAATTGCTTATAGCAGCGCGCTATTTCCGTTCGTCCTCCTCGCGGTTAGGTACAGCTCTTACTGCTTGGCAGGGGAGGATGCATGCCCGCTCAGACACGGAATAGGACCCCGGCTATCACGTAGCACGCGCGGAACGAGGGAAACAAGATGCCCACCGGCTCACCGCACACTGGGGGTATTCAGCTGTCAATCACACACGCTTGGCAGGTGGGCACGCAGGCTGGTGATGCGGAAGGAGATGGCGAAGATATAAGATACCTTAATAAAGGCCCAATGTATGGATCAATGAGTAGTTTATTGTTCAGACTTAATGTCATGAATATCAGGTTTAGCATCATCACAAATGTCAAATAGTTAATTCCACAGTCAGTTACACATTGGGGCTATATTTGTGAGGGCCTCAAGAGAACTGGGCAATAGGGTGCCATGGTGCCAGGGGTTAGGCTACAGGATCAGCTGTGGGTGGTAGAAGTGGCCTTGTGAGACTAGTAGTCTCAAGGGAACTTTTACTGAGTGTGATTGGACTTAAATGCTGTCCCTTTCCATGACTCAAGTGATGACTCTAACCCTAACCACTAAGATATTCCTCAGACTGAATAGAGCTCTAGAGGTACAAAACAAGCCGTTGTCACTTGGGAAGTCTGTGAAATCTAAGCTAGGTTTGCCTGTAGCTCCGTAGAAGGTGTTGCAGTGCAGCAGGGGAGTCTGTGTGGGGCCGCAATAAGGCCGCACAGGCCAAACACCTTAGATAACTCTCACACACACACACAGACACAGACAGAGACACACACACAGAGACACACACACACGCGTTATCTTGTGAAAGGCCTCTTCTCAGTGCAAGTATGCAGAGTGCAATATGGTGACCAGAGCCATGCCAAGTTCTCTCCTGTGATAAAGATGGAATTTTTGGAGAGGTTGACTCTCTAGCGCGACATGTTACAGAACCTGCCATCTGTCAAGTTTCAGCATCTCTCTCGCCTCACCGGACAAACAACATGCTCTGCAGTATTCATCAAAGATGAACTGAGCACCAATTCTTCATCTCTCCAGTGTCGCTCATGAACCACATATTGGAGATTTGCATCGTCTGGATAAACTTGTTAACGTCATTGGTGCTACCGACTGCAATACTGCTGTGTCTACAAGTAGCTTACACATGCAAATGTTTGGAGCATGCTTACACACAAGCACAATTCATCTTCGGAATTCATTTGCTTGCTCTAGTTCGACCAACAACGTAATTCCCTTTGGATTGCGTTTCCCCCCAGCCTCATAAATTTAGCTCCTCATTCTAGATTCTCTCTCACACACACACACACACACACACACGCAGCAAGAGACAACTAGAGTGCAGACTGGTACGGACTAATGTTGCCGCAGACCTTTCATGCTTACGTATAATTCAATATTCAGGAGGCGCACTGCCTGGCTATCCAAGATTAGGCAAAGACAATTTCCAAACAAACATGCAATCTTTAACTGTAGCTCTACACATCAATCTTTTCTTTAGTAAAGAAATGAAATAATAATAAAGACGCCAAGCTCTTAATTGTAGATTAATTTACACAGACTTTAATAGCTTTATTTACAGATGAATTCTTTTGACATAGTTTTTTCTCTGTTGGCGTAGTTCAGTGGATGCAATATTTTTCAAACCTTTGTTTTTTTTCTTCCAAGTCTCAATTAGCTTGAGTCGCATTATCGGTGAACAGTGACCTTGAGTGTTGCCATTTTTGTTTTCTTTCTTTTTAAAAACAGGAATCCAAATGTATTCCTGTAGGAGGCGAGAACCAAATTTAAAAAAAAAAGGGGGGGGGGGGGGTGACGGTAGCCATGACGAGGATGAGAGAGAGGGAGGGAGGTGGGGTTACCTGCTGATGGGGGTGAGGTTTTCGGTAGGTAGGACAGTCAAACAGGTGACACCTGGGCATGATACGAGTGCTGCTACTGCAAGAAAATGTCAGTGATGTAGTAAGTGCTAAAAAGGTGGTGGTGGTCGGGGAAAGGGGGGGGGGGGGGGGTAGCTACGTTCAAACATCCATAGATGACTACTTTACTGTCTTCCTCAGCTCGCCACCGGGTACTATTCGGACACAGCCGGAGAGTTGGGAGAATGTAGGTAGGCCATGGATGAGGGCGGAGGAATGGCACTTGACTCAATGGATAGGGGTCAGAAATGTTCGAGGTATTGAGTGGAATGTTGAATGACTGGGGGGGTGAAGAGAGGAGTTGGAGCCCAGGAGCCCCCGGACAGCAGAAGAGTGTGGTGCAGAACAGAAGGGGTTAAAAAAAAAGAGGGGGGAGGGGGGGGGGAGGGGGACGCCTGACAGGTGGAAAAGAAGGGATTGAGCAAAGGTGTGTACAGTAGGTGAGGGTCCATGTAACAGAGAGCACATCAGAAAGGAGGGCTTCAGACAAAAGGGAGACAGAGAGGGTGTGTGTGTGTGTATGTTGGGGGGACCAGATGGAGACCAGGGGGAGGGTGTGGGGTGAGGTGGTGTAATGGGTGGTTTGAGACAGGTGTTGAGACTCAGTTACTGAGCAATAGCTCTGTCGCTGTCTCCACATCCCAGGATTTCGACGACAACGCCACTATTACTGCATTCTGTGGACAGAGAGAGAGAGAGAGAGAGAGAGAGACTGGTTACTCATCAAACACCGTTCATTAACATTAAAAGTGCCATTACAAAAACTAATGGAAAGGACCGGTTAACAACAGCTGTAAACATGCAGCCTAGATGTGAAACTGAGATTTAATTGGGGAATCAGATTGAATGGAATTGATTAAAACATTTCTGAGGTAAAGTGTCTGGGCCAAGACATTGGATGTAATATCTCTCATCAATAATAATCCAGCCATAGCCCATACTAAATCTAAATATCTTGACCATTGAAACTGGTTAAAGCCGCAATCTACGAAACAGTGAACCTAGTGAATTGACTGAATAGACTGACCCATCACTCGGGGTAAACAACACGGAAAACATGGTGTTTCGCTTTAGTAGAAGTAATATAGAGACAATTTAGCAACGCGACTGCCCTCAACTGATTGTTACTATACGGAAATAGCCCCATAAGGCTACCTGTGCATAACCTCTCTTATCGGCTCAGATCAGTCCAGAAGGATGTTTGTGGAATCAACGCCTGTACTGCTTTGATTTCACAAACATCCTCCACAGGGCAGTGTGCTGCTAAAACCATCAACCTCACTACAATTTCGCCGTAAAACTAAGCTTCTGAGAGCAGTCGTAGCTTAACGGTGTCTGGTTGCTTTTACTAAAGCGATACACCACGTTTTATGGATTGTTTCCCCCCCCCCCCCCCCCCCCTCAGTGGTGTGACAGCAAATTCACTGTTTCACCGTTCGTAGATGGTGTTGATGGTGTTGAGGGTGGTGGTGGGGGGGACTCACTTTGTCGAAGCCCATGGCACAGAGTTTGTCTATTTTGCGGGTGTACTCTGGACTGGACACGGGAGCGCCGCCGTACACGTGTGACCAGAGCCTGGCCGTCTGTTTGAACATCTCTGGGTTCTGCTTATACTGAGAGAGAGAGAGAGAGAGAGAGAGAGAGAGAGAGAGAGAGAGAGAGAGAGAGAGAGAGAGAGAGAGAGAGAGAGAGAGAGAGAGAGAGAGAGAGAAAACACCACAACTATCAACTCAGTGGGCAAGACAACATCTGTATAGAAATCCAACAGTAAAGCCTTCCCACTACAGATACCTATATGTAGTCACAAATGACAAAGTGTTCAAACAATCACACAGTTCAAAACAGATTAATAAGCATATTCATGGAATTATTTTTCTCTCCCTCACACACACACACACAAACACACACACAAACACACACACACCTGATTGGCCACCACAGCATCCTGGGGGTCGTCTGGTTCCGCTGCTGCCAATAAGGCTTGTAGTGACAGGAGCACTGTCCGCAGTGTCATGGCTGCCGCCCTAAGAGACACAAACACACACACACACACACACACACAGGAGAGCGCACTCCAACAATTAGGTCAAACCAAATTGGCCCGTGGGAGATTCCAACATGTTACTTTCATCCAATTAGTCCTCTCAGGCCAGTAGTATCAAAGAGAAGTTGGTGAGAGACGTCAGAGTATCGGGACTTTTGCTAAGACTTGATCAGAGTGAGGGAGACTGGTAGCAGGAAGTCACTCACCACTGGTCTTTGAGGATGTCCAGACATATTGCACCTGTGACTGAGCTGATGTTGGGATGCCAGATCTTAGTGATAAATCGCACCTGGGGGAGGTGACAGAGGAAGTTAGGAGATGAATCAACAAGGGACCAGCATTGTTTCAGGTGAATCGAATATTCTAGAGTGAATGTTACAGCGTCAGAGACAAAACATCGGAAGGTGATCAACACCTACCTTAGGGGGATTGAATGGATACGTCTCTGGAATTTTTATTTCTAGTTGAAATCGACCACCTTTAAATGAAATTAAGAATAAAGGAAGCAAATAGTTATGACCGTGAATGATCCAACATACCCAAGAAATAATCACACAAAAGCCAACGCTAAGTAAGCAAAGACAGAACATTACGGGTTAGTGACCCACACACTCATTTACAAGAATGCATAAACAACTGCCTGACTGTTCCATCTATCCTCTTTGCTGCTGCTGCATGACTCGCCCACTTAAGGCCAACTGCGTTGACTCATGTGACAGAGCTGTAGTGTAGGCAGACTAGAGTTCACTCCAGTAGGTTAGCTTCTCACCTTCATACGGCGTGTCGGGTGGTCCTGCAATCTCCCCCTTCAGCTCTGTGAAGTTCTCATCCACCAAGTCCACCTTTATCTGGTTTTTGCTCGTCTGCCAGAGAGAGGAGAAAGGAAAGAGGCCATATTTAGATTTTCGCCAAGACCATGGGTTCATACATATGGAGGAAGGAGGAATGTCCTCCACTGCAGAAACTTTGTTCACCACAGTAACAAAACTGAGAGAGTTGATGCACCGGGCACAGAGATGATGGAACAGTTCTAGACTAGATCTATGGCACTTGGTCCTCCCACTGTCAACGAACAGTGTCCAACATTCTGCTTTGATATACTCTATACTCCATGCTCACATCTGTGTAGACAATGCATGTCAGCATGAGTCGTAGTATAATCACCTGCAACAGGACAAACAGGTAGAAATGTTGCGCTAGCTTTCGAACTAAAACCTGCCAATGCGGCAGAAGTTGACACCCCTGTGGGGACACACAGTCCACAGACACAGCGGGCTGTGGTGGGATGTAAAATCTCTCAGCTGCAGCTAACACTTGCAGCAAACTAATTCGTTAGAAAAACACCTATTCTGCAAAAGTCCAAATCTCATATCAGCTCGCCTAGTCATTAATTGATTTCACAACCTTGGCCTACCTATTTCATCGATAGACTCGCTAAAGTTATGCTAAGGTAAGCTAGCTACCTTCTTGCAACCTGGCTGGGGATTTCCACATAGCTAGCTAGCGTTGCTGCCAACACAACACAGCAGCATGAAACGCATTGCAAAACAGTGATAGCTGGATAGCTATAAACTGCCAAGCATAATTCCCGTCCCACTTAACTACCTTGGCCACTGTGTCTTTGTTTCATACAAGTAACTGGCAAAATACAAAGACTAGCTAACATGGATTGTGTGACTAGATGTGCCTAAAAGCAAAACATCATCACTCATTTCCAACACATCACAAGCAATCGTTTCACCAACACTTAGCTAGCTACCTAGCTACCTAGCATTCACGGTCGATTGAAGAAAACGAACAACCCACCTCTTCACTTTTAAGAACCTCTTTAAATTCCCGTTTTATCCTCTGAACAGCGATGTTGGCCATGATTTCGCCGTTGTTCTGTCGCAGGAGGACAAGAGATCCTCTTGCTCAGGCCTCGCTTTCAGCCTAGCTAGCAGCCCAGCTAATTCGCAATCCCTCTCGCACTTTCGCTCTCTCCCTCTCCTAGTCTCTGCTCTGCTCTGTCACTTCGGATCCGCGTAACAATAACAGTTGCACGATAGGTGGCTAAAAAGCTAGCTAAACACTGCTAAGCTCTGTGTCAACGAGAGCCCTTAACCGCGCCGATGTTGTAAGAGATAATGCTACAAACGAGCTGAGAGACATGTAGGTTTTCTCGGCAAATTGTCAGAATGTTCGCGGTGGACAGTCGGTGGTCCTGCCTGGAAACATTTTAGTAGCAACTGCATGCAAGCTGAAATGCGGGTCATGTGATTTCACACCATCACTGCTACCCTGAGAGCTGCTGGCCATTGGTTTATCCCTATTTGGAGTTGATTTAATACAATTGCGACATGAATCTTAGTCCCCAGATATGCTATATGGGGCATGATTCTCATTCTAGATATGTGTCCGCTATTCCTCTAGCCGCCTGGTTTTGTGAGGGAAAAGCATATTGCAGATTGGAACAAGGTCAAAGTTTTACTCTCAAATCTGTCATAATAAAACCCATCGTTCGGGATTAGTGGTTTTATAGCCCCATATATACCCTAGAAAAGAGATGCCACTGGGCCAAATGACTACATCTGATATTAATAGAATCATCTCTCGATAATCCATAATATTTCTCATTGATTATATTTATTATTTAACTATAGCCTTAATATATGTCAGGATACTAACTATTGTAACCCTAGAGTCATGGGACTCTCTACTACACATTTAATCATACATAGTCAATTTTCTGATGCCTATATTCTGTGTATAAAAATTAAATCACTCCCTCTCTCTTGAGTGTATTTTCTAACTATAGTTTATACATGTACGTTTATACATGTATACATTGCTTTATTCAACACAAAATCGCAATGTTAAAACATTTATTCAATAACTTCACCTTGGGAGAGGGTCCAATGAATAATGATGGGCCTATATTGGCCACAAGGAGATGCAAGAGGACTTTTATTCAGCTTCTTCCCTGGCTCAAACCCATTTTCCATTCAACAAAGCAATGCAGAGCAGGATGAGAGGACTGAATCCACCTGCTCCTTCCTTCGTTCAGCCATTCTGTCTTGTGTTACCAAATGTGATGTAGGCTTAACTTTCTTAAAATGTAATTACTATCTTTGTAAAGTCTCCCTCTAAAAAAAAACCCTCTCTTAATATTAATAATGAATCATTCATACAAATGAGAAATCAGAAGAATACTTTCTTCAGGGTTTATTTGTTCATTCACAGGCACACTGTACATATCGCCTTTTAGAATATCAATGAATAGCACGATGCAGTATATTCTCCATTGAAATGGTTCATCCCCTTGCTGTATCGTCATCAGTGGGGACAAGGCACCTGTCCTGTTACCAATAATGATCATGATTGAAGCAAGACTGAGCATAGCCAAATCAGTGTAATCTCAGTGGTAATAAAACAACGTAATAACTCTCATTTAATATGCTATATTTTTCACAGATTGTATGGGATCAGCTGAGCAGCTTTCCTCCATGTTTTCATGGAGGGCCCTGGAGCCTGGGCCAATATTTTAAACGCTAGGGGGCATCAGTGTCAACCCTATGGGGGTTGCAGATGCAACCTGTTCAGCTGATTAGTTCCTGTCAGTGCGTCATGTGGTAGATATAAGAGATAGGGCCAATATGAAAGAGGAAAGAGGAAACTGTAGCGTTCTATGTATTTTATTTCATATAATATAATTATTTATAACACATTATTAAAGTTTCATTTCCAGAATTAGGCACTATGATATTTACAAAAACTGATATGTGCTTCAGTTGCCTTATAAGTGTTCCAGCTGTGTTGCCAATTAGCAAAATGGTGCAACTTTTCACAATTTTAACAGTCATGTTATACTGTATATACAGTAATTGAAGTCATATTGGGCCACAGGGAGGAATTGTGATCTTATAGCCTTCAATCCAGACTCACTATCTAATCTAGACTCTTTCGGCAGAATGCAAAGATAGGAAGGTCAGGCCACAGAAAGATAAAAACATACAGTAGGCCTAAACCAGTCATGCTAACATTACTCTGTACATGATCAATACATTACAATAGCAGCATTCATAGAAGTTCAAATGTAGAGCCGACACACACCACTATCAACACACAACAGTCCAATAACTAAACCTTCAATGTAACTGAAGCTCATTGGACACGCATATGTTTTAACATATGGTGATTCCTAAAGGTGTATTCAGACAGTAAAGCCAGGCACAGAGAGAAAACGCTTATGAGTCACTTGGCAAAGATTTTCCCAGCACGCTTGCCATTGAGCTTTCTCTGAGGATAATGGTTGTTGTGTTAAGCAGGGTCCAAATGGAGTATGATGAAGCTGTCCCTAGACACTGATCAGTTTAGCATTTTCCTCTTCATGGTTTGTGGTTTGATTTGTGAAGGGTAAGCTGATCCTACATCTGTGCCCAAGAACACCTATTGGATTGAATACAGTGTGAATAGGGCCCAAACTAACGGCGAACCACGCGGATCCTATCTGCCACCCGCTGCAGCGCCACCCTCTCCCACGGCTGGCACCTTATACCAGGCGGGACGGGACATACATGCACCCCCACCCTCCCGCTCCCCCTCCTTCTCCTCCTCCCCTGAGCCCTCCTCCTCCTGACGATGATTATGATGACTGTCACCAGTATAGCAAATGTAAAGAGGAGGCACGCTCCGAAAAACAGCATCGGTTTGTTCTCTGAGATTCGTGCACAGATGGTGCACACTGTCCGGAGGTCGCTGACCCTGCAGGTTCCTGTGCTGTTGTCCGCAGGGAAACCGCTACGGTCAATGATCTCCCGGTATACTGCGATAGAGGCTTTGGGTCTGGACTGGTAGCGGGGGGATGCAAAGAGGCCGTACCTAGGGGCATGTCGATCCTGCAGCTCCCAGACATAAAAGCCCTTCAGGTTGACTCCGTCCAACTGACGAGCTGGGAGAAGAAGAAGAGAGGAAGGCAGTATGAGAATCATTCATTCTATACATAGAAAAGCACCAGTTCTGGTTTTAGCAGCTGATTATATGTCTGTTCTAATTATCCTAATATGGAGCACCATGATAAAAAAAACAACCAAACTGACCTTGATGAGGGCAGATTGTGACCAAATCCAGTATATTGGTGTACAAAATAATACTACATGTACATCATGTACACTATGTACATCACTGCAGGCTCTGAGCGCCATATGTTTCATTTCAGGTGGGTGTTTAGGATTAAACACATACATGTTCAAACAATGACAACAAGGTACTGTAGATGAGGGGCGTTAAAACAAACATAAAAATAGGCGACACCCGCAACACATTTCCCTCAGTCTACTCTCCTGTATGTTTATGATCTCAAAGGTTCCTCTTAAAGTGCAGGTTTTATGAGGGGTAATACAGTATTATGATAAGGCTGTGCTGTGCTGGACAATGCCTCAGTCACCCACAACCCTCAAAGGGTTCTTCAAAGGGTTCCCCTATGGGGACAAATGAAGAACCCTTTTTAGAAACAAAATTCTTAGAGTGTAGGACCTCTATAAGAGCAACACTGTGGGTTATTGTACTACTTGGGGGGGAGGGGGAGCATGGAGAGATTTAAAGGTGTGTGAGTGAGGCTCACCTTTGAGCGCTTCCTGCAGGTAGGTCTTGAGGTAGTGCTGCCTGAGCCGGTCCTCCACAGGTGCCTGGTCATCCACCCCACTGGCCGAGACAATAATAGGAAGTCCTCCTCCATACCGCTCCTTCACCCAGCGCAGCACCTTCCGGAGACCCCAGGGGACCACTTTCTGTTCAGCGCCTGAGGAGGGCCAGGTGGGGTCTAACAGGATCAGGCAGTCATGGTCTGGAGGTTGTGGCTGCTGGGGGCTAGGTGGGCCGCTCTGTGGGGCCGACTGGGGCCGCGGGGAGATGAGGTGCGTGGTGAAGTGGTTCAGCGCGATGAAGCCCAGCGCCCCTCTCAGCTCCTCCCTCTCCTGCTCTGTGAAGCTTGGCAGCGGGGATCCAGGGAGGCCCAACACCCTTGCTCTCTCCTCCAGGTACGCCTGCACCTCCGGAGGGTAGTTACCCGCCTTGTCCACTTGTTCACTGCTACCCCCCAGCAGTGGGTCTAAGAAACGGCCAAGCTCAAACAGTAGGAATCGCTGGGCGGCAGATATGTGTGACTCCAGAAAGGGGGAAGCCGGTTCAGCCCAGTCTGCATGCAGTGCCAAGGATACCAGCGCCCCCTGTTGGCTGAAATACTCCCTCTCATAGAGCCGCCATGCCTTGGCATGGGCCAGGAGCAGGTGGTGTGCAGCCCGGTGTTGCTTCTCACTGCTGGCATATGCATCCACCAGCCGGTTGGGCTCGTTTACCGTGATCCAGTACCGCACCAAGGGCCCCAGCTCCCGGTAGCAGAGCGCTGCATAATCTTGGAATGCCTCCACGGTGCTCTGGTTAAGCCAGCCTCCAGAGGCTTGCAGTGGCTTGGGCAAGCCCAGCAGAGGGGAGTGGGGTAGTTTAGGGTGAGTGGGGTAGTAAAGGGTGACGACAGCTTCCAGGCCCAGCTTGCGTAGCTCAGTGAGGAGGCACCGGTAGTACCTGTTAGATGTAAGAGTTTGAAGTGATTTCAAATGCCACAAGAGTAGAGTGTGTGTGTGTGTGTATGTGTGTGTGTGTGTGTGTGTGTGTGTGTATGTGTGTGTGTGTGTGTACGTGTCTGTGTAGTAGTGTGTGTGTGTGTGTCTGTGTGCAGTAGTGTGTGTATGTGTGTGTGTGTGTACGTGTGTGTACGTGTGTGTGTGCATGTGTGTGTAGTAGTGTGTGTGTGTGTGTGTGTGTATGTAGTGTGTTGCGTGTGTGAGTGTGTGTGTGTGTGTCTGTGTGTGTGTGTGTGTGTGTGTGTGTTTGTGCGTGAGTCTGTACCTGAGCGCCTCTGTGTCCACACTAGAGAGGTCTCCCTGGGGGAGGATGAGGGACCAGTTGAGGGCGAAGCGGTAGTGAGATGCCCCTGTTGACTCAAAGAGGCGCACGTGTCCATGGATGGCCAGGTAGTCAGAGCACTGGGCACCCCTGGTGTGAAGCTTGACCCCTGGAACAGGACGCAGTGCCCCGTCCCCAGTTAGGTTCCAGCTGTACAGGTGGGGGTCCATGAATTGAGGGGAGAAGGGACGGAAATTTACCTATAACAAAGGAAAAGAAAAATGTACTATTTGTTTTTGTTGCAATTACCAAGCTTATTTATTGCTCTACTCTAGTCTATCGTCTTTCCTATCGTCTTTTGCCTTTTCCTAGTCTATCGTTCTTCCTTGCCTCCCTTCCCTGTCATGTTCCCCTCCCCCTCCTTTACCTGTATAGTGGAGTCAGCCACACCCCAATGGAAGTCACAGGGGAAACACCCCTTGATCTCTCTGGAAGTGTCGTTGCCAGGGAAACCATTGTCAGTGATGACACGCCTGTAGAAATGAGCGGTGGTCTTAGGGATCCTGGTTCGGTTGACTTGGCTGAAGTCGATGTAGAACAGGCCCCGCCTCCGACTATAGCCGTAGTTCCACTCCAAACCATCCACCAGCGACCAGGCTGTGTAGCCAAACACCTGCACGCCATCAAACACCATGGCTGGACAGAAACACACAGGCAGAGGAAGAGATGAGGACTCTGTGTCACCAAAAAGGAATGCGCAAGTACAACTTTACAGAGCAAATTTTGTTTTAAAAAAGCACTGAGGATCAATATAAAAAAAAAAGGTAAACTGCTCTCTTTCTCTATACCTCTCTCTCTCTCTTTCTCTCTCTCTATCTCACACACACACACACACACACACACACACACACACACACACACACACACACACACACACAGCTGATGGCCATTCAGCATCCCTCCTCACCTTGCAACACCTGGTTAATAAACCTCTTCATAAAAAGCATGGCAACTGTGTCCTCCCTCCCCACAGCTGCATCAGAGAACCAGCCTGCTTCTGCCACCAGCACCTGCAGGTTCCCGTACTCCAGACGCACCCAGCCCAGCACCTGCCTCAGGTCCAGAGATACCTGCCCATAGTGGGGTAGGCTCTGGTATAGTGGCAGGTTGTTAAGCCCAAAGGATAGGGCAAAGAAGTCAGCAGTTCCCTGCACCCAGAGCTTCTCCTCTGGGGTGAACTCAGGTAGGAGGCTCCCTTGACTGGCTCTCATGGAGGTTGGGTAGTCCCCTCCCCCAAAGATGGGATTGGCGAACCAGCCAAGCACCGCTTCCATGGACTGCTGGCAGAGCTCGACGTTGGCCGGAGAGTCTTGGCCTCTCGGAGGCACTGTCCAATGGGAACCCAGGACAATGGAGACTTGTCCTCTCTGGGTCGGCCGGAATTGGGTGTCATATGTGTGCCATGCTTTAGCATGCGCCTGTAAAACATAGAATGGAAGAGATCTATTGTGATACAAGAAGTTATTTCACCAAATCACCACAAGGACATTCTGTATGCATTGATTCTGATTCTGATTCTGATGATATGATGATTATTTAAACTTTCTTTAGTAAGGCACTGAATCACTCTTTTGAAATAAGTAAGATCATTCAACGTGGGCCCCATGAATCTTCCTCTAGCAAAAATGAATTCTTGAGCAATGAAATCTCTGCCTATCTGTTCAGACATAAACACATGGATATGAGTACCGTGTGTACACAAAGTAAGACAGACATTGGACTGGAATGTGAAAACCATGTAACCTGCACACAACTGATTATTAATGAGGCCTATCTCCACCACTTCCTGTCATACTGCTGTCCCTCTCGAACAAAAGTGCTGATGTCTCGTACTTTGAACCCCAGTGTCCCCTTAAGTGTCCGATTTACCAATCATAGAACTCCAGCAGCAATAAACCTCTCATAATGTCAGATGGTAAACGGCCGACGGTTTTAACATGAGGTTAATGACTGCTAATGACAAATGAAGTGCGACATCAACATTGAATATTGCGACATGATGAATACTGTGCTTCTTCTTTGACGTGTCAAAAACTAAACCATATGTTTTTAAACCATTGTTTTGGACTAGTTTTATCTGTTTGGTGAAAAAAGCACAGTGTTCACTATGGGTAATCAAGTATTATTTAAAAATTTATTATAGATTGCATTTTCTTGTTAGAAATTGAAGACACAAACATTCATTGACCAACATCAGCTGATGTTCGAAGTTCAAAGACAGCCTGTCTGACCAAATGAGGTCTCTGTACTTCGTTATGCAGACAGACAATTCCATATGAGCCAAACTATCCACTATTCTAATCCTAACCTTCTGACCCTTGACCCTGACGGACTCACCCTGATGAGGTTGTGGGCCACAGTGAAGGGGACAGCGGGGTCCCCTGTCTCTCCAGGTGCGTGCGTCCCTGTTCCATACCCCCGGACAGCCACCAGGTAGGGGTTGTGCATGGTGATCCAGTACCTCACACGGCCCCCATACATACGGAAACAGAACGCTGCGTACCCATCAAACAACCCCACTAGGGTATCATTCCTCCAGCCTCCATAGCTCTCCTGCAGGGCCTGGGGGAGATCCCAGTGAAATAGGGTCACGACAGGTTCAATACCTCTCTCCAGGAGCCGATCGATGATCCGGCCATAGTGCTCTACAGCGGCCATATTAGGCTGGCCGGTGGCGACGCCATCGGGGAAGATTCGGGGCCAGGAGAGGGAGAAGGCATAAGAGCGTACCCCGAGGTATCCCAGCGCCTCGATGTCCTCCTCCCAACGGAAGTAGCTGTCACTGGCTGTGTCTGCGTTCTCCATGGCAACATCACTGTTGCCACCGATCGAATGTGTGAAGCTGTCCCAGATTGAGGGGCTTTTTCCGTCCCGGTCCCAGGCCCCTTCGGTCTGGAAGGCAGAGGTCCCCGTGCCCCAGAGGAACCCCGCTGGGAAGGTACCCTGGAGAAACCACTGGCTGTGGTTAGTGGGATCTGGGCTGGAGGGGTGCTGCCACTGCCTCCTGCCCTCCCCCAGGGAACAGGTGCCCCTGTCCCAGACACACACCATCAGCAGGAGGGAGAGGAGAAGACAGGGGTGAGAAAGAGGGTAAGAGACTGAGGTTGTCATATCAAAGCCGCAGGAAGTGCTCCCTTGTTTAAAGCTTTTAGAAATCTAAATACTCCCCTTTAGGAGAGTGAAGGTGATCTCAGTTAGAGGGACTGTCCCTGTGAGCATCAGGGGTCCAGATTCAGAGGGATCCATGACGGAGGAATAGACAATGGAGGATTCTAAGTGAACGATTCAATGTGAACAACTGGCGGAGACGGAGACATCGACAAGAGGAGCCCAGTGCAGTGCAGTATCCATCTGACAGTCTAACCTGGTTGGACTTCCCTATCTTTCCCCTCCTCCTCCCCCCCTTGCTTGCTCTCTCCCTCGCTCTCTCCCTCCCTCCCAACCACTGACACATGACGTTTGTTTACGCACACACACACACTCACAAACACTGACTCATGTCCTCTCACACACACACATACACACACACACACACCCACACACACACACACACACACACACACACACACACACGCACCGCACACGCACACACCTGTGGACAGCAGACTCCTGATTGTTGTGAAGGAGGATCTACGTCAATGATTAGCTTGGACCCTGATCCTTACCTCCACGACTGAGATGTGGATCTCTCTCACAATTACTTCTCCCTGCCACTTTGCCATCTATGTCTCCTCATCTCCCTATCCCTTAAGCCTTCATTTCTCAATCTTTCCAATCTCTTTAACATTCTAAAAAGGTTAGTTTGTTCTATCTATCTAAGATTTAACACAATATCTGCGCTAAAAAAAAAGCCAGATAGATTGCGTTAAGGGTTTTGCTGTGGGGCACATACACAAGATGAAACCGTACAGAATCAATCTGATTTATGAAATTCAGTGCAAAAGAAAATACAGTTTGGCCACGGTGGCACATAGAATTCAGAGAAAAATTAGGCTATTCCCTGAGGTTTTTATGACCAAATCGGTCCAAACGTCGCCTTGCTGTTATTCTAAGATTTCATTATGACGATGACAGGCGAGAGCAGACATCATGGTCGACTTGATCTGATTCAATTGTCCCCTTTCCTTCCATGTGCAACAGTCACTGTTTCAAGGAAACTGCTGTAGACAGAGGAGATGCAGTGCCCTCTGTAAGTATTGGGACAGTGAAGAATTTGTTCTTCTTTTGGCTCTATAAACCAAAGGATTGGATTTGAAATCAAACAATTACTATGAGGTTAGAGTATAGATTATTTATTTTTTAATATATTTATTTTTTTACATATTGGTTTCACCATTTAGAAATGACTTTGTATACATTATTTCATGGTGTGTGTGTGTGTGTGTGTGTGTGTGTGTGTGTGTGTGTGTGTGTGTGTGTGTGTGTGTGTGTGTGTGTGTGTGTGTGTGTGGATGTGTGTGGGGGTGGAATATGCGTGTTGACTGGGTAAAAGTAAGTGAGTGAAAGGAAAGCGTCTGTGTGTGTGTGTGTGTGTGTGTGTGTGTGTCTGTGTGTCTGTGTGTCTGTGTGTCTGTGTGTATTTGATCTAGGAAATATAGCGTCATCAAAAAAGTCAATTTGCTGAATTCTTATTGTGGCATTTGTTTGCCGCTGCCCTGTGGGAGTGTAGTGTCGGTTGGCTTCATGAGCAAACATCCTTTATCTAGCGTGAAATGTGTTTCTGGCATTATTAGGTTAAGTCAATTAAGATGGGAAACAGATGCTCTCCACCTCTACCCAACCTGACCTCGGCACGGGCACCATCATACAGCATAAAGAGAGCTGTGTTATCGAGTTGCCTGGGCAAGAAATGAATGTGTGTAAAGGAAATCAAACAGTAGATTAGAGATGGCAAAGCGGGCATGGACATACAGTACAGTATTAGACTGTGGATGACCTACATGTACTAATTCTGGAAGAGGCAGTTGCATTGCTCATAGAATCTAGGACACCCGTTGCACTCCCTATGGTAAACAGGAAGTAACACCTTCTTCATCAGAGCTGCTTCAGTGTGATTGACTGCACCATTGCTGATATTTCCAAAAATGAGTACTCATAAGCCTAAATGACGGTTGGTCAGTTGAATTGAACAGATCTATATATCCAATATTTCAGTGCATATTATATCCCTATAAAGCCCAACATCCAGTCATACCACACTATAGACTCGAGATGACACCAAACATGCAGCTAAATCTCAACCGTATTCCCCTTTCAAGCACTACACACTAACGTGTCTTTCATTTTCTTCTTCATGACAAAAACCCAAATATCAAACACATTTTCCATTCCATCTTCATCGTAAACAACATTTCACTCACAGGCCCAATTCCAAACTAGTGCTACAGATCATCAATAACCATGACCATCCTCGTCTCACTCTGCTGTGACTGCTTTAACACCAGCGTCATATCTGGTCTCTTTGGATGGTTAAATAGAGGAGAAGTCAAAAAGGGATGTGTGAAGGAGGAAACGCAGTTGCTCCACATCTGAATAGTCTGGTTTTACATAAACACCTGCTTCCCCTCAGCCATGAGATTTACTGTACGCAGAGAGAGGAGAAAGAAAAAGTTATAAGGCTGAAGATCGAGACTAAGAAAGGATCTTTAAAAAAAAGGGTTGATTGAGGTACGAGGAGTGTGTGTGAGAGGGAACGTACTAAGCCATCTGATCCAAAGCTCTAACAGGGTAAACATTACCTTAACGTACATTCAAGAGGACAGTATTCAAGAGGTCAGTAACTGTTTTATGTTTATGGATGTGTGTCCTGCAAAACAATGTATCAAATTTGGCTGTGTCAGAGAAGAGACTCTAAAATGATTTACTCAGTGATAGTCCCATCTACAGTATTGGCTATACAAGGATTGTGGAGACTTAAAAAGCTGACAATTATTTGAGAACAAAACATGGAAGCTGTACACCCTGAAGATGCTGAATACCCTGAGGACGCTGCAAATTAAATCATATCGAAACTGAAAGGGGGAACCAAAACCTCTATTGTATAAGAAAACACAAATGACAAACATATTATCTCTACATCATAAGGTTTCACTTATTTAGCACCAAATGTACCATTTATTATGTAAGAGAGTGAATATGGATATAAATTGACCTTTTTGCTTTTGTCTCCCTCCACCTCCTGTTCCTCTCCAGCAATGATGGCTGTGACTGCCACCCTCTGGGCTGTGACTGTGTTTGTGGGAGTACCCCTCTGCACCCCCTCCTCAGACATGCACACAATCATCATCAGCCTCTCCTCCAAAAACCTCTCTTCCGTCCCAAGAGACCTTCCTCCATCCGTTGAAGCCTTAGACCTCTCCTGTAACAACATACACAAACTTGGCCGACAGGATTTTGAAAATACTTCTCACCTAAGGTTTCTAAACCTATCGTGGAATGCTGTGGAGGAGATCAAACTGGAGACATTCCGTCCAACTCCACTCTTAGAGGATCTCGACCTCTCACACAACAGGCTCCAGAATCTGACAGATCAAAGGTACTTACTGCTTACACAGAACCTTAGAATACTAGACTTAACCTTTAACAGGTTCCACACCATGACTCTGGGGAGGGAATTCTGCTCCCTGGCTAAGCTGGAGCACCTGGGGCTTGGAGCAAATGTCATTGCGATGCAGGATTTTGAGAATATAGCGAACATGACATTGCAAACTTTGACCCTTCGTTTAGAGAACCTCGCTAATTATGAAAGCGGGAGCCTGAGACTTGTCCAGGCGAAGATGGTCAGAGTTGCTGTGACAAACAAAGCCACTGACCGACCGCTGTTTGCAGACGTTCTGTTGATGTTTGGAGAGGTGGAGCTGATGGGTATGAAGGGCGACCGTAATTACCTAGCAGAACTTGTGAGGGAGAGAGAGGTGGTCAACACCTCACATCTTTACCTGACTAATATGGTGGCCACATGGATGTACTTGACTCATACCATAAACGCTGTGCTCCAATCCCCCATCGGTCACCTGAGTGCCTCAGATCTGGCCATCTCCAGCCCTCCTAGGTCAGACACACCCGTGAGCAAGACATCCCTCATGAAATCCTTCTCAGTCAGACGGGCTTTTGTGCAAACCTTCTTCTTCTCTCAGGAGGCCCTCTATGACTTCTTCATCAATATGCCTGTTGAGACTATGTCCATGAGAGAAACGCCCATCATTCACATGACCTGCCCACAATCTGACAGCGCTATTCATCACCTAGACTTCTCAGACTGTGCCCTGACTGATACAGTCTTCTCCAGAGTGGAGCGCCAAGTCACTCTAGAATGTATGAACTTTGTGGAACTGTATAGCCTTGTTCTAAAAGGTAACAACCTCAAGAGCCTGCAGGTCTTGAGCAAACGTGTACAGTACATGGGTTCCCTGCGTCATCTAGACCTCAGCCTCAACTCACTGGCCTATGATGGCCTGGAACAGTGCCTTTGGCCCCCGAATATCATCAAAATGAATCTGTCCTCAAATGGGCTAAGCCAGTCGGTGTTCAGCTGCCTGCCGAATGGCACCAACACACTGGACCTCCAGAACAACCAGATAATCATTGTTCCTGAGGCCGTGATGGGCCTGGACTCCCTCTTGTTTCTGGACCTGAGTGCAAACAGGCTGAGGGATCTCCCAGTATGCAGTGGATTCCCAAACCTAAAGGTGCTTCTGCTCAGAGAGAACTCTCTCCACACTCCATCTGTGAGCTTCCTGGAGAGCTGTCCCCGCTTGCAAGATCTGGACGCCAGCCTAAACCCCTTCACCTGCACCTGCACCCTGAGAGCATTCCAGGGGCTTGGTGCTGGGGCTACTCTGGGGGGTGGACACCCAGGAATCACACTTCTCCGCTGGCCACGGTACTACCGCTGCAGCTATCCTGAAACCTGGAAGCATTCAACCCTAAAGGACTTCAGGATGCCAGAGATTTCCTGCAACATTGGCCTACTGATGGCGGCCATCTTGTGCCCGGCGGTGGTGGTGATTGTTGCCGTGGCGACCCTGTGCCACCGCCTGGATGGTCCGTGGTACATGGGCATGATCTGGAAGTGGACCCGGGCCAAGCACCGCGCAAGAACCCAGCAGATTCAGCCTGAGGACCTAGAGGGGGTGGAGTTCCATGCCTTTGTCTCCTACAGCCAGCATGACACCGACTGGGTGAATGGCTCCCTCTTACCCAACCTGGAAGGGCCCGCAGGGGGGCTCCACATCTGCCGCCACGAGAGGGACTTTGTGCCAGGGAAGACGATCGTGGAGAACATCATCCGGTGTGTGGAGAAGAGCAGACGTTGTGTGTTCGTACTCTCCTCACACTTCGTCCGTAGCGAGTGGTGCCACTATGAGCTGTATTTTGCCAGCCACCAGCGCCTGTTCCGGGGGTCTGACAGCGTGATCCTCGTTCTCCTGGAGCCGCTGCCTCAGTACCTCATCCCCTCCAAGTACAACCAGCTGAAAGCCATGATGAGCAGGCACACCTACCTAGAGTGGCCACAGGACAGGGGCAAGCACAGGCTGTTCTGGGCCAACCTGAGAGCAGCCCTGCAGTCAGACCTGCCCGCAGCAAGAGTGAGAGAGGCAGAGAGAGAGAGAGAAAATAAGTGAATAGGATAGAGAGATGTTCAAAAGTGGTGGTACTGTAAGACATAGTAAGTGGAGGTGGAATAAGTACTGCTTTTCAAACTAGTCAGCAAAGGTTTATTGGAGACATTCATATAAAGTAAGAACTATTTTCCCAACAACTTTATGTAAAAAAACAACAAAAAAAAACAATAAAACATCATCTAACAATATCAACAATTGGTTTACATTTTTTTGTCAACTTTAAACCTCATAATCTCAATGATTTCAAACCTCTTGGAAGAGTTTAGTGCATCATTTTCACATACTGTATAGTTCACTAAATGACACAAATAGAAAAACCAAATACAGACCAAAGAAAAACCAAACAGACACACATAGCTAACACCATAGATGTATTTGGAACGGAAATTTGAAATCAAACCCTGTTCAGTATTTTGTATACTGAGAAAGTACAGAAATGTTGCTTAGTACACAGTATACAGTATACAATTTTAAGGCAAGAAGGAAGGCAGAAAAATGCCTAAGAAATCTTCACTTCAAGAGAAACAAATTGAGAGCACAATAGCTGGAGGCTAGAGAGCTAGGAGCCAGCAAACCTTGCTATGGTGTTTTGTTTGTGTGTGTGTGTGTGTGTGTGTGTGTTCATGCATTTTGGTCACAGAGGTTATTCAGAGGGCATTGTCAGATGACTTCAGATGTCAGGTCTGGTACTAGTTGAGGATGTTCATGTGGGCATAGAAGCTGCACAAGCACAGTGAGCAGGGGCAGCATTGTAGAGACATCAGAGCCATAAGTGTATTCACAACTTCAAACGTCAACTGTCCAAGGTTCAGAGGTTCTGGTTCTGGTTCTGGTTCTGGGTCTAGGGTAGAGACTGGACGATCATGATCTTCTCGTTGATGCAGAAACGGTGCAGGACTGTGAATAGGTTCTCCCCACAGCGTGACACCTGCCTTTCCATGGCCAGGCGGAAGTCCTCCTTCACCCCCTTGGTGATGCCCCGTGTCACCGTGTGGTGCCTATAGGGTAGAGGGACAGACAGATTCATGAAACATGAGAACATATTACAGAAAGAAACATTTTCAACTGTTTCCTTACATGGAATTTCAAACTTACTTAGCACTGATCAGAGACTTGATTAAGTTATTTATCATCCAAATCTCTGCAGAAACAGTTGAGAAAGCATACACTAGTCAACTGCTACATATAACATGACACACAACCAAGGAAACACCATGTTTCCACACAACAAATCCTGATCGTTTTGAGATGGAATGGGAGGTCTGAGCACACATCAACCAGGCATCTCGACGGGCAAGATTCAACAACGTCTAAATAAAAAAACGCTTAACGTAAATGTCCACAAATGCAATGGGAGCAGGAGATATGAAAACATAAAACCCAAATTGACCATAGAACAAAAACAACACCAGAACAACAACAATAACAACATCAGTGATGACCACAAAAACAAATGCGATGTCTCAAATAACCGCTTTCGCGAAATTATCTTGATGAAAACGACAGACCGAAAAACGAAATGGGGGTGGGGGGGGGATGACCAGTCTTGGGGGTGATTGAACAGGGGGGGGGGGGGGGGTCTGAGTGGGGCCAGGGGTACCTGTCTGTTGTCTGCACCCCAGGAAGCAGCATGGTACTTAACTCCACCGCCAGGGCGGGGCTAGGGTTCCTGAGGACAGCAAACACCAACATTCAACAACCGCTGAGGAGATAGGGTGCATTCAAGCGCCCACACAGATTTCATCTGTAAAATGAAGACCTTATTCATCTTGAACAGACACCTCTTTGTACCATGTAGTACCACACCAGACACTGCTCACCCGGAAGAAGCTGTGCCACTATTCTATACTAGTTCAGTGTACAAAGTCAACACATCGCATCAATACAGACATATGAGCAAGTGGGACAGGCTTACTTGATTAGCATCCCCTGATTGGGCAGCAGTTCCAGCTGAACCCTCCCCCCTTCCGTAGTGCGCAGGTAGGCAAACTCCTCCAGCATGTCAATATCTGAGGGAACGAACGAGTGTAAGGAAAACAAAAAACACATTCAAGGGGGAGGAGCAGGAGAGAGAGAGAGAGAGAGAGAGAGAGAGAGAGAGAGAGAGAGAGAGAGAGATCAGGATGAAGACACAGTGAGGTGTGAGCCTGCTTAATGGCAGATACCCAGTTTGTGGCGTCAGAGTGTTGCTGTGACACGGCTGCAGATCAAAGGCGCCAAAAGAGATTGGATCAAGGATATTGGCTACTCCTGTCTTTACTGTAATGTATTATTATTTTGGATTGATCATCGTCATTTATGTTCTGTCATCATTACCTCATTCATTTCTCATCCAAAAGCTTCAAAGGATACTGGTGACGTAGTTGAAGAAGTTCTCGTACTGGAAGCTGCCCTGCTGACAGATCTTATCCAACGCCTTTAGAAACAGTGTCTCGCCCTGTGGCCAATCATGTTGCAGGAGCACGACCACATGACCCAGGGACAGGTCATCCCGGTTATCCATAAATGCACGTAGCTAATTGGATGAAAAGGGGAAAAGATGGGGCGATTAAATTAGATCTCAGAATATTTTTTTGGGGGGGGGGGGAATGGGCAAATTATGAACCATGGGTAATTTCCCTCAAATCTTGAAAACAACCCTTTCAGCATATGGAGAAATATATATTGAAGGCTGTGTTTTGGTGGATATTTAGGGGAATGTTGTGTTGACTTACCTTGAAACAGGCCAGCATCAGCTGAAAGCAGAAGGGCAGGATCGCTTTGCTCGTGCAAGGCAGGAGCTTCAGGTCGTTGTCTAACAACAGAAATAAAAAATAAATTTAAAAAAAACATAAAACACTGATTCTTTTCCCTTGACATCTGACAATATCACACACATAATGTTAACACCACACCAAAATCAGATCAAATCAGTGACATTTGCAGACTAGACATTGTCGTTCATCCTAAACCCAGGGCGCTCAGTGGCGTAGCACACTAAGGCGCATACCATATCATCGCAAGGTCCCTGGTTCGATTCCGGCCGTCGATGTATCCTGCATGTCATCCCTCCTCTCTCTCTCACCCATCCTTCCTTGTTAATCTCTATCTCTATCCCAATAAAGCAAAAATGCCCTAAAATATATATATATATAAAAATAAAAATAAAAAGCTTGCTGAACCCAACCTTTGCGGGGTTTGCTCCTGACTTTGCCTGGATCTTCAGAGGGTTTCACTGGATCCTGATTCTGGGGAACCAACCCACCAACTAGATCAAGCAGCTTCTCACAGGCCAACTGACACAGACAGAGAAACACACACACTTAAAAAAAAAAAACACACAATGACCATGCAATTTACAATATACAATAGTAAGTGTGCAAATATCAAACTGTGTGTATGTTTGCCCACCCTGTACTCTCCCAGAGAGTAGTGGCAGGATGCCTGCTGTATGAGGGCCCTATGGTGCTCCAGACTGCCCTGCCCAGCGGGGCTCTGGCCCGGCTGGGGCTGCTGGAATACAGCCATCTGGACCAGACTAGCCAGGGCCTTCCGGTACTGGCCCTGGGGGACACAAAACAACACACACTTCACCATACAGTACACTCACTGTGAACGCATATGTGTACATACAGTCACACAGTAAACCACAAAAAACAATCATACATATATACCTGGTATATGATCATATCAGTTTGGAATATCCGGAACCACAGCCAGTTGTCTGTCTTCCAGGCAGAACAGATTTTGTTGAACTCTAGGGGTTGAAAAGCACAGGGTGAGGATGGCTCGTATGTGTCACAGTACATGTAAGTGATTCACAACTGAGCACACAAACATGTTGTGACCACAGCAAAGTAGTAAGTGGAATACATCTGAAGTAGCAAAGGGGTCTCATTTAGAGAGTGCGCCCGGTGTGCGGTGAGGGACGTATTTGGAGGACGTACCGGTCTCCAAGCTGTCGTGGGAGTGGAGGAGGTCCCAGCTCTCCCTTGCCATGCGGAAACTCTCCAGAGTCTCCGTCCACCCAGGCATCTCCGCCTTGTTCACCACGATGTGACGGCCTCGCCCCAAGCCCTCCTCATCGTCTGAGCTCTGAGTCACACACACACACACACACACATACACATATATTAAAACAAGTGTGCACACACACACATACATTTCCCCTCTCTTGCTCTCACAAGCACAAAAACCCTTGGATTTTTGGATTCGATGTCGGTCCCCTTACCATCGCCTTCTCTCGACCGTCTGCAACTTTGCGTTTCTTGTGGGCATGTTTCCCTGCTCCTCTCTCCGGCTCCACATCATTGTACACTGAGCTCAGATCCTCTAGTAGTATCCACGGCCCAGAGTTCAACGCGTTCACGCCTGCAACACACACACACACGCGCGCGTCAATACACACAAACACTAAATGTGCAGTCGTGAAGATATTCTCCAATTAAATCAATGGACCAAAGCCCAACAAACTCCAACACCAAACACAGATGCACAAAAGATGCAGCACACTCACTGACACACACACACACACACACACACAGGAAGAGACGGACCCTGGAATAGCGCAGGCTGTACAGCTGAGACGTAGAGGTATGCACTGCGGAAGAGGACCAGGGCTGCACAGATGACCACCTGACTGCAGCACCGAGACCGCGTCTCTCCCTCCAGACTGGGCAGGTAACGACAGAGGTCCTTCACGCGCGGCAGCATGTCCACGTAGCCCCTACAAAACACACACACACACACGCACACGCACGCGCACACACACACGCACGCGCACACGAGTATATACACACAAACAGCTCATTAACATCTTCTAGCCTCTTGCAAAACACACACAACCTAATAATTACTTAAATGCAGCGATAGACCAAGCATGTTCATGATGAGGCCATTACAAAACAGACACACTCATCGCCACACATACACACACACACACACAGGAGGGCAACTCATACCTCTGTCCCTTGTCCCCCTGCCACTCGCAGCGTGCCCCCACCACTGCTAGCATGTCCAACAGCCTCTCCCACGGTTCGGCCACCACCGAAGACTTCTCTGACAACCCATCAATCACATACCGCTGGGAGCCCCGAGGCACACCGGGAGATTTCAGCACCCCGCCCTCCTGAGAGCCTGAAAGGTGTGAAAGAAATGAGAGATGGGGCAGATGTCGAGGGGGAGAGAGCCAGAGTAAGTAAGACAGGGGAGTAAAAAATAAAATAAAAATAGGGTTGTAATATGTCATTATACTGTCATGTGACACTAATGTATATCGTAGTGTGCAGATGGCATTCACTAAGAGAGAGATATCGATGTCATGGGGATTATAGTTGCTATGGTGAGTTGCTACCATGTAGGGGTTTACCCTGTAGCCCCCCATCAGGCGAGGGTCCGCGGGTGACATAACCGATGTAGAACTCAGCCGCTTTCAGCATGTACTTCTGCAGCAGGCTGGCAGGGAGGCGCATGTCCACGTTGTTTATGATCAACGGGAGGACGTCACACACTGCGGGAGAGGAAAAAGACAAATTGCTGTTTACTTCATGCCCATTTGCTGTTGAGCTACAAATGTTTGAGGCTTTGACCTTTTTGATATATATGTTTGTCTAACCAAACAGCTTCCTGAAGCAGTTGACCGGTGTCTCCAAGTTCTCGACCGCTTCTGCGTCCAATAAGGACTCTCCCAGATTGACCTAGATGTGGAGAAGAATGTTACAAATGGATTGTAAACAGTTACGGACACAAGAGTGGCGAGGGCAAAGGTAAGATGGGAGTGGTTATGTACCCCGTGCTGGACCACAGAGTCTGGGAAGCGCTTCAATAGCAGCAGCAGCATTTCAGCCTTCTCCAGAGTGTTGAAGCACTGCTCTGTAGCCTTCAACAGCATCTCGCACTGTACACGACCAGGCAAGGTCTCAAACAGACCTACGAAAAACACACACATACACATGATACACACACACACACACACACACACTCCAAAGCACTACTCACAATCAGGGGGCAGACCTAATAACAACACACACCACTGTCACAATCCTCACCTCGGAGGAACTGTGCATGTTTGTCCTGACAATCACTCCGAAGGGCAGCTGTTATAATTGTGATCTCACGCCACACAATGGGCTGATCAGGAAAATTGATAAACCTGTGAGGCAAAAAAAGAATACATTTAGTCAAGACTTGAAAAAACTGAAATCAAAGACAAAAACTATGACAGACTATCCGATGCCTTTATTCTCATACGAACGAAATTGTATTCCACTTCAACTCACATGTCATAGAGCAATCTGCCCGCTGAGGCCGTCCTCTCCGCGTTTCGCTCGATTGTGTACATCTCATACTGGTAAACAAGTCAACAACAACAACAACGTGAAGATGGTGCACAGGCACTCTCGGTCGTGCAGCTACCAGTGAGGTGAGTTATGACCATATCCACAAAATACGTGTGACTCTTTGGAACCAGTGGTCAGTCATTTATCACACATAACAAAACGTGAGTTACCTGTATGTTGAAGTCAGTAGGGTAGAGGGTTCGAGCGGTTATAAGCCAAGCTTTGGCTGCGCATGGGTCATCGGAGACAAGTTCCCGGGCCCTTTTTACTAAGAAGTCGCAGTCTTTTTGTGCAGACATATTTAGTCGCACAAAATGTCAAATCCGACGAGTAACTAAGGCTGTCAGGATATCACACTTTCCATTTGAGTAACGGCTAAAGCTTTGCTAGCGAAACAGGCAGCTATGATATTGATCTAACAGAATTTGAAGAAAGCTACTATATGTTTTAATTCCTTAAGCTTACTACAGCTGATTCAGTTTACAATGAATGTTTTATATGTTGCTGGGCTTAGACAAATCCAGTGGGTTACAAAACCTGAATGTTCTAGCTCATGAAATAGCTGAAAATTGGGACATTTGTTTACCGCTCCGCTTAACGGGAACCTTATGATGACATCATTCCCTTCAGTCGCGCACGTCTAACGTCACATCAAACTTCTTCAATGGTTCCTAAAAGTATGGGACAAAGGTTCCTCTTTCTAATGCAATGTCGCCACCTAAACGCAAAGCAGAATATTGCACCCAGAAAATGTGGGCCAGCCACACAACCAGACGAATGCAGCAAGGCATCATCAAAGATAACATTAAATATTAAAAACCTCTCTGGCAGCATTATGTAACCCTTATGGTGAATTGAATGCGCAACGTTTTGTGAATTACAATATACTAATGTTTTCATGAATTCATGAATTGCCTTCAATGACATCAGCTTTCAACGGTTTTAATATAAATATAGCTAAAAGCCTTGAAATATCAGCTGAAATTGTCTCAATCTTCCCCTTTACCCAAGGGAGTCTCTGGAGAAAATAAATAAAAAATAAAGCAACATTTATGCCCCGTCAAAAATTATAGGTGCGTGGAAATGATGGTGCATGCCCCTACTCCCCATGGAATAGATGCAGGGAACGAATCAATGGACTTCAGAGATTACCCCATCCCATCTTGATCGATAATATATCATATATTATCAATGATTCTGACCTAAATGTGCCACCTTGTATGAATATGTGACGGTCTGCGACCCCTTCCCCTTTTCACAAGTATGACCTCTGTGTATTGCATTATTATGCATCTGATATATTCTATCGAGATGTTATGGAGATCATTCATGTTGCCAGACAGCGAGGATTTAGGACCGGACCGTGCACTTCATCGAGAGTACGAAGGGCATACCCGCGATCTGCGATCTCTATTGGCTGTGCCACAGTCACCTGCTTACCGATCTGCTAACGACAGAAGCCACGACCTAGAACGGTTCTTTTTCCGTTCCGATAGCTACGGTTCTCCTTGGCAAAGGCACAAGCAAGCAAGCAGGCAAAGTTTGGAGGTAACGGCAAACAGAGCTTGACATACACGCTGAGGACGGTAGCTACTCGTGAAATGTCTCATCGTTGTGCTTTCTAATTATTTTTGGACCCCCATCAGCTGCTTGAGCATGCCCTCTCTTTCGGCGTCCACTGCCCAACAGTCACTGATCAAGAAGCAAGTCGAAGCCGGTCTGGTTGTCCGCTTTGACACCGCTAACGTAGTGTAACGCTAGCTTAGCTTGACACTATCCAGTCATTGTAATCGCTCTCGTCTACATTTTGACCAGTTATTGATATTCAATCCGATTTTTATTTAGTTGCATGGCATTCGGTTAACTGCATTTGTGGTAGCTTATGTACGGAATGTTATGTTAAGGGACTCAATTACATTCACAATCAATGTTGGCTAGTTAGCTAGTAGCAGAGATGGCTTCTAGTAACATCCACACAGTGCAGTGGCCTGCATGATACTAGCTAGCTAGCTCTTCTTGCTTAACGTTGGCTACCTATGTAAGTATTTGGAGCTAGAATGATCAGATTTCTTGCACTGGCCGCAATCATGTTGAGTTTTTATTGATAGGATAAGGATGGAAAGTTTCACTTGGCTAGATGTTACGAGCTCTTTAGAAACTCCACAGACAGCATTAGCTTGCTAGCTTATTACTAGTATAGTTCCTAAGGCGGTGCCAAATATCATTTTGACACAGTCACTGTACACAAGTGGCAAGCAGATTGTTCGTCCTTGTTACGGACAGTTTATTGACACTACAGGGAATGAGTTGGAAATGGCCTCATGTAATGTAAGATGAACCACTTTGGCGTTATTTTAAGAAATGAACTAGGGACGGGATCATTTTGTGGCACAGTTTGCAAGGGCTTGTTACGACTGTGACCTCTAATGACCCTAGTAGGGTTCCACCATAGACAGAGAACTCTATGGTTTCACGACCACCCTGCCCCTCCATTTATATTTAGAAAACAGTTCAACCTGCTTTATGTAAAGGACCTTGGTTTAAAAGTGAGTTTCGACCTTGGGTTGCTATGAGATCAATATAATCTTGTCAATCAAGTCTTTGTTGATGCAATTTTCATTCCAGGTGGGCACCCTACCCTGTATGCTTTAGTCAAATGCTATTCAGAATGACAGCCTCTCTCTCAACTCTGAACCCTGGCACATAAGACTCAACAGTTATATAACAGCCTTGTTCTTATCAGTGAGTTGGTAATGCTGGCAAACTGGAGTGTTTCTGGCAGGTTTCAGTGGAGGCAGGAATCTACCTGGTTTTGAATTAAATCAGGAAAAAAGACAAAAGCTTTATAATGAGAGTAATCTACAAAGTGTTGAAATAACAATGGCATGAGATGAGATTGTAACCTGAATCATGGGAAACTGCTTTGCCAAATTACACAAGATCATTGTTGCATTTTCAACTTGGCCACTTTGTTATCCATCTTATCATTTGGCACAACTGCTGTCCTCTCCCAGTCCAGCAAACACAGCTTTCTGGCAACAGCCTTCCTCCACAAAATCATCCTCCACAAAACCATCCTCAACAATGCATGTGGGTGTATCTGCAGACTGGAATACCAGTGAACCATTATAACAAGTAAGCGATATTGGCAATTTTCAATCCTATCTTTTTTTTTCCTTACTTACAGGGTGAAAATCATACCAGAGGTTGTCTCCTGGATGTGATGGCGTAGGCTTGGGTGCGTCTCACCTCCCATGGCTGTTTCTACCATGGAACCTGAGTCAGTCCGGGCACCACAGGCCCAGGGGGCCCTGGGTAAAGGGGGGGGCTCCCTGCTGCCAGCTGGGCGTCTGGCTGCGTTGCTGGGGTCTCGGGGGAAGCACTATGTGTGCGGTTCGGCCGCAGCCTTCACCAACATCGTGGTGACGTTCCCCATCCAAAAGGTTCTGTTCCGCCAGCAGCTCCACGGCGTGCGGGTGGGCGAGGCCGTCCGGCAGCTCCAGAGGGACGGCCTGAGAAACCTCTACCGAGGGCTGCTGCCGCCCCTCCTCCAGAAGACCACCACAGTGGCCATCATGTTCGGCCTGTACGAGGACTTCTCCCGGGTCTTACTGGATCAAGCCGGTGGGAGTGGCGTCCCGGAGCTGGTGACACGGAGCTTCGCGGCGGCGCTTGCGGGAACGGCCGAGGCCGCCCTCACTCCGTTTGAGCGCGTGCAGACTCTCCTGCAGGACCACCGGCACCACGGGCGCTTCCACAACACGGCGCACACCTTCCGGACGCTTCTGAGCGAGTACGGGCTGAGCGAGTGCTACCGGGGCCTGGTGCCGGTGCTGCTGAGGAACGGGCCCAGTAACGTGCTCTTCTTCGGGCTCCGCGGGCCCATCAAAGAGCAGCTCCCGGAGGCCACCAGCCGGGCAGGCCACCTGGTCAACGACTTTGTCTGTGGAGGGGTCCTCGGGGCGGGCCTGGGGATCATGTTCTATCCCCTGAACGTGGTGAAGTCGCGGGCGCAGTCGCAGGTGGGGGGCGCGTTCCGCCCCTGCAGCGAGGTGCTGCTAACAGTGTGGAGGGAGAGGGGGGGTAGTGTTGCCATGCTGTTCCGGGGGGCACATCTCAACTACCACCGCTCGCTACTCTCCTGGGGTATCATCAATGCCACCTACGAGCTACTGCTCAAGGTTATATGACATTTGCGGGGGGGGGCAGGGGAGGGGAGAGAGACACAGCAGGGGGGGGGGGGGGAGAAGGGATGCAGGTTTGAAGAATGAGACGTGTTTTTCGGGAGGGGTATGATCACAAATGGTGTTGTTTCAGTCAAGACATTGACTGGTTGTGCTGTAGTATGTAGAGTATGATAGACAGAGGAGAAGAGAGTAGCTGAAAGGTGGATGTTGCAGTACCAACAGGAGGGACCAGCGGTCAGTGTGAGATGATTTTCCTGCCATTGTGACGTGTCGGTCACAGTATTGAAATAGGATGCACACACAGACAAAGCTGATGCCAGGGTCCAATCAAATTGGCCACATTGTCACGTAGTAATTCAAGCCAGTTCTGCAGGGGAGAAATTCAGTCACTGAATTTTGAAAAGCCTCATGCAAAAGTGATTTGACATTTTCAATACATTTTTCAGAAATCGACTTATTGAAATTGAATCACACATCTGTGTTGTAGGCACCTTTCCCAGTGTGGTACGCTGTGGTACAGGTGTCCGAAGTTGTTTTCATGGGGGTAAGCCTTTTTAGAGTGGCCAAGAACACTTCTATAGAACTTTTCATTGTATTGATTATTGATTGAATCGATCTGAACATTGATTTATATCTGTTTGTCCAACCCATATCCCGACCTGGGTCCTCGGGTGAACTCTGGTGTACTGATTGTTGGCCAACTTATTTCACTATGTATTATCTTTATGCACTGATAATACCCTCTGCAATGTAACTGTTAGCAGGTGTTGGTCCTGTATTACTTGAAAGATGACTGGAAACTAACTATCAGTATACTCAGAGGCACAGGGGGAACTGGATTAGGGAAGTGCTATTTTCTTTTTTTATCCATTTCTTCATTCAATCATGATTCGTCAATGCCAATCAAAGCGAATGTTGACATTTTGTCAAAGATGTGTGTGTTGGCTTACTCCTGAAGTGCTGCTTGTAGTGTCTGTCTCTTTTGAGTTTTGACAAGTCCCCATCGGTTTGAGTGTTAAGTAAAATAGAATAACCGTAACCTGTGTCTTCCTTGGAGTAGATGAAAACAACATGAAAAGGAAACTATGAAACATGGCCAAAAATATATATATACACACACACACACACACACCAACAAATCAGGAAAATAAACATTTCCCCCCCATCAATTTCTACTCTCACTCTCTCTGAAGCCCTTCATTTCCAGTAACACGTGTCTCTGGCCTCCGTATCTCCCTCTGTCTCTCTACAGTTTCCTGCTGGCTCTCCTGGCTGACTGCTGCACGCTAGTCCTCCTCTCTGCCCATAACCTCTGTTGACATAATGGGCTCAGATTTCAAGCTTGAGTAGAGGCAGTCGCCGTGCAGACCCTCACCTCAGACATGACAGGCCACATAGAGCAGACATGCTTCTAGGGAGATGAGACGAGAGAGTGGCGAGAATGAGAGCGAGGAGAATTGAATGTTGATGAAAGAGGGGGAATGAGATAAGATAAAGGGACAGGGGAATGTAAAGTGTGGCATTATAAAGCAGATTGCCCTTGCGCAGTCTGTTTGTGTAATCTTGTTCTAATGTAGAATTGAACTTACAAGATCAGTACAATTTTCCAGGTTTTTTTTCTTTCTTTGAGGGTACAAGTCGGTTTTGTTGCAAGGTTGAGAAAAATAGAAAATGATTCATTTCTAAATTAATTGCAGATCACCTGAATTAGTCACAAATATCATTTTAACATTACACTAAGCAAGTGACAATGTTGAAAATGAAACATGTCCAATGACTGAAAGAGCATTATTTTTGTCCATTTATGAGAGTATATGGTTGTAACAGTCTTTTCTAAATGAAAACAGTTAATTCATGATGGTACATGACATTTTAATTTAATGATTTGACTTTTAAATGGATGATTTGGTAATAGTTTATATTTTTATAAGAAGACACCCATATGTTTTATAAAGGTGAATTGCTTCTTAAACTGTCTGTGTGAGTCTTTTTTTTTTTGGATGAGTCAACATTACCATTGTATTCTCCATGGCAGTTACCCTCCATCTGAGTGACTCATTCTGCTGATTATGTTCTTGCCCAAACATGCAGGTAATCCACTAACAGTGGTGAATCACAGAAAAAGCTTCACCATATGTTGCTAAAAAATGTTGTATATCTACTTGTCTTTACATGACCTTACAGGTAACTCCCTGAACACAATAAAGGGTGGGTCCTACACACACATTTATGGTATCGTGGTTTCAATACCAATAACGTTCAACTGCTATGGTCCTGCTAAGTGTGCCCAGAGAGGCTGGGACTAGTTGTGGCTGGGTTAGGAAGTCAGACAGCGAGGATAATGACCAGATTAAGGGCAGTCTGACATGGGACTTTAGATCAGAGGGAGATGAATTGTAGTTGATAGTAAGCTTCCTAGTGCAGTTCAAATGGGTGCTTTGCTAAATATTCCTGAAAAGCCTTTTACTTGAAGGACCCTTCTAATCGCATTGTGAATGATAGATAAGTGTGGTAATGAGAAACTTACTGGATTTCCAGTGTAGACATTTTACCATGCTGTTTTCTCCTATCTAGTCCTTTTAGGGAAGTAATGACTATGGAAGCGATGAGGGGAGGATGGACTGAAGCCCAGTATTTGGACAAGCCCCATTCACTGAGCTACTCTTCAAATATGTACTCCTGGGTTCACCGTCTGGTCAAAATCTGTGTTCTCAAGTCACAGTGGAAACTCAAAACTCAACTTTTAAACCACCCCTGACACATGCAGGTGAAGACAAGTCCAAACAGCCAAAACACGAGGTCACACTACATTATATTTATTTCCAAACAATACTTTTATTGATATCAATGTCATTCATGGTTGGCATGGAAAAGTAATGCAACTATTGTCCCTCAATATGTATTTTCAAGGTGTGTGTGTGTGGTCTTGTTCTGTGGCCATCATGCTACAACAGTAAACATCATGACAATAGGAAGAATGTCCATGGGAGGATTGCAACACTTGTAAAATTGGCTTCCCCTCCTTAGCCAGAGATATTACAACCTCGTCTCAATTCTGCTCCACAGCAGCCACCAATGTCCAGGCTCCATACTACTATGTTTGTCTGAGTTAATGGACAATTGGCATCAACATGACATGATCATCCCATTGTTGTCACGGTGGGTAAGTCCCTCCAGATCTAATGGATTTAACTAATGAAGCTAATGAGATGGCATTAAACCAGGTGGATGAGCTTATTAGTGAATAAGCCAAGCCATCGAGATCAGGGGAGGCTGATGGAGGTAGAAATCGGAGGACGGGCTCATTCTAATGGTATCAAACATTCCTCATTCCATTCCATGCATTACAATGGGCCTGTCCTCTGATTTCTAGCTTTCCCTGCCTCCACCGATAGAGATAGCCGGTCAATCAAAGGAAAAAGTATATGTAAGAATATGTTTGAATTTGATGCAACATGATATTTCTGTGCTGAGCTTAAACACGAGTGAAATGACAGTGACAACTAAATATCAGTTTCCCATCAAACAAAAGGCAAAACACTATTTTATGTAATCAATACTCTGATTGCATGTTTGCACATAGAGCATCTGTGACCATTGAGTTGTATGAACAGTATTGAGTCACAAAGCAGCTCTGCATCTACCTACAACACAGTAGGTAGGAGGCTTGGTGTTGAGATGTGTTGCATTCAATGGCATGCAACACTGCAGAACATTGCAATCCTGAACGCAGTCGTAATCCAAATCTGGACCAAAGGCCCCTCATTTCCAGAGGGAAGCCCTCGATATTTTCCAGTAACTATGACTATAAAACATATGCAGTTATTGTTCTCTTAATGTTAACACAACATAACTAGATAATGATATGTGGGAGAAGTGGTTATGTTTGCATAGCCATAAAGTAAGTTTCAGGTAGAATCAAACAAACAAACACACAAACATAGATATACATGTATATCTACAGCTCTGACACAAACATCATCAGTCAGTCAGTCAGCTGTCAGAACAAATCATGGGTAAGAATAGAATAGTATTAAAACCGTGGCTCAGTGTTATATGACTTTGGATAGTTGCTACATCTAGTTTAACAGTCAGCCTCAAAAACGTTGTACAAAATAACAGATGACTTCCTTTTCCCTACAGTCCCCACCCACACAACCCACCCCAGAAAAATATATGTATCCTTTGGATTGAGAATTGATGTACTGTATATTACTGCATAAGCATTTGGGTTATTGAGGGGTTTTCTCAGTTCAAGCATTCACACACAATTTGTCAGTCAGAAGCCAGGAACAGAACAGAAATAAATAGGTTTTCAGTTTACACAGGGTTATTTTCTTTTCTTAATGATGCAAGCTATAACTTTAATTTCCCGGTCAAAAGTATTTCCCCTTTCCTTGTTTGTAAACTGAGGGGGTGGGTCTTACAAATGTAACCGTTTGCTTTTTGGCACAATGTGTTTTGTTGCCACAAAGAAAATGAAAGGTACAGATTGCAACTTTAACTGGATCCACGGAAAGATTAAATAATACTGTCTCAGTCAACGCCAGTCAAGTGGGAGGGAGGTAGAAAACCACACATGACAAAAAGAAAAATCCAGTGACAACCATAAGGTCTTCCACCAGACCATGGTGCAAACATCGTAAAAATAAATACATAAATACATACACTCACAGAACACTTTATTAGGAACACCTGTACACCTTCTCATGGAAAAAAACTGTGTTTTCTTGGCACACTTTGGCCTGTTAATACCAATCACTTGAATGCCTATTTGAGTATTGTTGCTGACCATGTGTATCCCTTCATGGCCACATTTTACCCATCTTCTAATGGCTACTTCCAGCATGATAATGCACCATGTCACAAAGCAAAAGTCATCTCAAACTGGTTTCATGAACGTGACAATGAGTTCAGTGTTCTTCAGTGGCCTTCCCAGTCATTGGATCAGAAGCCAATAGAACACCTTTGGGATGTGGTAGAATGGGAAATTCACAGCTTGAAAGTGCACCTGAAAAATCTGCAGGAATTGCGTGATGCAATCATGTCATCATGGACCAGAATCTCAAAGGAATGTTTCCAACATCTTGTGGATTCAATGCCACGAAGAATTGAGGCTGTTTTGAGAGCAAAGGGAGGCCTACACAGTATTAGTATAGTGTTTCTAATAAAGTGCTCAGTGAGTGTACATAGGTAATTCATACATACATATAATAAAATAAGATAGTTATAAAATACCTATGTACAAATGCATAGTCCTGATGAGTCCATCAGGAGGCCTAGCAATGGCAGTCAATATGAGTGGAAGTTCTCCTCTTCATTTAGGGGTGTTTTGGTGTGTGTGTGTGTGTGTGTGTGTGTGTGTGTGTGTGTGTGTGTGTGTGTGTGTGTGTGTGTGTGTGTGTGTGTGTGTGTGTGTGTGTGTGTGTGTGTGTGTGTGTGTGTGTGTGTGTGTGTGTGTGGTCTGTATCTGTGTAAGTGTGCTGTGGTCTGCATGGCACTTACTGTACAACCGTGAATGTAGGGGTACACACCAGATCCCTCTGTGCTAAAGAATCGCATCAACAGCCCTTTCTTCATCCTCCTTCCGTCTATAAACATGTCCTCCCCTTACTGTATCTCATCCAGTCAAGGTGAGCAGGGTAATAAAAGTTGAGAGGTCAAAAGTTGAGAGGTACATGACCTGGCGGCTCTGTAGAGTCTGGCGAGCGCGTCCGAAACAGCTGCGTGAGCGCGAAGACGGAAGAGATGAGCACTGTGCAGCGTTTGGCTAACATCCTCACCCCCTCCCCTTCTCCTTGCCCTTGTCCAGTCCCTCCCCCACTCCCACTCCCACTCCCACTCCCAACCCCACCCCCGGGCCCGACCCCGGCTCCAGCTGTCTCCACAGCCCCAACAAACTCCCGGTACAGCGACACAATCTCTTTCAGCTTCTCCAGGGCCTCCTCCTGGGTGTCATCGTCGTCTTTATGGATGGGACCCCCGTTTCGGCACACATCACAGCCAGGGCAGGGGCGCATTCGCAGGCAGGCGGCAGAGAGTTGCACGAGGGCGCTGAAGCTGTTGGATAAGGAACGCAACGCCTCGTCAGGAGCCCAGCCCACGCGGGTGGCACGCTGGCACCCCGATGCCAACCGCCTGGCCTCCGCCTGGAGTAACCCCCGCTCCGCCTCCGTCAGGAGTGCAGGACCCACACCTCCACAGCACGGGGCTGCGTCCTCCTCCTCCTCCTCTCGCCCCCCGCGTTGACTCAAAGGGTCGTGTCCCTTCTCTTCTCCACCGTCCTGTTTTGATTGGTTGGAGTCTCTGTCCCCCTCTCTGCCTATGTCTGTTTTGGTGGGCTCTGCTGATGATGATGATGGTGGTGGTGGTCCAGTTTCGCCCCTCACCAGGACCAGTAAGAGCTGGTCGATGTCCTGACGCAGGGAGGTGAAGCCCCCCTTCAGACCCCCGTAGCGCTTGTTGGTGAGGGACCGCAGGGAGCCCCCGATGGGGGGGGTGGGGGAGACGGGGCGGGTGAGGAGGGGGCTGAGCTCTGAGGAGGCGGTGGAGAGGCCGGAGAGGGGCCGGGGGGTGTCTCTCAGCAGGGACAAGATGTTGGGGGAGGGAGAGGAGGAGGTTGGGGAGGGGACGGGCGTGGGCCGGGCGGGCTTGGGCCGCGTGCGGCGGGAGAACTCGTAGATGGTGAGCTCCTCGTCGAAGCCGCAGCCGTCCTCGGGGTCACCGCTGAAGCAGTTGGCGTAGACGGTGCGGCAGCCGCAGGCCTCCCGGTGGGGCTGGGGAGGAGTGTGTTCCAGGGAGGAGCACGGGGAGTCCCCCTCCAGGGGCAAGCTAGAGATGCCCCCCAGCCCTACCTCTGAGTGGGGCCGGGACTGGGGCTGCTCCGACTTGCAGGACCCCAAATGCCCGTAGGGATCAGAGACGCTGCAGCCGTGGGACCCGTTTTCTCTCAGGGACAGATTGGAGTGTGACCCGTTGGCGCCATTGGCCCCCTTCATATGTGAGGTTACATCCTGGGCCTCTTTTATGGTTGCTATAACAACAGCAGCGCCGTCCTCCAGTACATTCCCCTTCCCTTTGCCCCCCTTGGACCCCACAGTCTCCGCCTCCTTAGTGGGGGCCTTGCCCACATCAGAGGTTCCACTGGCCACTGACAGACCGGACCCAAAGCCAGACGTGTCTCCGTTGATAGAGCTGGTGGAGGGATAGTCCAGAGTGCCCAGGATCTCTTGGGAGCGGGTCATGTACCAGGGCAGGGCCTGGATCCTCCCACGCAGAGCCGAAGTGGGCAGACGACCCCCCAGGCTGGAGGAGCTCACCCTCAGGTCTGACCCCGACCCAGACCTGCTCTCTGTGCCTCCCGCTACCCCTTTAGATGATGTGGAGGTCAGGGAGGTGGTGAGGCAAACTGGGGCATCTGTGTTTTTGGGCGACAGGTTTTCATGACTTAGAGAGACCCTCCTCCCTGCCTGGATACTCCCGTTCCGACTACCCCAGGGGTGGAGACCATTCGGGGGGGAGACCCCCTCTTTCGGGACCCCCTTGGCAGTACCCGGGGCCTCCTTAGGTGATACAGGGGTGCCGCTGGGGACTGATAAAGGGTAGAAAGGGGAGGTGGGTTTTGGCGAGATGGGGGGAGGGGTGGCTAGGCCTAACTTAGTCTCCGCTCCTGTAGTGGTGCATGAAATGGGGGGCAAGCTTGGCTTCTTTTTCGGAGGGTTCACCACACCCCCATTTATGCCCCCTCGGACCTCCTCCTTGGGCAAGGAAACCCTGTTTGTTTTCGTGTCACCCTTGGGCGTTAGCTTGTCAGCAGTCACCTGGACACTGTCTCTAGGAAGCACATGATGAGATCCATTCTCCTGTTTTGGTCCATTTTCTTGCCTAGGTCTGTTTTCTTGTCTGGGCCCATTCTCACGAGTCTGGGGGGTGTTTGGGGGTTGTTGGCGGCGCCGTACAGCCGTGATGAGAGGGGAGGACAGAGGAGGCCCCCCCGCCCCCGAGGTGACAGATTTGAACTCCATGGTGTCTGGCTCCATCTCCAGGAGCTCCGAAGACAGACGGCCTGCGTGCCCACCTGAAGCATCCCCATTACAGTGGGCATACGGACCCCCACGCTGGGGAGATCTGGGGGGGATGATCTGAGGTTTGGGAGCCAGTTGGGGTTTGGGCGCCAGCGGTGGAGGTTTTGCCTTAGCTTCAACTCTCTGAGAGACCGGCTGGGAGCCGGGGTAGAGGTTTGAAAGGGGCCGTGGGGCTGGCTGGCTTGTTGGCTCTTTCTTGTCCTCCGAGGGGGGATGTCTCTTGGTCACGAGGGGTGAGGGAGGCTCCGTCTCTGGCACGGACGGCAGTCCATTAGCAGTCCATGTGCCACTCAAGCGGTTTGTATGTCTCCTATCAGCACCATCAGAACCATGTTCTGTGAGAGAAAGAGAAACACAGAGATACACAGAGAGAAGGAGAAACAGAAAGAAAGAAAGAAAGAAAGAAAGAAAGAAAGACAGAAAGAAAGAAAGACAGAAAGAAAGACAGAAAGAAAGAGGGGGTTAAACAATCATTTCAAAACCTTATCTTACACACATTTCAACAGCTAAAAAGGGCAAAAACCCACCTATAACATCTGGAACTGGAGGAGTGAACCGCTCCTGTGCATCAAAGAACTCATCCTCTGATTCTGAAGCGCTCTCCCTCACAGTGAGAGGTGGCCTGACGTTGGGGGACGGCGTTAGGAAAAGCCCCTCCTCCTCCATGGAGTAACGAGCGGGGTTAGGACCCCCTCTCTTTTCACAGGAGGTGTGGCTGGGGATTCTGGGGACTCGGAGATTCGGCCCGCTGCAGTTGGGCAACGGAGTGCTGTCGACAAGGCGTAAGTCCATCAGACTGGGTATCTTTGAAATGCGTCGGAGCTCTTCCTCCCCCTCCTCTTCCTCCTCCTCCTCCTCTTCCTCCTCCCTCTCCTCCTCATCGCTGGTGGCCTCTGGCGGGCTGGGGAGGAAGTCCGCCTGGGAAAGCTCAGCGAAGCACAGGCAGGAGTTGTCGTTGCTGCGGTAACTTAGGTTGGTGGGCCGCACGGGGGCCGGCGCCTGGTTGGCGGCGGTGGCCTCCCTCTGGCTCTGTGGAGACGATGGAGTCACCTCCAGGAGGTACGGGTGGTGCACATCCAGGGTTGGGTGGCCCTCGACTGGAGAGCGTCCTTCCTGGAGAGTGTCCAGGCAAGAGGGGGCTTTGGCTGGGTCCCCTCTGGCTGTGGCACTGCTCTCCTCCAGGGCAGCACTGAGAGAGCCACTGGACAGACTGGAGAAGCTGTTGTTGACCCGCGGGTCGGTGTGGTACCAGTTGGTGTCCAATGTCACTTCCTGTTCCCCTACGCTGGCTTTAGGTTGACTTCCTTCTCCTACCCTGTTTCTCTCCTCTTCTCCCTCGTTCTCTCCCTCCTCTGCTGTCACAATTATCTTCACTTCCTGTTTCTCGACTTTCTCAGCTCTCTCTTTCCCTCGTTCCTCTCCTCTCCCGTGCTCCTGTTCTCTCCGACGCCCCTCCCTCTCCTTGCTGGCTGGCGCTGGTCGTTTGCGGATGCTGTGCGGTGGCTCCACGGGGTAGTCCTCATCTGAGGAGTCATCTGAGTCACTACAGCAACGGGACACGTAGCCTGTGGGTTTTAAAACAACACACACGCGCACGCACACACAGGCACACGTACGCACGCACGCATACACACCAGCGAGGTTTTGATGATTTCATTGAGTAACGTACTAAGCGATGAAAGTCCTGAAATGAATGACCGGATGGGAGAAAAACAAACAGGGTTTCCTTGCCAGAGGGGGAGGTGCCAGGGGACATAAATGAGTGAGATGAGTGATCTGTTTCTATCCATACTGGCTGATATCCCAATAATACATGATATCCGCGATATCCATGTATCAGTGACTATAAATAGTATCAATGACCAAAAGTGTGTTATAGTTTAACATTTTTGCTCACTTGTCAGCGATTCATAGCAAACTCCCTCTATTACGGCGAACTTCCCACACACACCTTCCTCTGTGGGGATCCTGTGCACCCTGACTTTGGGGCGCCCCAGTCGGAAGACGTTGATGTTGGGGTCCACCAGGAGCTTACAGTAGCCCCCCAAAAGACACGCCAGGTCTTTGGCTGCCAGAGAGTCCATCAGTAAGGCAAATGGCTAGAGAGAGAGAGAGAGAGAGAGAGAGAGAGCAGGGGAGAGAGGAAGAGAGAGGTGGGGTAGAGGAGAGGCATTTAGAGGGTTAGCTTCACAATAAACAATCACATTTCCCCATCCACCATATTGTATTTCAATGTGTATATACAGTATGTGTGTGTGTGTGTGTGTGTGTGTGTGTGTGTGTGTGTGTGTGTGTGTGTGTGTGTGTGTGTGTGTGTGTGTGTGGTGTGTCTGTCTGTCTGTCTGTCTGGGTGTCTCTCCACTACCTCGAGGTTCCTACCTTGATGTCGTGCAGTGAGATGCGTAGCAGGCTGACTCTGTCAGACTCAGAGAGCAGCTCCACCCTGCTGATGCTGCTGAACTCCACCAGGGTGGACACCATGTTGAGCTTGTGGTTGACCACTTGACTCAGCCCGTAGCGAGCCCCCACCAACAGACTCACCAACGCCTCCCTATCCTGCAGCTGGGGGGGAGGAAGGGGGAGGAGGGGGGAGAGGGAGGAGGAGAGGGGGGGGGGGAAAG